>NC_133772.1:110008106-110076370 GCF_003597395.2 Chelonoidis abingdonii | reverse complement strand
AGGGTTCTGTGGCCTGCCTTGTGCAGGAGGTCAGACTAGATGATCATATTGGTCCCTTCTGACCTATGAGTCTACGAGTCTATGAGTCTATGAGGTTGGAGCTGTGTGTGCTCTAGTCAGTCGGGGCAGCCTCCCTGTGGTGCTAGCACACCATGAGCACTGGTGCAAACTGGGTGCAGGTGCTTTGGCCATCTGTCATGTAGCAGTGCTCTCAGCAGGTCTAATCAACGTGGTGTTTAAAAGCCAGTGGCTCTTGGGCCTCCACTGCACTAGCACTCCGCCCCAGAAAAGCTGTTCTAGACAAAAGGCCTCCATCAGCACTCTGGAACAGCTGTAAGGTTAATAAAACGCTCATTTGTTTGCTCAGTGCAAGGTTCATTGCCTGTGTTTTGGTCCCTGAGGTGATAATCGGCCCCTTTCAGGGCCACCCCAGAGGTGCCCTCATCTCTGTTTCCCTGCAACCTTGTCAAATCAGCAAGAGGAATTTTGCAAAACCAAAATCGCCCTTTCCCCTAAATCTTGTTGTTTAGCACATTTCATTCTTAAGAGAGGGAGCACAAAGCATTCTTCTTGGGGTGATCTGACTGGGGGGGCAGTTTATATAATGGGGTGCTTTGTTCAGTGTGGGGATGCTGAGTGTGGGGGAGCCCTATGCAGGGTGAGGTTGCTGGGCATGAGGGAGCACTGCAGCATGGGGGCCACAGGATTGCTTTGCAATGTGGGAGTGCTGAGTTTGGGGCAGCAATGTGTGGCTTGGGGGCTGCTGGGCATGGGGTTTCTGAGTATGGGAGGTTTGGTGAGCCCTACGCAGCATGAAGATTGTGTGGGGGAGCTCTGTCTGCTGTGGGGGCATGGAGGTGCTGGGTTTGGAGGTGTACGGTGCAGTGGGGGTGCTGTGCTGCAGAACACAACTTCCAGGCTTTTTTCCCTTCCCTCTCCTTTCAGACATTAACGAGTGTGAGGAGGTGAGCAGCTCTGGGCCCCTGTGTGAGGGCGGCACCTGTGAAAATACAGAGGGCTCCTACCGCTGCAACTGCTCGCCTGGCTTTGTGGTGCAGGCTGAGCCCCACCGCTGTGCTCCTGCACCCGCCCAGAGACCGGAGGCAGCACAGCTTTAGGGGAGTGACAGGGCAAGGGTGGCCCTCCTCAGACACTCTGCTGGTACCTGGATCCATCGGCTGGAGAGAGGCCCCCTGGGACTGCAGTAGCTTTGATGCCCTTTGCTCGTCCCCCAAAGCGCACAACATTCTTGCCACACCTCGCCTGGCTGAGCCCATAGGGACATAGTCCAGGGTAGAGAGCTCCAAGCATCCACAGCCACCTCCCTGCCTGGTCTGCTCACCACCAACCTCCTGCTTCTGCAACAACCTGGACCCACAGGGCCCCCTACTCCCCTCCCCCACCAACCTACAGGGCCCCCCTCCTCCCTGTAGCGTTCAGACCTGTGAGGTTCACCATTACTGAAATGGCTAAACAGGCCTTAAACTAAGGAACTCGAGCAGCTGAAGCTGCAGAAGGGCAGCCCCTCCCCCCAGCTCCTCAGTAACCAGCGTAAATAGCGGAGTGGGGAGAAGCCTCAGCCCTTCCCCAGTACCTGGCAGAGGGATTGATAGAATTCATCATGCTGTCCTGTTTGAGGGCTCACAGGACACTTCACCCCACTCCCACCCATAGTCGCCAGTGTTACCCCCTCATTGCTTTAGCTGGTGTCTTTGCTCTGGCCCAAGGCACAGCCTGGTGCATGAACCCCAGGCCTGGGAGCTTGTGTGTGAGGAGGGTCAGCTCCAGCTTTGTACAGATGCCACCTGTCCTCTGGAGGTGGCTTGGACGTGGAGCCCAGCAGGCTTGAAAGGCCTGGGCACAAGACTTTCACCCCTGCACTTTGTACAATTGCCTTGCAGTGGGATGGGGTTCCAGCTTTGTAAAGCTGTTGGTGGCTTTTCCTAATGGAATCTGCTAGGGAAGATCTGTCATTGTTAAATAAAATGTTATTTTGGGCCCTATGGCTCAGACCCTGGGGTTGGTCAGGACTAACCCTGCCTCATCTCTGCCTAGCCTGACAGCTCAGACCCTGGGGAGGAGTCCATACAAGATGGTGATCCACACAGTGCAGCAGCAGCACTTTCCTTTAATTCCCCAGTGGAGGGCCATTGTCTTCTAGCAATGTTTGCCCAGACTCACTCTTTAGGGGGAAGTGGCTCTTAAATTTAGGGTATACAGCCCTGAAGGGACATTTTACTACTAGCTAGTGCGTAGCCTTAACTCCTACTATGTTTTTCCTTTCATATAACTGAAGGGAGATTATATTGCCAGAGCCCACTTGCTAGGCTGGACTCAAGCTGCTTCTTCATAACACCACATCGCAGGGGCTGGCGGCATCCCTGGCTGGGCCATCATCCACTCCTCTTGCATAATGAAACTGGCTTCTCTGACCCCAGCTTGAAGATACCACCTTATGCTGGCCACCCCATCACATAAGGCAGAACAGGCAGGTGGCAGTTTTTATTGAGCCTTTATTAAAAGGAAAGTTATAAAAAGATGTTAGAGGTGAAGAGCCCCCAGCAGCAGTTTCACGTAAGTTAGCAGACAGTGCATATCACTGGTTAGTAAGTCATCCCTGCAGCGATGCTGTGTGCAGTTTTGGTTTGTGCCTGTATAGAGGAAGCATTCTCCCAGCTGTAGAGTTCTGGCCGCTGCTGGGCCAAGGAGACACCAGTGCTCAGGGAAGACAAGTGACAGTGCGTCTCCTCTCTTTACCCTCCATTGGCTCTGGATGGCAGATGCAGGTTGCAGGAACACTCTGGTCATGACTGAGCAGGAGAAAAGCAGAGGGATGCAGCAGCATCCTATCAGAACAGGCACTCAAGGGTTAACAGACACCAACCCCACTGCATTAGAGAGAGATCTCTTTGTGATGCTCATTTCAAGCAGACAAAAACCTACAGAGCTCCAGCAGTGTGCTGCTCAGCAGCTGCCAGACTCTGCTCTCTCTCAAGCTACAGGGAGTTGAGCCCTCTGCCTGTGATGCTCCTGCAGCAACTGTACCTCAGCTTTGGGAGAACACAGTGCTGGCTGCTTGGAGGCTGCAGAATTTTGAAACAGATGCCAGGAAATGCCCATTATGTAAGAAGAGTCTGACCTAGGTTTTCATGTCTACCCTCCCCCAAAGCCCCCCACAGGGCAAGCAGGGCTCCTTAGCTGGTGATCTGGACAGGTATCTTCCAGCAGAATAGCATCTGGCCTTGGTCATCAATCAGCTCCCACTGGACAATCAATTTAATCTGGAAGAGACAAAGGAAGTAAGAGTGTCTAGGGAGTTGCTGGTCCTTAGGCAGGGGGGCAGTCTGAGTTACTTTGTGGGGTGGGGAAGGAGAGAACCCACCCCCTTGCCTCCAATTATGGGAGGAACTGCACCTCTGGAAGCAGACTGGGAGCCAGGTGAGTTGCAGCAGGCCAATTCCAGCTATACTGTACCCCCAGAACATTTTGCACGCTAAGTAGGGTTGCCTGGGAGATGTCCAAGGACTAGCACTCCACCCTCCAAGTCAATACTGACCCCACTGCAATGACAGAGGGCTTTGCACTGTGTCTCAGTTAATGAAAATATCAGCTCAAAAAGCCAGGACTTTTCTTAAGCTCCCCACCAACATGAGGCACCAGGGCTGGGAGGGAGGAGCTGGTGCAGGGCCATGACTGAGTCACAGGCTCTGGAAGGAGGTTATATAGAAGCACTGCCCAGAAAGGGGCCTGCAAACACTACGCACCTTCCCTAGTCCCTGCAGTCATAACTAAGCTGCTTCCCCTGACAGGTCTGGCCTGGAGTCAGGAATTAGAGACTGGTTTTGGAGAGAATAGTGCATGCAGCAGAGGTGACTCCTGACAGGTGACCTCAACCGCTTGCTTTTCCTGAGCCCCCGCCCATGCATCTCCTATTCCCAAGGGTAAAAGGGCCTCCGTGCTCAAGGGCATGCTGTGGTGCTGAGCCCTGACCAGGCTGGGTAGCTCTAAGACCTGGAGCTGGCTTATGGGTCACTTACACTGGGGTACTCGCTTTTCACAGGCAGCTTGTTCAGGTAGCTGTAGGAATGGCCTTTCTCAATGGGGCACTGGATCCCACTCTTGCATCCGTCAGGCTCAGGGATGGGAAAGGGTACATCCACATGGAGTATTTCCCCATACACTTTTGCTTTGCTGCCCTGGCTGTCGATCTCTGCAGAACAGGGAAAGGGATGAGAGGGAGATGAGCAGCTGCCCACTGCTCCAGAGCTATTAGGGCAGGGCACCATTTCCACCCCCTGCAGTGTCCCCTGCAGCTCATAGGGATGCAGTGTAGGATGAGGTCACCAATAGATGTTCTTCATGTCTCTTCTGCCATGAGGACACTTCTCAACCATCCTTCTTCACATCTCCAACTGCTGCAGGCAAGTCCCAGGGATGAAAAGTGGTTACCTCCCCTTCTACCCTCCCATCTCCACCCACCGCTGCAGAGAAGCCACTACTCCCATAGAAGCTCAGCCCCTAAAGTAGCATATTCTGCTCTTACTGCTGGAGAAAGTGACATTGACGCTGTAGGACGTCCCTTTCTGGAGCTGGCAGGGCTGTATGGGGCAGGGGCTCACATTCACTTCTGTGATGCTCCCATCTTTGGAGCCTGCAAGAACAAACAAGAATTTGATCATTTTAGGGCCCTGTTACCTATAGTCAGAGGCCTCCAACCAGCATAACACTCAGTCCTAGTGTACATGATGCACACATGCAATGCCAGACACGGCACAAGACACACACGCACCCCTCAAAGGAAACAGTCCTGGAGACTAGTGAGGCTCGAGCCAGAGCTACTTTGTGAACAAGCTGGAGAGTCAAACAAAAATGAGATGTTTAGAAAACATGACTAATGGCCAATTCTTTCAACCCTTCCTCCTGTTTAGTCTAAAGAGGAGAGGGCTGAGCAGGGACCTGATAAATCTTCAAATACGTGAAAGGTTATTAGTTCTCAATGTCCACTGAGTGTAGGACAAGAAGTCATCAGCCTAGTCTGTAGCAAGGGAGATCTAGATTAGACACAAGCTGGTTAATGACGAGTAAGGCTACGATTTAGGATTTAGAATCCATTACCTCAGTCTGCAGCGGTCAGGATCTGCAGAGTCTCCCGCAGGGGCAACGAGATGCAGGGTACCCCCGCTGCCTCTGGCGGTCCCCTGGAGCTCCAAGCCACCGCAGGCAGTGGAGGTACCCTTGAGCTCCCAGCCACTGCAGGTGGTGGTGGGATCCTGCAGCCCCCACCAGCTGCTGCAGGCAGTGGGCACCCACAGCTCCTAGCCATGGGCAGCAGAGGACCCTGGAGCTCTAACACCCAACCCACACTGGGGGCTCCTAGAGCTCCTAGCCCCGCTGCAGGCTGTGTGGGGACCTGCAGATCCCCATTTTGTCTCAGATATTTTTAGTAAAAATTAGGGACAGGTCACTGCTTCCGTGTACTTTACTTTTCTTTATTGCCCATGACCTGTCCCTGATTTCTACTAAAAATATCCGTTAAAAAATCTTAGCCTTGATGAGGATAGTTAAGCAAAGGAAGAGGTTAACTAGGGAGGCCGTGGAATCCTCATCTGTGGAGGGTTAAGACAGTTTGGACAAAAACCCCGTTATGGATACTCTAGGTTTACTTGGCCCTGCCTTAGCAGAGAGGGGGGATGGGGATGATGATGGACTAAATGACCTCTCTGATTTACAGGGCCTAGAGGTGTTGGGAGCTTTGTACAGTGAGGACACACCCCCGCTGCACACAGAAGGTGCTTTGTGATTAGGTTGAAGTAGGACAAATGGGGGTTGGGGGGGTGGAGAGGAAGGGGAATGGCAGAGATGTGGATTGCTTAGGTTTGAAAGTTTTCCTAGGGAAGGAGTGGGAGCCCTATTAGGTGGGACAACTAAACACCTTGCCAGGGCAAGGTCCACACTGGCAAATTGGGCGTTAGCAGCTCTAGCTCTCTGGGTTTGCATTATTTGTATTCAGTAGCACCAAGTCCAACTTTTGAGAGGGGTTAGGGGTAAGCAAATTCCAGGCCCTACCCCTCCTCCCTCAGGGACCCCGTTCTACTCCCCTCTCACTACACACCCACATAGACCCCTCAGGGACACTCTCTCTCAACCAGGGAGTCTCCCCTCTCTGTTTTTCATAGATACCAACCCAGAAGGGACCATTAGGATCATCTAGTCCAGGGGTTCTCAAACTGGGGGTCAGGAGGTTATTACATGAGGGGTCACGAGCTGTCAGGCTCCACCCCAAACCCTGCTTTGCCAGCATTTATAATAGTGTTAAATACATTAAAAAAGTGGTTTGACCATGTGAAAAAGGGGTCACCAGTACAAAAGTCTGAGAACCACTGATCTAATCTGACCTAGTGTGTCAAACAGGCCATAGACCTTCCCCAAAATAATTCCTGGAGCATAGATTTTAGAAATTGCCAGAGAGCGAGAACCCACCACAGCACTTGGTAAGTTGTTCCAATGGTTAATTGCTCACATGGTTAAAAATGTAGAGCGTCAAGTTGGGTGAGGTAATATTTACACTTTATTTCCAGTCTGAATGTGTCTAGCTTCAAGTTCCAGCTACTGGACTGTGTTATACTTTCTCTGCCAGACTGAAGAGCCTATTATCAAATGTTGTTTCCTCACATAGGTACTTTTAGACCGTAGTAAAGTCACCCGTGCATGAGTCGATGCTATCAGGAAGCGAGTTCTTTGCAGACTCCCCAGTGTTCTGCTGTACAGAAAGACTCTCTGTGCACCAAGTTGCAAAACCATTTAGCCTGGCAGCCCTCCATCTGGACAGAGAAGTGTCTGGGCCAAGTTTGAGTTGTATTGTCACTCGATGCATCAGGTCACACCGCCATTCACTGAAATTTAGCCTGGCTGCATCTCCATCTGAACAGAGGGATGACTGGGTCAAATTTCAGTGGCATTGCAATGCTCTGGACTGCTCCTGCAGCAGAGTACTGATTTAGTAGGAGACCACTACTTAAGGATGTGCAAAAACTTGGGTGTGGGGGGGACATGTCCGCTCCCCTAATTGGCACCACAGTTTGTATTGGGCTATAAATGATGCTTTTCAATGGGCCATAGAGAAAAGCAAAACCCTGCTCTGGAACACAGGGAGTCTGAGTGGGTGTGTAACCAGAATACCACACCGTGGAGGTGTGTGGGTTACAAATGCAGGGCAGCATGAAGCAGCCAGGGCAGCAAAATGACCTTCTGGGGTGTAACAGGTTGGGTTTCAGGAGATGGCAGCACAATGTACCTCTCCAAGGCTTCTCTCTAACTATATTCATGGGGAGACAGTGCCAGCCATGGGGGCAGCATGGGCCCAGTGAAGGAGATTAACTAACACTTAGGACTGGAAGAGAGACTATTAGGGACCATCTAATCCAGCTCCCTGGTGCTTGCACAGGATTGTTCTCCACCTCTTCTAGTTCAATGGCCTCCAGCAATGGACCTGAGGACAAGGCAGTGGGCAGAAGAAAATACTGGGTGAGTTGCAGGGACTACAGGGCAAGATGAAAATACCAGCTTCTGTAGGTAAGCAGGGCTAGAGACAAGAAGGGGAAGCTTAGACTTAGCACAAGGGTCTCAAAACTCCTGGCCCGCAGGCCATCCACGGCCCGTGAGCCTCCCCAACGGGGCCCTGCCGGTCACTGCAGCTTTGGGGCTGGATCTCTCCCTTGGCTCCACCTGCCACCCCAAGGTGCTCCCCCCACAGGGGCCCCAGCAGTGCTAAGCGACATCAACCTGCTTGCTCCAGTGGCTGCCAGCCCATCCCTGCGGCCCTGGGGTGGGGCGGGGCAGTGCTGTGCCTCTGTTCGCTGCCCCTGCCGCCAATGAGATGCTGCAGGGGTGGTGCCTGGGGCAGAAGCATGCAGAGGCCCTTAGCCCACCCCACCTTGGAGCCCCAGGTAAGCGGCGCACTTCCAACCTCCTCCCAGAGCCTGCACC
This sequence comes from Chelonoidis abingdonii, assembly GCF_003597395.2. Classification (NCBI taxonomy): domain Eukaryota; kingdom Metazoa; phylum Chordata; order Testudines; family Testudinidae; genus Chelonoidis; species Chelonoidis abingdonii. The sequence continues at coordinate 110,068,384 of NC_133772.1, read as the reverse complement.
CCCACTCCCTCCCCTCCCAAACTCCTACCCAGAGCCTGCACTCCCTTCCTACACCCCCTCTCCACCCCCAAACTCCTTTCCAGAGCCTGCACCCCCTCCACCACCCCCCCAAACTCCATCCCAGAGCCTGCACCCCAGACCCCCTCCCCCACCCAAACTCTGTCCCAGAGCCTTAGGCAGGTGGAGGGTGGAGTTTTTGGGGGGGTGGGTTCTGGGCAGCATGAGTGACATTGGCCCACTGGGAGGATTTGAGGACTGGCACTAAGGTAAACTGAGTTTGAGACCCCTGGCTTAGTGGGAAAGTCAGTGCAGAGATTCCAGGAAGGCAAAACATGGTAAGAATAGCCAGAAAGGAAGATCATGTGGGATGAAATGGAGAGGAGAGGGAAGAATCTGCAACTATCACGGCAGGAAAACAGGATGAACTAGCAGATGAGCAGTGGGGAGAGGAAAGGACACTGGTAGCAGAGAAGGGAGTTAAATCAACACTGGCCTTGGTGGGACAGAGAGGAGGCCAGGTTCCTCGTGGTGACAGACATGACAGTAGTGTCCACAGAGGATGAAGGGGGACTAGTTAAGTGGCCAAGTGTCCTCACTCTCAGTTCTAGTGACTATGAAGAGTTTTGTCTTGTCTATACCAAGATGTGCCCTGAAATACACATCTTTCAGGGGAGGGAACAGACTATGTGCTGAGCCTTGCTCTCTGCAGCCACTTCAGATTATACAGAGACAGACTCTACTGCTGTTTGTCAAGATTGAATGGGACAAGGCAAGTTTAGCAATATTTTTAAAGTACTGTTTCACCTGGGAACGCTGAAGTGCAACACAAGATCAACTAAACCACCGCGGTGCCCAAAGGCCCTCATCAGCAGCTGTAGTGCTGTCAGTGGGTGGGCATCCACTCAGCAAGCCCTAAAGACAGGCAACTTTCTCGCTCAGGGGTGTGAAAAAAAACAAACAAACACCCGAGCGCAGCAAGTTACAGCGCTGCAAAGCACCAGTGTAAACAGTGTCCCGGTGCTGGAAGCCTAGCTCCCAGCGCTGCAAGCTAATCCCCATGGGGAAGAGGAGTATGTGCAGCGCTGGGAGACCTCTCTCCCAGCGCTGGCGCTGCGACCACACTCATACTTCAAAGCGCTGCCGTGGGAGCGCTCCCGCGGCAGCGCTTTGAAGTTTTGAGTGTAGCCAAGCCCAAAGGCAGCACTGAGTATTTATCAATACCAAGGAAGTCCCAGTCTCTTGGAGAGTACAACACTTATAACAAAGCTTTAGAGTTCTCTGGCTTCACTGCATTGGGGGAGAAATTTAGCTTTAACTCAGTTACCGAGATATCAGTTAAGGAGGTTTTGTTACTAAACTCAATGTGACCAACACAAAGCAGCCTTGGAGATATCTTTCTAATTAGCCAGAAAAGCCATTTTCAGTTTCTTCTCAGCCTTTGAGAAAGAGCAAACTGTCATTTTACAACACCATATCTATGGAGGCCAGAGGCTAGTTAGATTGGAAGGAGGGAAGGTCACTTCATCTCTTTACTCCCCATATAACCTTTGTCTTTATTTTAACAAAAATGCTGTGTCAATATGACCTCCCCATAGAAGCCAGATATAAAGCCATGGTTCATACAAAAGCCAATACATAATGTTTGTGTTGGCTTATCAACAGCTCTGCCATCATCCATTAGGATTCCTCGGTCTTTCTCAGCATGACTGGTCACTGGTTTCTCCCTCCTCCACCCTGGGACGGGGGGAGAAGTCACATTAGGAACCTACCTTTAAAAACCAGCCCCTTCCTGCCTTTATTCTCCATAGGCCTCTGCGTTATTTCTCTGCCCCAACTGGTCTCTGAACACCACCCAATGTAGTGTTACTGCTCAACTTTGCTGATAAGTTCTTTATGCGCCTCTTTCAGCTCGGCGTGATTGTTCCACAAGATGGACATGCCTGGCTCAATGTAGCTTACAGAATCTCACTGGATACCACCCCCTAACCTGGTATCTTGCCATTTATCATTACCCATTGTTCAGAGGCGGTTATCACCACAGAACCCAGCAGCCTCTTTACCAGAAGCAGGGCCACTCTGTACAAGGTGCAGTACAAACAAGACAAGTCCCTTTGCGAATCTAGCTCCTTAGGTGCCTAACTGGCCCTTTAGACCCAACATTTAAGTGCCAGTGACACTAACAAAACCCTGCTCAGCTGCTGCCTAACTCTGTGGAAACCTATGGGGATTCAGACTCCTATATTTCTGCCAGTGGGCATGAATAAATGACTTCAGTCCTGATGCCACCCCACAGCTAATAAGATGCTTAGAGCCCTTGCTCATACCTAAGCCCCAGTGGGATTCTCTTCTCCCTCTTATGGGACCCAATCCACTAGGCAGGCTCACAGTACACTTAACTCATACAAAGGACAGCTGGGGGGCCACAGGCATGGATCCCAGAATACCCACTAGCCCAGTGGTTACAGTACTCAGCTGGGATGTGAGATACCTCGGTTGGAATCCTCATGCTGCCTAATTTGGAGCTGGTACTTGAATCTGATTCTCCCACAGCCCACCTGAGCACCCTGACCACCAGGCTATACTGTCAATCTCCCATTCTGGGCTAATGAGTATTTATACAAAGCAGAACAGCTTCCCATGTAGCCTGGTGGTTAGGGCACTCCTCTGGAATGCGGGACACCAGGGTTCAAGTTCTTGCTCCAAGTCAGGAAGAGCAGGGACTTGAAATCAGGCTTCCCACATCCCCAGTGAGGGCCCCAAGCACTGGGCTATTAGCTGTGATGGCTTAGGGCACCTAATACCAGGAGAAGGTTCATAGCTGAGAATCCCAAGCGGAGATAGATCTTTGGCCTGTCAGTCAGATGCTTAGGGCTCAGATCAATGGGGGTTAGTAGCCTAAGTATCTTTGTGGATCTGGGCCTTAATCCCCACCCCTTTCCCTTGCATTTCACTCCTGGCTAGCTTAGGTAGCTCTCCCCACTGAGCTTGCTGGCTTCTGAGAACCCCTTACATAGGCACCTAAATCTCCCCTAAAGTGAGGCTGCAAATTATTCCAATGGGTGGCAGGGCACCTAAGCATTGCAATGCTTAACTCCTCCATCGACTTTGAGAGTCTAGCCCAGGGTCCACAATCGGAAGAGCTTACAGTTCTAGGATGGAAGCCAGAGAGTTGCTATAGTTTTTTTTTTTTTTAATTTATTTTTTAAAAACAACCATCCTCCCACCCAGCTACTTCCATCAGTGGTTAAGTGTAGATTTTCCTGAACTGCCTCCTTCAGCCTACTTTGGTGAATGTTTGATTTCTTGTGTCAGTCCCGTGAATAGTGTGAGCTCCAAACCACTTTTAAGTTAATGTTTCAGGAAGATTGGGAAATACTGTTGAATGCAGACAGAGATATAATCTCTGGTCCTCCATCAGGCTATTCTTTTTGAAATTCTAACAAAAGCTGGCTAGCTGGGGGGAGAGTTGGATGCACATGAAGCTGAAGAAGGGAGGCTTTCCCATTGCTCTCAAAGGGGCACTGGCAGGACCTGCGCTAGGGGTTTTAGCACCCTAGGTGCACGACAATTTCGCCACCCCGCGTGTTGGTCCCGTGGCTCCAGTGGAGCTGCCGCAGTCATGGCTGCAGACGGTCGGGTGCTCCTGCAGCTCCAGTGGAGCTACCACACTTGTGCCTGCAGGAGGTCCACCGGAGCTGCCTGCTGCCCCCTCCGGCAAAATGCCGCCCACCAATAATCCTGGCGCCCTAGGCGATTGCCTAGGCTGCCTAAATGAAAGCACCGGCCCTGGGCACTGGGAAACTGAGCTAGAAACTCCAGGAGCTACTTATTCAGTGGGACGTGCATGAATTTCCCATGGCTGCCGGGAAACTGAGCTGGAAACTCCAGGAGCTACTTATTCAGTGGGACGTGCATGAATTTCCCATGGCTGCTCTCTACAGTAAGAGAGAGTCAGTGGCTGCTATCTGCATTTACTACAAGCCTAGCAGAGAGGAGACTGGCTCTGTATGACAGCTGGCACATGTCTGCACACTCACTGAATGCTATTTAAACAATTAACATCGAATAAAATGACTTGGAGAGCTGATGAAACTTGAAGCAAGAAATGCAAGTACTTCATGGATCTCCTCGCTGTAGTATCCCAGTCCCTAAATTCACCCGTAGCTCAACCAGCACAGAACTGCTGCTAGGGAAAGTCTCTCCTTGATTTCTCAACAGACCAGCGACATACCAGCCACCACAGTCTGCAGCCTAGGACCTAGAAGAGGAACAGGTAGGACGCTGCACACTCCCTCCAAGTGCTGTCAGTCAGGAAGCGACAAGGTTAACCAGCCTAGCTAAGGACTCCGCTAGGTCCCGGACAAGGGGTTACAGACACATGAAGTGCTCCCTATGGAGGCCGGGGAAAGGTGGAAGAGCCTTGACAGAAACTCGCCGGCGGGCGGAGAGCGGGAGGACGTCTAGGAACCTTTCCGGAGATCCGATGCCAGGCGGACCTAGATCAGGAAAAGGCTCTCCAGATCCTCCCATGCACCTTCCACACTGCCCAAGCCCCTCCCAGGGGTCCGTGGGGCCGGGTTACTCCACTTCCAGCCGTCCCAGCCCGCGGTTTATTCAAGTAACAACCACAACAAAGGGGTACGTGTGAGATGTGGCAAAAACGAGCACATCCACGACCCTCATGCTACGCACACGGCCCGGAGGCTGCAGTGGGATCCCGGACAGCGCAACACCGCAAGGAGGAGCATCTCACCGCAGTCCATCGAACTCCTTCGAGGGCTTGAGCCCTAGCCGCCACGGAGCCGTGAAACTTTGTTAAGCGGCTAGCGGCCGCAGAAGCCAACGGTCAGGATTAAAAATTACACTTCTCCGCGGTGAGTCTATATTTTCTAATGGTCCGGCCCTGGGCATGCATCTTCGCTAGGATTGAATAGTTTTTTTAACAAGTATTGTGATTGATTTTTTTTAATTGAGATGCTGGATAACATTTGAAATAAATACTTGTTCACTCCCTGTTGGATTCTCAGGATATCATAAGATATTGAAATTATATGAGAGGGCATGTGAGGACGTGATTCTATTGCGATGGAGAAAGGGTGTTGTATCTCCTTGAAAGTCGCATCTCCAAAGCGAGGCGCATTGGAGCTGCCTGAGTCCTCGACGATTGGCTCACCTCTCAGCAAGGATACCCAGTTCGGGCCCCTAGAACCGGCATCTTGCTAATGAAAACCCTGGCGCGCTTCAGATTTCTGAACTATGGCACACCTTCAGGGACGAGCACGGCACCCACCTTGCCACAAGATTTTAGCGCCGCTGATGCGTTCCGTGGGCAGCCCATTACAGGGAGCTGGCGAGTGTTCCCTGTGGGCTCCTGGTTTGTGTGCCCCGGACCAGGCCGCATGCACAGACAAGAACCATTTTGCGTGAGCCTGGCGTTCGGGTGCCTACCTAGAAGCGGGCCCCAGAGGGCGCTGGCCCCTCAGTCCGGCCCCACAGGAGGATCCTAAACTGGCTAGAGGGGGTTTCGTTTACCATACACCCGGGGGATAGCATATTCAGACTGATTTCGGGAAGGATTTGAGTCCCGTCTGGTTTTGGGCGCAGGGCCGGCGCTCGGCTCCGCCATCTCCAATCTCCCCCCCCCCCCCCCCCCCCCCAAAAGCCGCCTCTTCCACCGCCCTGCCCCTGGTGACCAAACAGGATGCGGAGGTTCTTGCGTGAGCGCCTGTTGTCTGGCGGGGAGCTTAGGCAAGACACTGTCACAAGATTAATGCTTTTAAAAGTCACAAGAGCCGGTAGCGCTGCTGGTCTTTGCTGCTGGCCCAACCTGTCCCCTGTAGAAGACATGCCAGAGCTCGTGACTAACATCTGAAAAGCAGGAGCCACTGAAATCCAACCCCAGAGCAGAAGTGCAAGGAAAAGCTGGGGTGTAAAGCAGCCAGCAATTTTGCATGCTCAGTCTAATTCAGGGATTCTCAAACTTCACTGCACTGTGACCCCCTTCTGACAACAAAAATTACTACAGGATCCCAGGAGGGGGGACCAAAACATGAACCCGCCCAAGCTCCAGTGGCCTGGGAGAGAAGGCCCAAGCTCATGGGCTTCAGCCCTGGGGCGGGAAGGGGATCTGTAACCTGAGCCATGCCAACCAGGGCCAAAGCCTGCTGCCCAGAGCCAAACCCCTTGGGCTTTGAGAACTGCTTGCCTAGTTTGTGGCTAGAACCCCACAGCCCTGCCTACCCAATCCCCCCAAGACTCCTCAAATGGTTCCTGGGTACCCTACACAATCACTTGCGCAGCACACTCAGGAAGCCAGTTTAAACTGGATTATCAGGGACACCCCCTTCCTGTAATTGACCAGCATCAGGCCACATAGGGGATTCATTCCTGCCACCCTCTTACCCGTGCCACACACATAATGGGGTTGTCAACAGGCACCAGCGGCATCCTCACAGAGTCTCCCTGTTGGAGCTGCTGGGGCAGGTACTTGGCAGGCAGCTTCTCTCAGTGACAGGGATTTATTTTTTTTTTAAATTCCAGCTCCAACGTTTATTAAATGGTTTTCTCCTCATAGCCTAAGTTTTACTATGATGTCACATTCTTACATTTCTAAATGGAACCTTTCAATACTAACAAGTCTTGATTTCCAAAAAAATAGTTTAATGTAAAATAGGTTAGAAGCATCTTAATCTTAAAGAAAAAGCTTCTTATCTTCTAAGGTTGCCTAAGTGAACTAGTGCAGAGAATTGAAGTCTTCATTAAAATGCACTTATTTTGCATTTGCACTTCTACCATTCAGACATTCTTAGGGGGCTATGGTTATTTATTTAAAGAAATCTCTATGCAGTATTTATAGAATTCAGGAGGGAAAATGATGGTTTGCCAGAATATTGCACTCACCAGCTTTTAGTCAAAAGAGGGGGCAAAACCCCAAAAACCTTATATACAAATGCTTCTGGAGAGATCCTCAAAAAAATGTATTGTAACAAAAGTATTGTCTTATTGGTTCCTCTGTTGCCCTTTCAGTACTTCCTTTACACTACATGGAGATTACTTTTTTGCCAGAGTAAGGTTACAGAACCATCATTGTTCACAGGGGCGGCTCTAGCTTTTTTGCTGCCCCAAGCATGGCAGGCAGGCTGCCTTCAGTGGCTTGCCTGCAGGAGGTCCCCGCTGTCGCGGATTTGGCAGCTTGCCTGTGGGAGGTCTGCTGGTCCCATGGCTTCAGCGTACCCGCCGCCGAATCCATGGGACCGGCAGACCTCCCGCAGGCAAACTGCCGAAGGCAGCCTGACTGACACCCTTACAGGGACTGGCAGGACGCCCCACACAGCTTGCCACTCCAGGCAGGTGCTTGGAGCGCTGGTGCCTAGAGCTGCCGCTGATTGTTCACTGGGATGCACTGTTTTAAACTATTTAGCATATGTGAATACAAGATAATTAGTTTGGTATTTGGGAATAAACACTCCTGGTTAAATGCTGACTAAGGAGAGAAACAGCTATGCAATTGTATTATTGAAAGGGTATAAACAGAAACATTGGCGTAGTTACTGAAGATGATCCAGTGATAGATCCATAGGACTAATGAGATTAAATTAAGAAAAGGAAAATCCAGTTTGCTGTTGGGATATCCAGCCTGCATTAGTCTGCAGAGTGGTCTCCTATGAGAAGTGGTGGTAACCCCATCCCCCAGGACATTTAAACTAGACTGTCCTGGACTGGAGAGAGGGTCCAAAGGAGAAGTGACTCATAGTCCTTTTCCATCTCTCACATCCAATTTGAGCCTATCTGGAAGACAAGCAGGCAAAGGAGAGGAAGGGAGTGGCTTGGGTGGAGTGCAGAGGACTGAGATTAGGTGGAGGTGTGAGCAAGGCTGCACACTAGAGGAGAGAAAGTCTAAGATCAACAAGGAAAGAGCTGGTTTGAGAGGGAGAGAAGCTGTGACTTGCAGAGCATGTCTTGTAGGAGCAGAACCATAGAGAGAATGAGGACAGTTATACATAGGCTTTGGGGAGAGGGCCTAGGAGGGGAAGCTCTACTGGAAATCTACTCTTTCCTAAATTCTTTATTGGTAAATTCAGTTTTTAAGGGAGTGGAGGGGAATCAGGAACAGCTGATGAGGGTATTCACATGCAACAGATGAAGCAATCCAAGTGGGCAGATCCTAGATAAAGCAGTAGAAGGAATTCTTACAAAAGCAAGTGGAAATGTTCTTCCTTCAAGCAACAGTGAGTGAGCAATGTCAGCAGGCTGACCTATAGCCTCACAAAGTCTGACTGATTGCAGCATGTGAGCTACAGGCTTCTGTGTTATTTTGAGAAGGCAGTTGAGCTCTTTGACCTGCAGCAGCTATAATATGAGTCAGCTCTGTTTCATAATCACCCAGTAACAATAAATGATGGGCTCCAAATTTACTCTATGAATACTGGAAACAGGTGGCTACAAAAGATAAAAACAAAACATACCAATGCTTTCTAATAATGTTTAAAAGGGTGTGTTTAAATCTATTCTAGGGTGCCAGATTGAGTCAAAGCCACTCTGCACTAATTCTGTGCTGTAGGAAATACTTGGCTCTTGTTAGGTCACGCCAATTGCAGATCAAAGACATCGACACTCACATGCCTTGATGCAGGAATGTGGCGTGAGACAGGGATAAGACAGCCTCAGTCCTTCCCTTTCAGACCTCTGTCACAGTCATCTCCACACTCAGCTTCAAATTGCTCAGATGTAAAACCCCTACTTATACAGATGATTTGACTATCTGTCCCCCAGACAAGAATCTCTTGATGAAAAGACTGCAAGAGAATTAGTGCAACCGTGGAAGAGTTTCTCCAGCAGTCACCTTTTTTCCCCCCTCAAAAGTTTCATCACTCCAGGAAACAATGTTTTTCTTTTAGATTGTCAGGGGAATTTTCCTGGAAGGTTTATAAGTGGTTCACTCTATAGAGTCTCAAGTAAACAAAGATCCTTTAGTGCCTACTAACCCTCTCCCAAGTAAATGCTTAGGGAGTGGCTTGTCCCCTGAAAGCACATGTCCAGAGACTTTAACCCACCCACCTATCTCTTCTAGTCCAGCTGCTTGCAAAGTGCTTTGATTTGTGTATCTTGAGTTCTTTCGTCAGGGCCCTCAGAAAGCATTTCCTTCTCTCCATCTCCAGTCTTTGTGCTCCAGGAGGAAAGCCTGCCTTTACAGGAGTTTTGAGCAGAGTTACTTAACTGAAATAGCAATATCCCCAAACTATTCTGTAGCAGTCTCAATAAAGCAAGATAATAGGTCACCTTCAGCAACATACTCCATGAAAGTTAAATGGGACTCCTCCCTGATGAGCTACCCACTCACCAAAGGCACATGGTTTCTTGTTCTACTTCATAGACTTTGAGACAAAAGATTTATTTGATCTGGTACCGGATCTTAGAAATGCTACAAAACAGAATTGTTATCAAGGCATAAAGTGCAGAATAAAAATTAAGAAGTAGTTTATTCCTTCTGACAGTTACTACAACAGAAGGGCCTATCGGTCAACTCAGAAAAAGCACTTCAGAAAGACATTTCGGAGAGCCCCAAGATAACACAAACAGACTAATGTTGTATTGCACACATGAGATTGAACATGCTAGTTTATGCATACCCAGGTGGTCTCATCATAAAGCACAGATGGGAACAAAAGATGGTCATGTATCAGAGGGGTAGCCATGTTAGTCTGGATCTGTAAAAGCAGCAAAGGATCCTGGGGCACCTTATAGACTAACAGATGTTTTGGAGCATGAGCTTTTGTGGGTGAATACCCACTTAGTCAGATGCATGCAAACGACAGACTGTTTACAAAAAACACAATGAGACCTGTGGCATGAGGTAGTCACTAGGTAGACACACTATCCGTCAATAAGCTACTACTAGAGCTGTTCAGTAGTATAATCCAACCAGTTGAGAGTAAAGTTCAGGACTCTAGTTTAACAGCCAGTTACACCTAGTGAAACAAAATCCAGATAGCAACCTTACATTTGCAGTCCAGCAGACAAATGCTTCATGTACACACCAACAGAACAGTCCACCACACAGCAGAACTGGATCACTTCCCTCATCCCAATCACCATCCAGAAAAGAAGAGTTAAAGTCTCATGCTATATCAACCAGGACAGCAAATAAATACTCTCTCTACCATAAAACACTAGACAATCAAACTTCAAATCCCAATGAAAGTTTGAGCCTCTCATTATATAGCTACTCACTCCTTACACCTTATTGCCACCAGCTTCCAAATCATTAGAGTAAACCCCACCCAAAACTGAAATGTGCTCAAGATGCTTTATTAACCAATTAAAACAGCTAGACTACCACAAATCCCTGTACAGCTCATACTAACAGATTATGTCACAGCAGAGCTAGATCACACATTTACCCAGTAAGGAACCAGCAACCAGACTAGGGAAGGAAACACAAAGCACACGCTAAACCCAGAAAATAGAATTAAACAAGCAATCAAGGTGATAAAGATGAGTAGGGGACAGAGACGCTCTCTGCTGCAGCATCTGAAATACAAGGGGGTGCACAAAAGAGATATCATCATCAGGAATCATAAGACTTCTAAAAAATAAAATTAAAATAAAAGCCAGGAGGGGAAAATCCTGTGCAGGACCCTAGATGAGAGAGACAGCAGTACACAGCTTATTGACTATCTTAAGAATGGCTACTAATAAATGAGGAGACCCAAATACAGCATGAACCCTTCCCTGGTCATACTTTTAGCAGATATCTGAGGGGTCTATTCTTATTCATTGACAACATCTTCTTATGTTTTATGGAGAAGCCCACTTACCAACTGAGTCTATAACTGCCACTTCCTATATTCCTTGTACATTCATGCTACTACACTCTCTTATGCAGCTTGATATCCTTATCAAACACAGTAGGGATTTTTTAATATTACCCTACTTTCCTGAGGTTCTCACTAAACCCTCACAGTATATTCTGTCCCCTGAAAACATATACATTGTTCATGAAGAGGCTTTCTTCCTGGGGAATGCTCCCTGCAGTCCCATCAGGTGATCAACTGTTTCTTTAATCTTACATAACCCATTTTTCTGTCTATTCAATAAATATAAATTATTATTATTCAAATCCCTGGGGTTCCGCATGGGTCTGTTTTGGGACTGGCTCTGTTCAATATCTTCATCAACAACTTAGATGTTGGCATAGAAAGTATGCAGACGATACCAAACTGGGAGGGATTGCAACTGCTTTGGAGGACAGGATCAAAATTCAAAATGATCTGGACAAATTGGAGAAATGGTCTGAGGTAAACTGGATGAAGTTCAATAAAGACAAATGCAAAGTGCTCCACTTAGGAAGGAACAATCAGTTTCACACATACAGAATGGGAAGAGACTGTCTAGGAAGGAGTATGGCAGAAAGAGATCTAGGGGTCATAGTGGACCACAAGCTAAATATGAGTCAACAGTGTGATACTGTTGCAAAAAAAGCAAACGTGATTCTGGGATGCATTAACAGGTGTGTTGTAAACAAGACACGAGAAGTCATTCTTCCGCTCTACTCTGCGCTGGTTAGGCCTCAACTGGAGTATTGTGTCCAGTTCTGGGCACCGCATTTCAAGAAAGATGTGGAGAAATTGGAGAGGGTCCAGAGAAGAGCAACAAGAATGATTAAAGGTCTTGAGAACATGACCTATGAAGGAAGGCTGAAAGAATTGGGTTTATTTAGTTTGGAACAGAGAAGACTGAGAGGGGACATGATAGCAGTTTTCAGGTATCTAAAAGGCTGTCATCAGGAGGAGGGAGAAAACTTGTTCACCTTAGCCTCTAATGATAGAACAAGAAGCAATGGGCTTAAACTGCAGCAAGGGAGATTTAGGTTGGACATTAGGAAAAAGTTCCTAACTGTCAGGGTAGTTAAACACTGGGATAAATTGCCTCGGGAGGCTGTGGAATCTCCATCTCTGGAGATATTTAAGAGTAGGTTTGATAAATGTCTATCAGGGATGGTCTAGACAGTATTTGGTCCTGCCATGAGGGCAGGGGACTGGACTCGATGACCTCTTAAGGTCCCTTCCAGTCCTAGAGTCTATGAATCTATGAAACCACAATGACCAGTTAATATACTAACTTTGAGTACTTCACCTTACATACCTTTGGAGTACAGTAGCACATTATACTCTATTTTGGGGTATACTTCATAGAATCATCTTCCTCTTTTCTCCTTGGTCCACAAGTCTTGGCATGCTTTTTAACAGGGGCGGCTCCAGGCACCAGCACACCAAGCATGTGCCTAGGATGGCAAGCCATGGGGGGCGCTCTGCCAGTCGCCACGAAGGCGGCAGACAGGTTGCCTTCGGGGAAGGGAGGATAATGGATGCTCAGCACCCACTAGCCACAGCTGTTCTGCAGCACTCCTGATCAGCTGTTTGGCAGCACCATAATCAGCTAATTGAGAGCACTGTCAAACAGCTGATTGAAGTCATCACCAAACAGCTGTTGAGTCACTTGAGAAGCAGCTTGGGGAGGGTGGAGAGTGATGGGCAAGGGCCACAGGGAGGGGGTGGATTGGGGGCAGTAAGAGGTGAAGTGTAGGTGAGGCTTTGGGGGAAGAGGGGAGTAGGGGTACAGCACCCCAGGGAAAAGAAAAAGTTGGTGCCACTCCTCCAAGAGTCTGCCTTTAAAGATGGCGATTAAATAATAGCAATAGAAATAAAAAGAAACACTTATTTAATTAAGATTTACATTATCCCTGGTTTGGGGATTCATAAATATGCTGCAAATAACTGGATTAGCATCCTGATTTCCTGTGAACTTGTATGTGATACTTTAATAATTCCATAGTAATTATTATAGTTAATCCAAGGACAAAAAAACAGTAAATTGCATAGACAAGTATATATCACCAGGTTTGAGATGGTATAAATAAACCAAGAACAGATGTTACTGTTTCTCCTAAAGGCCCTCTCTCATCCTAGGAGCCACGTTCACCGCTTGGCCAACTGGAACAAGCCTTGTAGAGCACAACACAACTATAGGCCTCCATCTTGCAATTAGTTATCCATATGCTCAACTTCATGCATGTGATTAGCTCCTTTTAAATCAATGGGAGGGGAATAGGCTTATGTGTGTCAGACTGGGGGTTGGCTACGTCCAACTGTGAGCTCCATTTTGGTTTGTGACCTTCACTTTGGATCTTAATTTTCATGTTGGATTAAAACACGCAGTCTGTGCAGTGCTGTGTTGTGGCCACTGTCTTGTGGGTGCCAGAGTGGGACACCTGGGAGAGGGTTGACAATGAGAGTGGTTCAAGGGCCATCAGTACAGGCTGACTCACCTGCTGGAACAGTGCGCTTCCCACTGGAAGGGCCATGGCCTCTGATGACTCTGCAGGTTGGGCCCAGGAACTCGGTCGCTCAAGCAGCACCTGGGGAAATGGGACAGAGGATTTAACGGGGCGCGGGGAGGATGCGTCTCTGAGACAAGACCCAGGCCAGTGCCATGTGCAGAAGAAGGAAGGCAGGAAGGGCCAAAGGGTCCTGACCAGCCGCAGGACTCGGTGGGGGAGGGGGTACGATCAGAGTCAAGGGCCCTCCACTGGGGGAAGGAGTCAGTGACTTTCCCTCAGAGCCCAGCCAATGACCAGGGCTGCCCGGGCTGGGATGTTGGTTGTGGGGCTGTTGCTTGTAGGGTGACCAGGTGTCTTTTTTTGACCAGAACACCTGATCGAAAAGGGATCCTGGCAGCTCCAGTCAGCACTGCCAACCAGAGCTAAGGCAAGCTAGTTCCTCCTTATCCTGGCTTTGCACTGCACCCCTGAAGCAGCCAGCAGGTCTGGCTCTTAGGCAGGAGGGCCTCTGGGTTCTGCATGCTGCACCTGCCCTGAGCACTGGCTCTGCACTCCCATTGGCCGTGGGAGCTGTGGGGCGCTGCCTCCGGGTGAGAGCAGCACGTAGAGCCATCTGCCACGCCTCTGCCTAGGAGCTGGACCTGCTCTTCACTTCCAGGCGCAGCACAGAGTCGGGATGGGCAGGAAGCTTGCCTTAGCCCCCCTGCTGCGCTGCTGACTGGGAGCTGCCCAAGGCAAACGTGTGCCCCAACCCCAAGCCCCCCCCCACCCCAACCTGGAGCATCCTCCTGCACCATAAACCCCTCATCCCTGGCCTCACCCCAGAGCCTGCACCCGCAGACAGAGCCCTTGCCCCCACCCCCTGCCCAGATCCCCCTCCCACAGCCTGAACCCCTCTGCCTCACCCTCCAGCCTGCAGCGTCCTCTTGCACCCCAAACCCCTCATCTCTGGCCCCACCCCAGAGCCCACCCTCCCAGATGGAGCACTCACCCCTCCTGCACCCCAACCCCCTGCCCCAGTCCAGAGTCCCCTCCTGAACCCCTCATTTCTGGCTCCAGCCCACAGCCTGCATACTACTTTTCTGCAACCCAGCCCAGTGAAAGTAAGTGAGGGAGGGGGAATGTAGTGAGCAGTGGGGGGCCTCGGCACAAGGGGCGGCTCAGAGAAGGGGCAGTGCTAAAGTGTTGGGTTTTGGGGGCCAGCGGACCCCAGAGGGCCAGGCACAGCAGGAAACTGCAGCCTGGGTGGCTCTGCCCAGGGTGAGCCAGCCCCCTCAGCCAGTCTGTTGCTTAGCAACCAAACTCAAGATGCTAGGTTCCTAAACCGCTTTGCTACCAGCACCTTCTCCCTAGCACTTCCGCCTCGGTAGCTGTCATGGCAGGTCTTACGTCACCCGGCCTGCAGTAAGAGGCGGGGCTCCAAGGGCTCTGCGCCAATAGCACTGCGAGGCACTCTAAGAGCCCCTGGTGCAAGATGGCGGCGCTGGGGGTGTTGCTGAGCTGTCTGAGGCGGTTGCGTCCCGGCGGTCGGTGCAGGTAGCGCCGCGGCCCTGTTGCCGGGCTCGGGTGGAGCCAGGACAGTAGCCCGGGGTCCCCTCTCCGTCCCTGGCGCGTGTGGGGGGCGCCGCAAGGGCGGGGCAGCATCGCCGTCCCCGCGCCGCCCGGCTGTTGAGCGCCTACAGCTCCTGTCCTGGAGCCTCGCCTGAGCACCCGGCCCCTGCGCCAAGCCCCGCTGCGGCGCCTGACCCGGCCGTTCCCGGGGGGCGCCCCTGGAGAGGGCGCGGACCCACCTCGGGCCGAGGGCGCGGTTAGCTCCGCCGCGCAGTGTGACCCTGCCAGAGCAATAATGCGCTGGGGCTCCAGGGACTCGCAAGTGCCCGGTGCCGGGCCAAGAGTTGGCAGCAGGTAGCAAAATATTCTCGCCTGTAGCTAAGGTACCTGTAATAGACAGGGTGTCGGTCATGTGATGGACACGGACACTCCTGGTTCAGGGCACAAGCCATCTCCCCAGGGACTCCCTCTGAGGGCAGGGTCGCCCAACACGGTGGGCTGGGGTGTTCTTTGCTCCTGCCTCCAAAGCATCTGGTAGTGGCTGCTGTCATATTCCTGACACCAGACTAACCTGATCATTGCTGTGAACCAGCCTGTTTCTATAATCTCTCTGTGCTGTCACTAGCTATATGTATGTTGAAGCAGTGTAGATTAGGCTTTTCTCCTCTTCCTTGACACTCCCCATTCATTTTAGGTTGTTTCTACCCTTTCACAGAGAATTCTCCCCCCCCCACCCCCCACTGCTTTTCTAAAATCTCCTTTCTGGAGCTCTGCTGCAGTAACGTTTGTGCTTTTCACATGCCTTTCTGACTGTTTCCATCCCCATCTTTTCACAGCAGCCTTTTTCCTACTTTACTGCGCCCAGTGAGAGCACCACCCTATTCTTCTCAGAATGGAGCCTATGTACCAAGCATCAGGGTGCGGTGGGCATCATCCTCTTCTAACCCAGGGCAACCAGTGTCTGACTCTAGTGAGGGACAGATCTACCTCAGCAACAGCTGTGTGAAGGTACAGTTCTCTAGAAGGCACTCATGGTGTGTCATTGTGTCTGTGTATCCTTGAGAAGGTTGTTACAGTGCCTGGCATGCCCTAAGCATGAAATTCCCTACTACTGAAATACCTGTAACATCATGCTACTTATAGCTACTTGACTTAAAGGTTCCCAAAGCATTTTATAATAATCCATGAGGTTCACTGATGAACAGCCTCCCCTTTCAGACACTCCTTTGAGGAACTGCAGACTTCATGATAGCTGAGTCTTGGAAAATCAGAGATTTTCCCCCTCATCTCTCAGATGAGCTGCATGAGGGCTTCCACACACATGACTGTGGTGGACAGGGGTATGCTGCAGACCTGGCTGCTTATGAGTTACCTCCCCAAGATCATACAGGTGCCCCTTCCATATTGCTCTGATTCTGGCCCTTATCCCGCTGAGGCATCTTGCAGGCTTGATATGGGGTTAGAAGCAGATGCAATCTGCTTGCATGTGGATATTGCAGATCTTTTAATGCTCCTCTCTTTCTGCTTTGCAGAGGCTGCTGGAGATTATAGAAGGGTCTGAGTTTCTCAGGCTGCAGGTGGAGGGAGGTGGCTGCTCTGGATTCCAGTACAAGTTTTCCTTGGACACAGTTATCAATCCTGATGACAGGCAAGGACAGAGGATAAAGAGGTGTGGGTGTATGATGCGGGGGACGGGGGGGGAGACTTCTGTGGACTAAGGTGGTGAGAAGGGTATGTGTGATAATGTATGCTGAAAGGAGGAGGTGGGTGATCACAGCACAGTAAGGGCGGGGAAGCGATCACAGTGTATTCCTTTATACTCTGGAAGTGTGCTTTTCCCTTTTATGTCTGCAGGGTTATAACAAGCCACATATGCTTCTTTCCTAGGGTGTTTGAACAAGGTGGTGCTCGTGTTGTTGTGGATGTGGACAGCCTGGCCTTTGTGAAAGGTGCAATGGTGGATTTCAGCCAGGAGCTAATCCGCAACTCATTCCAGGTGGTGAGCAATCCACAGGCCGAGCAGGGCTGCTCGTGTGGAACATCCTTCTCTGTCAGACTCTGAGTGGACTCCTCTTTGGGTGTTGCTTGTGTGGACATTGAGCCAGAGACTGTCCTCAGCATCATCTCCAAGGGTTTCTCATTTTGCTATTTTCTCAGCTTCCCCAGTCTTCCTCCTCAATCTGTTATACGGTTACTGCAAATATCCCTGTTTGCCTATTTGAACTGAGTCTGCAGGCAAGACCTATAGGGCTCTGCCTCCAGGGGTTTGAAATAGGCTTTAAATCCCACACAAAAGCATCTTCTGTCCTCTGTGAAGCTCCAGGAACTGCTGAATACAATGAGCCACCTTGATCTCCCTGAGCCACCCAGCACATGGAACTGACTTTCAGGAGCTGCCTGTACATGTGTATTTGACCTTGTTGGTTTTAAAAAAAACAGACTCAACTTCCATTGTTTGTTTATATTTTTCATGCTTTTCAAAGTATGGTTAGAATGCATCTCTAGGGAGATGGCAGTTTTCCCCCTTGCCCTTAAACTGACTGTGGGACATCTGAGGTGCCTGCCCTTTCCAGCTGGCTGTGGGTCTTCCCAGACAATTTGTTCTACTAATCTCCTTATTCTTGACGACTTACCTGCCTACAGGGAGCAGCCAGCAGCTGAGGGAAGACTATTCTACCTGGTACATATGGGTGAAGTAGAGAGGTGGGTGTAGGGTGGAAGTTTAAAGCTTTAGGGTTAGGGCTTAAAAAAAAAAAAAAAAAAAAAAAAAAGCAAATTTGGTTTGTTTCGTCCTCACTCAATTTAAAAAGTGGTACAAATCAGCAAATGGCTTTTCAAACTCTCTCTACTTTTGCTGGCAGGGTATAAGTTGCATGGTGGTTGGAGGACCTGTGGTCACATCTAGGAGACCTTGTACCCTGTCTTGCACGTCACTTTGATTTAATAATCTAAAGTATTTTCCTAATTTGGCTTCATAATCTAATCTCTCTTCAGCCTTGTTTCTGTTTTTAGGAGAGAAACAAATCTCTCGTTCCCTTTGTAGGGCAGTGCCCAGACACAACTGTGCTGTAGGAAGGGTGGCCTCAGGATTTCCAGTGCAACTTCATTTTCAATTACTCATCACTTTGTGGAATTCCTGCCTCTTAGCTGAAGTTTTCCATGCTTAGTCTCTGCCTGAAGGTGAATGTTTGGTAAATTTGAGCCAAAATAGTCATCTGTTTCCAGGTGACAGGAGGGATAGGGAACTTGTGTGCTTTTCCCATTATTACACACAAAAAAAACAAACCAACAAAAAAAAAACAACCCACACTACTTTAATAGTTTCACAGCCAAATTGTGGGATTTAAAATTGTCAGTTTCCCATGGAATGGGGAGCATCCCAAGGAATCAGCTTGCAATTTTGGCAGATTTTAATCCTTTGAAAATTGAATACCAAGCAGTAGGGTTTTTTTAATTAAGCATGTTAAATGCTTATCTAAATAGGGTTTGTGCTTGTGTGAACTGCTGAGTTACTTGTGTACTGATCTCTGTAGTGGTTGCTCCTAACCAGCTGTGATTTCACCCCCTCCCCACCCCAAATATTTTGAATATGGATCTGCTGCTACTTTGGCTTAGGGGAATGTGTAGAAGGTTGGGAGTCAGGAAGTCCTGAGTTCTGCTCCTGCCTCTTCCCTGACTGGCTTTAATCATTTTCTGAAATTGACAAGCCTTGTTTCATTATGTCTCTTATTTGCCCTTCCTAAGTGTCAGGGTAACATTTGGTAGATGGAGTCGCTGAAGGCACAGAGAACAGACTTGCCTAAACTCCCATGGTTAAACTTGGAACACAGCTGGGAAGAGCATGTTTATCTCTGTGCTAGACCCATGTTTTAACTACCAAACCACAGTGCTTCTCAGACACAGTGTTTCCAATCTTATGCACTTAAAGTGTGAGCTCTAAAGCCTTGTGTAGATGCCAAGTATTATTAACCCTGATTTTTTAGGTAGGGTAACTAAGCCACAGAGGTGGCTGGAAACATTATTCTTTGATCAAACAGAACTAGAACCTGTTCCTTGGAACATGGGTAATTCCTCTTCTGTGCCTTATTTAACCTATACGGAAAAATAGGTATGAGTGATTGCAAGATGACAAAAATGGCAGGGGGCTCTGAGACAGTGTCGAGCGTGAAATTACTTAACCTTTTTTCTTGATGGACTTGATTTTAAGTTGTCTCTTTAACCATACAGCTTTAACATTCTGTTAATAAGTTTGTTGTATGGAATTTAAACTGAATGTACCTGTTCTGTTCCACTCCTCCTCACAATCTGTCTTTGCTCATTTTCTGTTCAGTGCTGTCCCTTAAGGAAACACTCTCTATACTGAGACCACTTTTCCCGGTTGCAGAAACTGCCTCCTGAGCAACTTAACGAACACTTTAAGTACCACCTGTAGTCACTTTTGCACAATCCTGGGGGAAACCCACATATGCAGCTTTCTCCACCTTAATTTTGCCAATATCTCAGTAACTTCGCTAGATGGCACCCTTACTCTTTGGGATTCGTATTGTTGAACAACCACCAGCATATAGAGACTTTGGGCTTGAATTTTGGTTCTGGCTGAGCTGTGCTTGTCTCAGGTCCTAGGAAAGGGGCAAAAGTGGCTTTGCTGCTTCCCAGTTCCAGGGATGGCTGGGGACCTGTTCAGCTCCCAGTGTAAGTTAGAACAGGCTGGTTGTCTGTGGCACATCGAGGCTGTTCTGGAGTTCAGAGATAATTCAGCCATACAGTCTGTGCTGGAAGCTGCAAGAGAGAGTGGCATAGAGCTTTTACCATAGCTTTAACCCACCAAAGAGAAATTGCCCATGCTGGCCAAATCTGTTGGCTTCGCACCAATGGTTTGTTGCAAAAAGGCCATATGGAAATGGAGTATCAGGTCCCCTTCAGAATTGTCGTCCTTCTGCAAAGAAGACTAAATGCATCAGAGATTTGCCTTGGTCTAACGCATTAGTGTTTTTAAAGAGCACACTTTAAGAACTTCCCAGCTCTTGATCTTACGGAGAGGAGAAAAGAGGAGAAGAGAGGAAAGTTGGGCACTTGGGGCCTGACTTTCTGAAGTGCTGAGGACCTGCAGCTCCCATTGACTCCAGGCCAATGAACTTCCATGGAACCCATCACCTAAATAACTAAACTGGCGGTTCTCAAACTGTGGTATGTGAGCGGTCATTGGGTGGTACACTGGTCAGTTTAAAGTATTGTATTAGAATAGGAACCTATGACACTGATTCATATATTATTATGAAGGTAGTATGCTAAGTACTTGGGAGTCTTAGATGTGTTTGCCAGGTCTTAGAGTCAGAACGCCTGAATGAAACTGTAGCTGTTAGGGGCTGGGTGCCACAATGTGAGGAAGGACCAGGATAGAGAGTTAGGTGGCATGAGTGGTGGGGGTGTGGAAGAAAATGTACAAATGCTGCTTGGAGAAGGGGATGGGGTCTGAAGTGAGGACCAGTGGCATAGTGGAAAGAGCAGGATTGAGTGTGTAAGTGGATAAGTAGGAAGGGAGAGAGAGAGAGAGAGAGAGTTGTGAAGTGCCTTCAGGGTTATAGCATCAAGTTTTAACTCCCATCTGGTGGAAAAGGGGGAGCTGATGATGGGGTTTTAAAGATTGAGG
Source organism: Chelonoidis abingdonii (assembly GCF_003597395.2). Classification (NCBI taxonomy): domain Eukaryota; kingdom Metazoa; phylum Chordata; order Testudines; family Testudinidae; genus Chelonoidis; species Chelonoidis abingdonii. Next base: position 110,047,844 of record NC_133772.1, on the reverse strand, counting down.
CTGACACAATGAGGACAGGCCAGGAAAATGTGCCTCACGACTGTTGTTTAAATGGACAGGAACTGGATAATATGGGTGTCTGGAAAGTCAGATAGGAGGAAGTTGCATTAATGGAAATGAGATGAGGATGGACTGGGTGAGTCTTGGGTGTATAGGCAGATACGGCTTGGTCTTAGCGCCTCTGGAGCAAGAAGTGGCAAGGTTTGGACACTGTCTGAATCTTTGGGGCAAAGGTGACACCCAGGCTGCAGGCCCAGGGGACAGGGTAGATGGTTCAGTTCACAGTTCTGGAGAATGGTGAGAGTGGAAAAGCTAATTCAGGAGTTCAGTTTTGTCCATGTTGCATGTAACGTAATATATCCAGGAGAATGTTGGATGGAGTGAGACAAGTCAGGAATGGGAAAGCAGATCGGCGTCATTGGCATAAAGATGATGATTGAAGCACCGAGCTAAGATCACTTAATGAAAGGGTATACAGGGAAAAGAGGGACCAGGACAGACCTGCATGGGGGCTCATGGAGAATGAGTGATTGGAGGAAGAACATGTTTTTTTGCCTCACACTCCTAGGAGGAACATCTTACTCTATCCACTTCCTCAAGAGACAAAGAAGGAATGACCAGAGAGGCAGGAGAACCAAAAAATGATGATTATGGAAGCCAAGCTGAGATGAAAATTTAAAGAAAAGATGAATTTAATGGACATGGTAGATAAATCCTATGCCTGTGTCTGCTATTACTCTGTTTAAGACCATCAGTACAGAGCTCAGTGTCACTGCCAATATGCTAGATTTCTTTGTCAGGGCTCAGGCCAGGGAATGGTACAAAGATGACATTTGTTGCTGTGGTGAAAGCACTTTTCCTTCCTATAGATGAGGGACGAGCATCACACCATCCTGCTGGACCTCTCTGCAGTGTTTGCTGCTGCTGATTGCCAAGTACTCATCTCCCACTTCCAAGGAGCTACAGGGGTGAATGGACATGCCCTGAAATGGCTCAGGTCCTTCCTCTGAGATCCAGCCCAGTGAGTCGTCATGAGCAACTGTCCCTCCACTTCCAAAGCCTTTACCATGGAGTCCTACAAGGTTCAGTCCTCTCCTTGTATTATTCAACACCTACGTGGAGATGCTGAGGTAGGGTGGGCTGACGTGCCAGCAGGATACAGACAATATCAGCTCACGCTCGCTCTCTCTCACCCTCACCTTTCCATCAAACACAAGCAGCACCATCTCCCAGCTCTCTCTCACTTCCTGAAATCAACTCTAAAGCTGAGCCCAAGCAAAAGTGCGGTGATGCTGGTAAGAGGGGAATGCTTCAGTGAACTTGCCTCCTGTATCACATCACCCATTGTCAAGGGCATCTGCTTTCAGATGAAGTCAGCCTTGTGGTGTGTTGAGTGTCCAGTAGTGGCAATGACTCCAAAACAGCCATAATGGCAAAAGATGCCCGCTTTTATCAGTGACTAGCCAGAAGACGCAGACCTGGCCATAGTGAGTCATGCATGCTTGATCTTCAGGCACAATTATACAGCTCATATCTAGAATAAAGCCATGCACCCGGAGAAGGCTTGATTGGCAAAACAGAGCAGCCAGTTTGCGTGGCAACACAGGTTATATGGACACGTGTCCAATGCTCTGCTCTCTTCTCTTGCTGTTTTTTATGTACAATGTCAATATAAGGTCCTGTGTCCTGATATTCCACTATCTCTGTGAAATTGGCCTTAGAGCAGATCTCTCAAGCAGCTATCTGCAACATAAACTCCCATTACAGTGGATCAATGTAACGTGGAGACTTATGAGTGCAGAAGACAGAACTTTCATAGGAGCAGACTGTGGAACTCATCTCTGCAGGAAGTAAGTGACCATGGACCTAACTTCTTGAGAGCTAAACAGAAAACTCCTTTATTTGAGTTAAGTCTCCCTCTGTTTGTTTTTTCTCACACAAAACATGCTAATACAAAAAGAGGAGTCTAGTTTGATTTGAGGATCTGGGGCTCAGTCCAAGGTATTTAGGTGCCTAACTCCCATTGAAATTAATGGGAGTTAGGTCCCTAAATCTGGGCCTGAGTCATTGGATGTTATTATTAGATGTAGGATTGAGTTTTGGCCTGAAGTGGAGGCATCTACTTTGGTTGGTGTTTGGAATTAGGATTAGACCAAGTCTGGGTTTGTGACAAGTTGAGGATAGGGGAGTGGTGTGGAGCTCTGTTTGGAGATCATGTCTGAGCAGATGAGACTTGAGCTCAGGTTTGCGTTTGGTTTGGGATCATAGATGTAAATGAAGTCTGTTAGAAAATGGCTCACAGCTGATGTGAGTATCCCAGTGGGAGATGTGCAGCCATGGAGGCAAGTGCTGTGTTAAGGTAGCTTCCCCAAGCCCATCTGGGAGTAGGCACAGCAGCCTTCTGCATCAGTATGTGATGCTGTTATTCCTCAGTCAAGGGAGGCAGTCTGTGTGCAGTGCCTCCAGCCTCAGGCCTTCACGCACACAAATTATCTGGGGGTTTTGTTAGTTTTTAAAATTTCCTTCCGGAGTGATAAAGAGTTTCTGGCCTCGGTCTTTCTGCCCTTGTTTTTAATCAATGCTCATTTACCTTTGGCATCCTTCAGAGGAACAGAATGGTATATCTTTCAGTTGCTATGGAAACAGACTAAATGCATATTACCATGGCAACCTGCCATGATCTTCAGCTTTATCTGGGTCTCATTTCCTGAACCTGGGGGTGGGGTGCTGATATTGATCTTCCACTATTTTAAAAAATGAACCCTCCTCTGCTACCGGTGTTGGTTCAGTGCTTGAAAAGTGAAGTCGACAGGAGACCTGTGACTGCTGCTACCACCACCCCTTTGGCCAGACTTGCAACCACAAGATCGTCTCCAACTCCTTTCTCCTCCTCCCCGCTTTTAAAAATACGGACTTGTTCAGAATGAGCTGATGTTGGCATTGACACTTTCCAAACTTCTCCTCTCCTCCACCTCAAGCCACTCCCCCAGGTCAGTAAATTCGGGCTCCTTTGGACCAATGGGCAGAGGTCAGAGACAGAACAGTAAATTCCAGAGCCTAAGGCATTCCCTGCGATTCCATTCCCTCTGGTTGAATGAAGACAGGATTGTACACTTGAGCATCTCAATTAACCTCAACAGCCAGGTACAATTCTGAGAGAGGCAGGCCTCTACGTCAGTGGCGTTCATACCCTTTACAGCTGTGTAGGTCCAAAACAATGCTCTGAACTATGCACAGAAATTAATAGGAAGCCAGTGCTGATCACAGAGAACAGGTGTGTAATGTGCTTTCTGTGGAAGAGAGTTCCTACCTCCTAGACAAGACTGAATTGTGAGGGGAGTGGGCGGCGGGATGCATTCTTAGCCGCTGCTAATGTGTCTGCCTTCAGCAGCAGCCCAAGTTCCAAAAAGCGTTCCAGTTTATGTACCCGAGTAACAAAAAGCTGAAGGAAACTGCTCTACCCTTAGACTTCCTCCTGTTGTTCCCTTAGTGCAGTGGTTCCCAAACTGGGGTCTGTGAAATGTTATAGGAGGTTCTCGGGGGGGAATTCCCTAATGGTGGACAGAACTGTCTGTAGAACTCCTGGACTTCCAAGAGCTAAGTAGGTCAAAGCAAGCATATCTAACACACTGAGGAAATTTTAAACTTCAAGACTCCTTATAAGAAATGGAAAGAGAAGTGGATATTTTTTGCTGTTTCTAAAATTAAACAGGCAGCTAGTGTTCTTCATAATAATTTTAAAAACAATAAGTTTAAGCTTTGTTGTAACATGCGTTGTTTGCATGGATTGCTCAAGGCCTAAATGCTTGTGTAGGAGGAACTCTTTGAGTTGGCTTCTTAAATACCTTTATGTTGTTTCACATCTGATACTCCTTGATGAACCTAGGAGCCTTGTCTCACAACAGGCTTATTCAAAGTGATACAAGCTATGAACATGATATCTTAGAATAATGTTGCCGTTTTCATAACGTAATAATACTGTAATGGTGAATAATAATTAATAATAGTGTGTAATAAGCATATCATAAAAATTATATTTCCAAGATCACTGCTTTTTATAATTTATACTCAGGTAAAGGAGAAAATCCCAGGAAATATTAATTTTTAGAAGGGGATTTGCGAGACTTGACATCTTAGTGAAGGGGGTTCACACATTGTTAAAGTTTGGGAATCACTGCCTTAGTGTGTGCATATTGTTGCTGTTATCAACCTTGAGCTTCAGCCAATTCTTTCTCATCCAAAGCCTGATCTTGGTTATTCAGGGGTAAATCCTATGTCTTGTGCTGTCCTAGTCTGATGCAATAAAGAGACGGAGCTGAGAGTCACTCCTCTCCCCTCATGGTCTTGCACGCATGTTGAACAGCAGGGTGACAACAGAACTGTTGTACCACACAGCTGTCCCGCTATCTTCTGGGTCCTGTCAGAAAGAAGAGGACAAATCCACTAAAATGCAGGTCTCTGTAATTAGCAGAGTCGGCAAAGATGCCAAGGACACTTCTAGGACAATGGTTTCAAAATCAATGTGGACATGTGTCAGAGGTGTACCCGTGTTAGTCTGGATCTGTAAAAGCAGCAAAGAATCCTGTGGCACCTTACAGACTAAACAGATGTTTAGGAGCATGAGCTTTCGTGGGTGAATACCCACTTCGTCGGATGCATGTCATCTGACAAAGTGAGTGTTCACCCACGAAAGCTCATGCTCCTAAATGTCTGTTAGTCTATAAGGTGCCACAGGATTCTTAGTCTGGATCTGTAAAAGCAGCAAACACGGGTACACCTCTGATACTTGACACCATGCAAGGCACTCCATTTAGCTGGATGGAGTGGAAATCCATCAACCTCATGAAGAAACTTGCACAAATACAGACAGATTATTTTCCTTTCCAAATGCAAATGGATGGACATCATACCAAATGGACTAAAAGTGTGGACATATAACATGTCCCCAGGAAGAGCACACATACCATCAAGTCTAGTGCACTTATGAGCTAACTTTGCAGTAGAATAAAAATTGCTGCCCATCCAGGCTCCCAGATGTACTGCAATGAGACTTGGCAAGTCTCCAAGTATCAGTCAGGTAACTGTCTAATTGTGTAGGTGCACAGTGACTGAGGTAGATAAGTTACATTCACCTCTGTGAGCACCTCTGGTGTCTGGGTGTGGTGCTTCTGCTCTCTTCTGTGCTCAGCACCCTCTGCAGGTCTTCTGAGGCTCAGGCCTCCAGGTGGGTATCACAGTTCAAACCCCTTCTATTTTGACTTTGTTGTATCCTGCAAGAAGTTCCTTGTCCTTCAGGACCAATTGTAAATCAAATGGTTCGTTATCCTTCTGGGGCTTAAATCCCTCTCCGGAATTAAATTTGCAGGGTTCCCCCTGAACTTCTGTCACCTGTTGTGGCCAGCAATCAGTCCTGGCCCAACCAAGTTCCTTTGGCTGTGGGCTAGGGAGAATCCTGCTTCACTCCACAGGCTCCAGCCAGGAATTCTCTTGCCAAGAGCTAGCAGCAAGCAGCAACTTTTTTCAGCCTTTTAAGCCTTGATTGGCTTTTGCTGATTCCCAGCCCTTCTAGGTGCTGGAGGACCAGATCTCAGTGGTTCCCAAAATCGCTCCTCCCAGGATGTTTCTGTAGGCAAGACTGCAGGGGTAATACTCACTGCTCTCTTCCTCTCGGAGAATTTGTTTCCTGAGGCAGGGTGCTGCAGAGCAATGGGGCCTCCAGCAAGGGGCCACAAAAACCTGGTACTTCTTGTCTGATTCTTAGAAAGGTCTTTGCTACACATCTGGGGAAAGACTGTACACAGCCTTATGTGGTGAGAAGGTGGGAGGAGCCTCCTCTTGGCTCTGAGGTCAGACACTGACTATCCTCACTACCTTGTCTAGAGGAGGTGTATTTTGTCGGGGGCTGGTTTGGCTACTGTGGTAGGCTGGAGCAGACCTGAGGACTGTCCTGATTTGTACCTTGCAGTAGCCTTTTAGACCATTGCAGGGGAGCAGAATTGTTGGGGCACAGGACAACCCTGGAAACTACCCGCATGCCCCCACTGTACTCCTGTCCTGTCCAGAGCAGTCCTTGCACCAGGGCCCCTGTGGGGTGGGGGGGGTTATATAGCTAGCTGCTGTAGAGGGCTTCTTAGGCTGAGGCCTTTGAGCCAGTGCAGGGGTGAATTGCCCTGACTGCCTTCCAGTGCTGTAGCTGGGGGTGTGTGGCTCTGCTCTTCATGCTTAAAAGGGTGAGATGTAGACGTCCCTCCCTCCTGATATGCACACACACTTGCTGAAAAAGCCAAACCTTCAGATTAATGTTCAGTGTAGAAAGTTCCCATTGAAAAGCGAGGAAGAGATAATAGCATTTAGAAAAGAAAATTCTGTAGCTGTCTGGTGACAAACGGAGAAATAACAAGGAGACGTTGTTAGTAGGGCTGTCAAGCGATTTTAAAAAAAATGATCATATACCATTTATTTAAATACTTTTGGATATTTTCTACATTTTCAAATATATTGGTTTCAATTACAACACAGAATACAAAATGTACAATGCTCACTTTATATTTATTTATTGCAAATATTTGTACTGTAAAAAACAAAAGAAATGGTATTTTTCAATTCACCTAATGAGTACTGTATTCCATTTTCTTTATCATGAAAGTTGAACTTACAAATGTAGAATTATGTGCAATAAAAACTGCACTCAAAAACAAAACAATGTAAAACTTTAAAGTCTACAAGTCCACTCAGTCCTACTTCGTGTTCAGCCAGTCACTCAAACAAGTTTATTTGGATGTCCAGAAGATAATGCTGCCTGTTTCTTGTTTACAATGTCACCTGAAAGTGAGAACAGGTGTTTGCATGACACTGTTGTAGCCAGAGTTGTAAGATATGTACATGCCAGATATGCTAAAGATTCATATGCCTCTTCATGCTTCGGCCATTGTTCCAGAGGAAGTGGTGTCCATGCTGAATGACGGGTTTTGCTAGATAACGAGCCAAAGGATTGCGGACCAACGCATGTTCATTTTCATCATGAGTCAGATGCCACGAGCAGAAGGTTGATTTTCTTTTTTGGTGGTTTGGGTTCTGTAGTTTCCACATTGTGTTGGTCTTTTAAGACTTCTGAAAGCATGCTCCACACCTTATCCCTCTCAGATTTTGGAAGGCATTTCAGATTCTTAAATCTTGGGTCCAGTGCTGTAGCTATCTTCTTTTCATTTTGTCAAATTTGCAGTGAAAATGTTCTTAAAATGAACAACAGGCCAGGTCATCATCCGAGACTGCTGTAACATGAAATATATGGCAGAATGTGGGTAAAACAGAGCAACAGATATACAATTCTCCCCCGAGGAGTTCAGTCACAAATTTAATTAACACATTTTTTTTTTTAACAAGCATCATCAGCATGGAAGCATGTCCTCTGGAACAATGGCTGAAGCATGAAGAGGCATATGAATCTTTAGTGCATCTGGCATGTAAATATCTTATGATGCTGGATACAACAATGCCATGCAAATGCCTGTTCTCACTTTCAGGTGACATTGTAAACAAGAAGCAGGCAGCATTATCTTCTGGAAATCTAAATAAACTTGTCTGAGTGATTGGCTGAACAAGAAGTAGGACTGAGTGGACTTGTAGACTGTAAAGTTTTACATTGTTTTGTTTTTGAGTGCTGTTATGTAACCAAAAAAAGACATTTGTAAGTCACACTTTCATGATTGCACTACAGTACTTGTATGAGGTGAATTGAAAAATACTATTTTGTTTACAAATATTTGCACTATCAAAATGATAGATATAATACAAAGTGAGCACTGTACACTTTGTATTCTGTATTGTAGTTGAAATCGATTATAATGGAAAATGTAGAAAAACATCTAAAATATTTAACAAATTTCAATTGGTATTCTATTGTTTAACAGTGTGATTAATTGCAATTTTTTAATCACAATTTGTTTTGAGTTAATCATGAGAGTTAACTGTGATTGATAGCCCTGATTATTAGTAGAACTTTTATCTGCTTGCACCTGTGAGAACATGGTAGGGAGACAGGAAGCAATGGAGCCGCATAGCAGATCCCTCTGCTTGTTAACGAAACTCTGCCTCCACTGCCATTGTCCTGTATTCCCAGATAACAGACAGAGGCCAGAAATAGGACTGATACCATGAAAGAAGTTTCTTAATCTTCTCCAAATTGAGCAAAAACATATCAGTGAAAAGCCACTTCACAGGGCAAAGAAGAATTACATGAGAGAAAATTGGATCTACAACTCAAAGGGAGCTCCTCCATTGCTGGAAAATGAAGAGAAATAAGGGCTGGATAGGGGAAGAATAGTGATTGGTGCCAGAGAACCATGTTGGTTTGAAAGGAGACCTGGCTGGCCTTTGTTGACTTACAATGAGAATGTAGGAGCTGCAGAGTCAGACGACCCAAAGTGACTAAAATATGGTATAAACCAGTCAGATGGATGCTTCCTAGGGCAGTGGGGGAACTTAGGGGACATGGCATGGTCTAGAGCAGCATTTCTCAAACGGGGGTGTATGGACCCCTGGGGGTCCACGAGGGTGCTCCAGGGGCCCATTGACCCCGCTGATCAACTCCTTCCTCTTCCCTGCCAACGCCTCCTGCACACCAGGGAACAGCTGTCCAGCAGCGGGCAGGAGGCGCTGGGAGGGAGGGAGAAGGGGTGAGAGAGGTGAGGCAGGGGTGGAGTGGGGGCAGGCCTTGGTGTCTGCAAAAAAAATTAAATCAAAATGAGGGTCTTCCGGTTGCTAAAGTTTGAGACCTGCTGGTCTAGAGAGGTTCTACCGAAGAAAAAAGAGACAGCAGGAAGGTCAGAGATGGTCTGAACTTCAGTAAGTGTTCAGTGCCTGGGTTACCAGTCAGGGATATAAACCCCCTAAAAGCAAGAAAATCCCAGAGGTATAAAGGACACAGGATCTAGGAGGGAATATGCTGAGCCCCTCCTAGCCTGCAGCCTCACTCTTCGTAGTAGTCAGAGACAGTAATGCATGGACGGATACAAATGTTGTTAAGCATCTCTGTCTGTAACCTCGGATACCATGGAGATGAATGGTATAAATGCCTAGATAGATAGGATTCCTGCTTATTCCAGGTGTCACTACAAGCAAAGACTAGATTCAATAAAGACAAGCTAAGTGATTCATTTAAGAAGAAATAATCAAATAGAAGATAGTGGCTGGGCAACTAGACCCCAGAGAGATTCAAGGTGAGAGAATGGAGGGTAAATTGAATGAGCCAACAATACAATGCTGTCACAAATGCCATATTGAGATCTAGTAATAGGAACATCAGCTAGGAAACGTGAGGTGAGCAGCTTGTTTTTTCTCCGCCTTGGATGCGGATCGCCGGCAGGGATGGGCTCCTAGTTTATAGAAAAACAAAGGGGGAAGTTCAGAGGAGAGCAGAATGTCTGGAAAATAACCTTCATTCTTAGGGCTTAGAGGCAGGCCTGCGGAGCTGGAGGAGAACATGAGCGGAGCCAGAAGAAAGGGCAGCAGCTCTAGAAAGAACGATTACCCAGAGGAGATGGGTTGATCTATTACTTGTAGAGCAGCATAAGTGGACATGGCAGTTTCCAGAATATGTAAAAAGACCAGCAACCTGTTTGGAGCCTACAATACCCAGGAGCTCAGGTTTGGTGTGAGGAGAGGCCACTTTTACAGTACACAGGGCATGGTAGGATAGCCTGGGGAGGACTAACTTTCCTTGGTTGCTGTAACATGACACTGATCTCCTTCCACAAGGAGAATAACATGATTGAACTGTCTCAGTTCAGCTGCAGTTGTGATAGATCCTGGTGGGAGGCCTAGGGCATCTGGCACAACTTGTAGCATCACCAGGACCTGATTGAGACCTGACTCTTGGTTGAATGCAAGGCATGTTAGACTCATGCTAGTGGGAAGGATCTATATGGAACATGACAATTTTCTAGTGCAGACTAGGCCAGTGAGAAGTCAACCTGGGGAGCCTTGAAGGAGAAGGGAGCATGCTGGGCTCCTGGGAATGGGAGACTATTCCAAGTAGAAAGGGCTGGCGGGAAGGAAGGTGTGAATTATTCTCACTAATGGCAGATGAGAAAATAAGATGAGAGTATAACAGCAGCAGGGAGTAGGCTTGTCAAATGGGAGAAAAGGTCCCAGTGGGACACTGCCAAGGATGACCTGCATGGTAAGACTAGGCACTGTCTGGATAATTTAGACATATTGAAGTACATCCTGCCTTGGTGCAGGGCAAGGACTAGCTACCCTAGTAGAGCACCTGACCCAATGCACAGGACACAAGGGTAGATTAAATATCATACCATGCTAACAGTCCCTTCTCCTTGGACAGAGAGAATTCTGTCTGAAGTGGGATGATCCCCAGGCCCGGTGGATTTTCCCTGAGTTCCTTGGAGCCTGCACTCTTCCTGCCCCTCCTTTTTCAGATGCATTTGATTAATGCATATACATTCCTGTTTCCCACATGAATGAGTTTCAGAGTGTGTCAGCTGCGTGAGGAAAAATTGATAGAGCAGGCTGCAAAACAGCTGGAATCTCTCCTAGCAGATTTGGAGTTGTTAATTATAGGAGACTAGCTAAATCATGGCGGAGCCATCAGCCCAAGAAGTGCTTTTGAACCCTTTCCCCATTCTCGTTCTTTTCTGTTCAGGTTCTTATATTTGTGACCATTACCATGGTATGATCCTAAGAGTCAAAAGTACATCTGCTTTATTTACATGTACGCACACATGCATTACATGTGGTTAAACCTCTCCTCCTTGCCCCCCGACCTCCTGTCCAGTAAATTGTGCCCTTTCTGGCTCCTATCTTCTCCTCCAAGCTAGACTAACCTGAGCCAGGCCTCTCTTCTAGCAAAGGCCAGACACAGTGCTTGTGCCCATCCATCTATGCCTCTGACAGCACAGACAGAGCAGCGGTTCAGCACTCTTGCCTCAGCCATTGCAATCCTAGCATTTCAGCTTGTATCTGAGCTAGCAATGATTGAGCACATTTTTTTTCTCTTTTCTCTCCAGGGATGAAATCTTAGCAGGACTTATCAGCTGTTTCTGCATTGTTCAGAGAGCCCATCTTCCTGTCCCTTTCTTAATAGAGGGAACTCCGAGCCAGGGTTCAGTCCCAAGGGATTCAACACCTGTTCTCGGGGTAGGGATAACATTCCCAGAGTGTCTTCTCTGCTCTGCATGGATCTATCCCAAGTGGAAAGAGGGCTAAAGGATAAGAGGAATTTGTTTACTCACTAGTTCATCCCCATCCTACTTCTCAGCCTGGGACTCACAAGACCTGGGTTCGCTTCCCTGCTCTGCCACAGATTTCCTGTGTTATATTGGGCAAGTCACTTAGTCTTTCTAGGCCTCTGATCCCCACCTGTAAAATAAACTGGGATAATAGTGTTTCCCTACCTCACAGGGAGGGAAAAATACATTAAAGACTGTGAGGTAGGGAAACACTATTATCCCAGTTTATTTTACAGGTGGGATGCCACATATGTTCCTAAGATAGAGCTGGTATGTGGCATCTCTAGGGTTTATTGCCTTTGCTGTTGAAACGTTGACACATTCTCTCCAGGTTTCTTGGAGTTGCAGGGAGGAATATGTGCAGAGAGAAGGTCTGTGCTATCATCACTAACTGGATTCAGTGCCTGGAATGGAGGAGGCCTCTGACTTCTGTCAAGGCTCCTCAGGGACTTGGCAGCCAGAGATGGAGAGAGGGCACCAGGTCTCCAATTAAGGGAGAGTCCTTTGATTTCCACTGCTGTTACAGGGAGAGGCAGACTCAGGGACTGAGGAGAACCCCTCACCCATGTTTGGGCCCAGCTTTAAAGCTGCTAGACACACAAAATCTGCAGGAGCCTTTGATAATTCTGAGACAAGAAAGTGACATAGAAAAGCCTTTGAGCTGCCGGCTCAGCTTCTGCTCAGAGATACTTGCACAAGAGAAACTGATGCACATCACAAAGTGGGCAAAGAGACAGAGGATCTGAAATTTGGCAGCAGGCGACTGTCTGAAGGCGCTTGGCTCACAGCAAGAGGAAGCACGTTTGCTTCCCAAAGTCCCTGTCACAGGCAACTTAGACAGGAGGGAGAGGGCCTGGGATACTTCTAGCCAGTGCCTCAAACTCTGCTCAGGGTAGGGCAGGTAGAGACAGATAAATTACATCTTCCTTATTTCTGGGTCACCACGTGGCATTTGCCAGAAGCCTCCAGTTCTACTAATCTGCCTTCTTCACCTGTGAGACGTGCTCCTTCTGCACATGCCTACCAGGTATGCTAACTACACTGAGTGCACAATTGTCATAAATAGCCTTGTCGTAGCTTCCTACTCAGATTAGAACCTTAGCGTTCATAAACTGAGAAGCTAGCATGAAACCTCCAAGCTCAATTACCAGCTTGGATCTTATCTCGCTGCCACCAATCAGGATTCGGAATACCTGATCAACTCTCCCGGGTCTCCCCAATCCTTTCCCTGGGGGGACCCCCAAGACCCAGAAGCTCTGAGTCTACCGGCAAGGGAAATCCTCCACTTCCCTTCTCTCCCACTTTCTCTCTGGGCTAACCTGAGAGAAGCTGATGCAAGTCTCTCTTACACTCACAATACCTAAGAAGCGATGTCTCCTTATTCCGATCAAAGGACGAAACCCCAATATCAAGGAGAACAGTAGAATGATCCTTCTCTCTTTCCCCCTTCCACCAACTACTGTGTGCTGCCGAGCTACCCCTCGTAGATCAAACCCAAAGAGAATTCCCTCCCCTTGCTCCTTAATCCTACGCCAGAGAGAGAATCTCAAACAAGTCTTAAGAAAAGAAAAACTTTATATACAAAAAAGAAAGAAAGACATCAGAATATAAACTCTGTTTCAAGATGACAATACGGGCATTGCTTAAGAAAAATATGACTAACAGTATGAATTTAAAAAGTATCGCACATTTAAAACATTCCAGCAAACTCCACACATGTAAATACAAAACAAAACATATAACAGCCTATTGCTTTGCTACCTTTGTACTTACAACTGGGAACTGAAGTTTAGAAGCTTGAAGATAGAAAAGGAAAAGCTCTTCCCTCATAGCCGAGAGAAAACAAACAGACAGAAGCAAAACAAACACCCCCAGAAGTTCCCTCCCTCACTTTGAAAAATCCGGTTTCCTGATTGGTTCCCTTTGTTAACCCTTTACAGGTAAAAGAAACATTAACCCTTAGCTATCTATTTATGACAAGCCTCCATGGAGGCTAGAATGTGCGTGCAGAAAGAGAGCCCACCTCTCATCCTGGGATGAAAAATTAAGGAGAAATGACCATGAGTATCATCAACAGAACCCTGGGCACTGGAGGAGTGAGAATGAGGAATTGATAGGTCGTTGCTCAGGGTGCCTGACATCCTGAATACCATCCCCTGAGACCGTTGGGGGATGGAAAGCATCACTAATACGATTCCTAACTTCTGTAGGGAGTGCTTTGATCATCCAAAAAGGAGAAGAGCATGCCTTAGTGCCACTGGGAGGCCTCCGTGGCACAGGTGAGCATGCACTGGTGTGGTGTGAACAATGCACGCAGTGCTCTGTGAGTAGTACCCAGAGTGGTTCTGTGGCACAGGGGAGTGTGTCTGGCTAGGAATGGTACCCAAGTGGCTCTGGGACAGGGAGCGTGTCTAGCTATGAGCAGTGCCCAGAATGGCTCTGTGGCCCAGGGTAGCGTGGCTGGCTGGCTGGGAGCGGTGCCCAGAGTGGCTCTGTGGCCCAGGTCAGCATGGCTGGTTGGCTGGCTGGGAGCGGTGCCCAGAGTGGCTCTGTGGCCCAGGGCAGCGTGGCTGGCTGGCTGGCTGGGAGCAGTGCCCAGAGTGGTTCTGTGGCCCAGGGCAGCGTGGCTGGCTGGGAGCGGTGTCCAGAGTGGCTCTATGGCCCAGGGCAGCGTGGCTGGCTAGGAGCAGTGCCCAGAGTGGCTCTGTGGCCCAGGGCAGTATAGCTGGCTGGCTGGCTGGGAGCAGTCCCCAGGGTGGCTCTGTGGCACAGGGCAGCGTGGCTGGCTGGCTGGCTGACTGGGAGCGGTGCCCATAGTGGCTCTGTTGCACAGGGCAGCGTGGCTGGCTGGGAGCAGTGTCCAGAGTGGCTCTGTGGCCCAGAGCAGCGTGGCTGGGAGCGGTGTCCAGAGTGGCACTGTGGCACAGGGCAGCGCGGCTGGCTGGCTGGGAGCGGTGCCCAGAATGGCAATCTGGTTGCGCCTAGTGCCTTGGTTGATTTCAAAAATTGTCTCTTGAAAAATGTGCCAATTTTAGATGAAGAGATGACATGCCTGAGCTTTGAGGGGAGGTGTATCAGAAAGGGCTGGGAGGCCAGGGAGTAGCTTGTCTCTTCAGCACACCCTAGAGGCTCCCTCAGTTAGAATGGGACAATGATGCAAACGGTTTGCAGAGAGGCTATTATTTTACTGTGCCTTTAAAAGGCCCTGGCCAGTAGAACTCCCCGAAACCCATCAGAACATTAGGAGGGTCAAAGTCCCACGTTGCTGAGACCTCAGGGGATTTAGACCCTCCCGCACACAAGAAAAACGCTTACTGGGTTACACACCAACCCTCCCTCTCCAGCTCAGCCCCTGCCTCCTCATTGGAAAATCCAAGTCTTGGAATGACAGGCAGTGCCCAGCTGGGCAGGACCTTGCACTGGTACTGGGGGCTTCTGGATTAGTTGGGCCCAAACAGGTCTTTGGCATCTCTGACTCCACATTTCCTCCAGGTTTCCCTGGCAAGGAGTTGTCTGCCTGTTGATCTTGTCCAGTAGCTGTAAGGGTCATTTAAAGCTTCACAAGAGACACTTGATATTTCAGCTAATAAGAGGCAAGATGAGGATAAATCACCTAATGCCTGGAGTGCAGCTGTCCCCAGGGAGCCAATCACAGGCACAGGAGCACTCGCTTCCCAGCCTCATGAAGAGGTGAGCTCTTCACAGTGCCTCCACTTCAGCCTGCACATGCATCGGGCAGGAGGGACTTGCTAATAGGAAGCCTGGCCTCTTGAGTGCCCCCTCCCTCATCGTGTCAGCTGGGTTCCCTCATCAGAGAGGTGAATTAGTAAGGCCTGGCTGCTGGAACCGCCTGTGTGCAGGGAACCTCCTCCCCATAGCACCATGCTGGGTAAACATTTCTCCTGTTCCCAAGCCAAAGGGGAGCCAGTGAGCTTCACCCCACACTGAAAAGGCAGCTGAGGTGCCTGAACAATTCCGGGGATGGAAAAGGGCAGCCGAGCTAGAGTATGTTGAAACAGGCCAATCTCCTCTCCCCTCTCAAAGGCTAAAGTGCCAATGATCTTCCTTCAGCAGGGTGGCAGTGTAGAAGGGGGAGCCCTTTGCTCTCAGACAAGCAGAGGCAGCAGCATAGGGCCTCTCTTTCTCTGAGGAGTGGCATCTTCCCCTTGATAATAGTAGGGGCCACCTCTCTCTCAGGGCCGGCTCCAGGGGTTTTGCCGCTCCAAGTGACCAAAAAAAAAAAAGCCGCGATCAGGCAGTGAGGGAAGAAGAATCATCCCAAATTTAAATTCTGCTCCCCATCCGTTAGTTGGGGTCCTGCCTCTTGTCTTCCCCCCCTGCATCCCATTTCCTTCTGCAATCTACCTCCCCAGAATCACCAGAAGAGGGATGGCTGTGACTTGACCTTTCTGTTTCAGGAGAATATCACAACAAACAGTGGGTTTCCAGAAGGAGCCTACTATAGTGCTCTATGGTGCGAGGAGTATAGCTTCCCCATACAGAAAGGGTCAGTCTCCAAGGTAGACATTTGTTGGTACCAGGGAAAGGAGGAACTGAAAGGGGTGTCTGGTTTGCGCAGACCACGGCTGCTGCAGGATTGCTATTTCTAATGAAAATGTCTGTCTGCAGCTTTCACTGTTTCGCCAGGTGACCTTGGAGCCCTTCCACAGCCCCAGAATCAGGCTGGTTCGTGCTGCTCTCTCCCTTACCAGAGATGACTGGCTTGTAGTTCCATATCTGCTCAGGCTTGTGTGTGCCTCAAGGGGAACGTTTATCTCCTGGTGTCTGGGGGAGAGGTGATTGAACACCAGGCTTTGCATCCAAGCAGGGAGGCACTACCAGCCTCTGCAGCCCTCTCTGCTTCTCTAACCTTTATGAGATGTAAGTGCAAAGAAAAGCAAAGAACAGCAAATCTGGGGGATTTTGCTGGGCAGGCCCATTGCAGCCCCTCCGACCTGCTTCTGTCACATTCCTCAGACATACAGAGGCAGCTCCCTTTGGAGACTTTGGCAGTGATTATAGGGATTGAGTCTCAGCAGGGCCAGCAGAGGAGGAAGAAAATGTTCTTTGCCTTAATCCCTGCCTCTGTCCTGCCTGCGTTGCCCTGGAAAGCTGCTGTTTAACCGAAGTCAAACAATATAAATGGCTCAGCCCTACGTGCTTACATTGGGGCTGCTCAGATCTTTTCAGCTCATCTCTGCTTTCTGCTTCTTTGGGCTGCCAGTCACTATGGGGACACACTTGCCAACAGAACCCAAAAAGAGCCAGCTGGAGACTAGCTTCTACCTTCCCCATGTTTGGGGATTGGGGAGGGGCAGGAAAAAGGCATTGGAGAGTGTGTTGTATTGAAAACTGTTAAAATGACTAGCTAGCACTTGAAATGTAGGGGGCTTCCTGGTCCTGCTTGCAGGCTATGGGGCTCTGCAGGGAAGTGTGCGATCTGAACTGGGTCTTATAGAGTGAGTGCCCATGGAGAAGAGGTGCGTGGCAGGGTGCTGGCTTACAAAGACTTAACGTTCTGCATCCTCTGCAGGTGAAGGGGGCTGAGCTAATCCAGCAGGGCTAAGGGTCAGTCAGTGCTTAGAGTCAAACTCTATAACAGCAGCTCTGTGGGCACTTCAGGAGCTGAAGTCCCTAACAAGACATGGTATTGTGCCTAGGCCTTGTCCTTTTCCGGCGGCTCTAAACCTTTAGGAGAAAACATGCTGGGGAGCTGGACTTGAGATGGGCTGCATCAGCAGCTTCAAGGGACTCCAAGCTGGGAAGAGAGCAGAGTAAGAAGGACTAGGCTAGGTAGAGGGGATGGGGCATAAGGTGCTTTACAGTTTGACTAAACAGCCCTTCCCCTGGCTGAGCTTTGTGAGGTTCTGGTCGTTCCAGCCACCCTAGCTGAGAGGTGAATAGACAGGAGCAGGGCCGAGAGTGCCGCCTGCTCGTCTCCTAGCACTGGCAGCCGTAAAGGCTTTCAGAAGAAATGATGTTTGTTCTGACATTTAGAATAGATTAAAAATCAGTACAGGCTTTTCTGGGACATTTCAGAAGGTGAAGCTATTGATTTAAAAACTCAGCATCAGTTTTGTGAGGCAAACTCTCCTCAGTTTCTTCCCATGAACACTAGCTCCAAACATCTCCTTGCCTGGAAGAAGATGTTAATCCCTGCGTTGTTCTGTACCCAGCGTTCAGTAGCCCTAAAAGTGAAGCTGTGGACTGGTGACAAAACGCTATGGCTGGGAGGTGTGAGATGAGCACTTAACAGCTGCTTCCAAAACTTTCTGATAGGTGAATAAGAACAACTTATGGCAGGGGCATTTCTCAATGTGCTGGTGGCAGGAAACAGCATCCGCAGCCCCCACCAATCAGAAAGCCAAGACTCATGACTCCATAAAAAAAAAAGATACATGTGGTGGTCTCATCATTTGCCTTCAGGTGTGAATCCTATCAAACCTACCACCCTCACCTTTCACAGCTGTCCTGTAGCTTGCCTCTGTGGTGATGCCAAACTCCAACCCCTGTGGAACATCTGAATCCTAGTGATGAGGGCCTTAGATGTACCTACCATTCCACTGAGACACCAAATGCTCATGATAATTAACTATAATAATTTCTGGTCCCGGTCACAGTCCCACAGGGGACACTAAAGGTTGAAAAGTTCTTGTCTCCTACTTTGTGGCTGCTTCTCCACCTTTCTGCACCTGTTTTGCATTTTAGCCACAGAGTTGGAGAGCTGGATTAGATTTTCCACCTACAATGAGCTGGTGGGTTTGGAGCTCCACCTAATTAGCTGTGGCAAATGTTTAGTTCCCTCCTTTAGAAACGTTTAGTTCCCACTCCCACTGCCTCTATAAGGGGATGGGTTTTTGCTGCTCTGCCCTGCCCCAAAGAGTGTGCCCAGCCAAGCCATGGAGGCCAAAATTGGGGAAATCATTAGTTCAGTCTGTTGGATATTTTTATTGCACCCATTGTGGTGACATCACAGAGTACCCATCGTGGGAATGAAATGCCCCCTGAGCATTGACTCCTGAAGACTGGCCTCTATGTATGTGCTGGTGGAGCATGAATGCTGAGGGGGATGTTACAGAGCTAGGCAGGTACTAGCTCTGCCAAGGGGAGATCACCCTGACAGGAGGGTCTTCTCTGTCAGAACACTCTGTCCTCCCTTGCAAGTCTCCCCACAGTGCCTTCCCAATCACAGCCCATCCAGGGGAACATAGGCATGGGAACTAGGGGTGCAGGAGGTGCTGCAGAACCCCCAGGCTCCTGGCTTCCAGTTCCATCCCGGGGATTCCACTACCGGCCTGGGGTCCTGATTGTTACCCCACACCCTGGGATTCTGTTGCTGGCCCTGTGCCCAGGGATCCGCTGCTGCCAGTACCGCCCTGGGGATCCACTGTTGGCCCGGTGTCCTAGCTGCCGTCCCCTCACCTGGAGTCCTGGCTGCTGCCCCTTGCCCGGCTCTGCTGTCACTCAGCACCCAGAGTCTGCTGCTGCCCCGCACCCAGGGCTTTGCTCCTGGCCTCAGCTTGGGGTGGATGAGGTAAGGGGGCTGGCTTTCACTATTCCATTGCCACTGCAGAGGAAGGCAGTGGAAGAGCCTGTGGGACCCATTCACTATGGGAGGAAAGAGCCCATGGAACAGGGCATTAAGGCAGAAGCTCTTGCAGCTGTGCTCAGCCTGCCAACTTTTTCCACATAGCAACAGAAGTGAAATGAAATTGTATCTGCTGCTGGCTATGGAGAACTTGTATCTCTCAGCCTCTAATCAGGGCAGATATGGCATTTCTTATCTGTTATATAAAATGGTGCTGCGCTTCAATCCATCCAATTATTTTTTCCAATAAGTGTAAGTGAAGGGGGAGGGGAAACTAACAGAGTGAGGCCAGGAGAACTTATTAGACTCAGCAATGAGCTGGCAGCACAGGGAGAAGCCACACCTGGCCAGGCAGCTGCCTTTGCTCTGTACACAGCAGCCTACTAGATGATAACAAAACCAACCCCGGGGGGTGGGGGGGGGCATCACAGAATGGAGCTCTCCTGGATAAGGAGTCACGTGGAGACTCCTAGTCAGCAAGGTGGTGAAGGGTTGACAAGGTCAATGGAGTGGCTCTCTGCAAAGACCCCTCCTACCCCCCCACAAAGTGGGACAGTCAATGTGCCCCACCCAAACACTTCCCATAAGAAAAATAGTGTCCAGGCAAGCACATGGGGATGTTTCCCTCCTGTGCTCCCATTGTCCAGGGCTAGCATGTGGGGACAGTGAAGTCTATGTGTAAGGGGACTGCTAACTCCTCACTGAAACTTAGTGGGATTTTTTAGTTGGCCATCTCCCGGTACCAAAAGGAAGGGATGATGAGAAATAAGGACCCTGAGACTGACAGTTCCCTGGGCCAATGATTGACAGTGTAGGCAGGTCAATGAGCCAGTTGGGAGGCTGAGGTCTCATCCTCAGTGTGAGCTGGGCCAGAACCGAGCTAAGGAGCCTGAGTAGAGTTGCACCAGCCAGAGCCAGAGCGAACCAGCCTGAGTTGAGCAGAGCTGCAGCTGCCAGGGCCAATGGAGCAGTCCAGGGAGTTGTGCTGGAGGCAAGGCAGCAGCGCTGGAGCAGGAGCAGGAGCAGGAGCAGTCTGGAGCTAAGTGCAGTGAGCAGCTGGGGAGAGCATGGGGGACCCTGGGCAAAGGGCATAGTGCAGGGAGATGCCCCCAGCCAAGAGGTCTTGCAGGCTGGACTTGGAGGGGTATTGTAACCCTGATGGAAGGGCCAATGCTGGGAAGAAGGCTCCTGCCACCTAGAGCCTGAAGATGTGTGGCCACTGCTACAGCAAGTGTCCGACCTGCTGCATCCCTGCAGCACCACCAGGGTCTAGGATGGAGGCCTGGGATGTGTGAGGGACAGACTGTGAACTTCACTTACATTCCTGCAATGACTGTTTGGGTTTCCCTATGCCCCCAGGGTGGGGTTACATGTTTTCTTTTAACCTTTCCCATTTTTTCCTTATTTTTTTAATTGATTTCTGTTTCATAGAATCATGGAATATTAGGGATGGAAGAGACCTCAGGAGGTCATCTAGTCCAATCCCCTGCTCAAAGCAGGACCATCCCCAACAAAGCACCGTCAACACTTTGTCAAGCTAGACCTTAAAAACCTCTAAGGATGGAGATTCTACCACCTCCCTAGGTAACTCATTCCAGTGCTTCACCACCTTCCTAGTGAAATAGTTTTTCCTAATATCCAACCTAGACCTACCTCCACTGCAACTTGAGACCATTACTTCTTGTTCTGTCATCTGCAACCACTGAGAACAGCCTAGCTCTAACCTCTTTGGAACCCCACTTCAGGCAGTTGAAGGCTGCTATCAAATCCCTCCTCACTCTTCTCTTCTGCAGACTAAATAACTCCAGTTCCCTCAGCCTCCCCTCGTAAGTCATGTGCCCCAGCCCCCTACTCATTTTCGTTGCCCTCCTCTGGACTCTCTCCAATTTGTCCACATCCCTTCTGTAGTGGGGGGACCAAAACTGGACACAGTACTCCAGGTGTGGCCTCACCAATGTCAAAGAGAGGGGAATAATCACTTCCCTCGATCTGCTGGCAATGCTCCTACTAATACAGCCCAATATACTGTTGGCCTTCTTGGCAACAAGGGCACACTGCTGACTCATATCCAGCTTCTCGTCTTCTGTAATCCCCAGGTCCTTTTCTGCACTAGCCAGTCGGTCCCCAGCCTATAGCGGTGCATGAGATTCTTCCTTCCTAAGTGGAGGAGTCTGCACTTGTCCTTGTTGAACCTCATCAGATTTATTTTGGCCCAATGCTCCAATTTGTCTAGGTCACTCTAGGTCAAATAAATTGTATTTGCTTGGAACTATATTCACTGATCAGTGGGTCAGGGAAGGGTCCAGAGCGGAGAGAGCACCCTGAGTTGGGACATTCTAGCCCCTGTCCTAAGTGATCATGACAAAACTGGGGGTCAAGCCCTCCAGAAATCCTGGGCCCACCCTTTTCGGGTTATGAGGACTCTGTCATACAGGTGAGTGGAAGGAGAGCCCTCGAGGTCAGTCAGATCACTGGGTAAAGGAAGTGGGAGTGAGGACTCAGGTCCTTTTGCCAGCCAGTTCCACCAGGGTAGTGTATAAGCCAGGAAAGCTCCCCACAATAGTGGGACCATTCCCCCGCTTACATATGGCCAGGCATTGCCCGATTTGTTGGATGAGACTCGGCACCAGTTTAGCACTGTGGAGTTGCTCTCTGGGGTTCCATCAATGGTACAAAAGCTGCTGTGAAGGAATTCTAGCAGCAGCCTGCAGCTCAGCAGTTTCCTGAGCTGCCTGCCAGCATAGACTTTCACCACAAGAGCTAGCAGCAACTGGCACACACAGGTGCAGTGGCATTCATGGAGAGGGGAGGAAGAGTTTGAGATTCACTGAAGGGTTATATCAAGGCCAGCAGAACTATTCCTGAAAGTTAGCCATCTACAAAAGCCAGAGTGTTCGCACCCAGCCCCAGAGCTTGGGGCCACCTGCTGTGAAGAACTCCACTGACTTCACTGGAAAACCCAGCATAGTACAAGACAGCAAAAGCCAAACAGTGGGAACAGCCTGCTGCCCCATGATCAGGATCCAGTCCAGTCAAACAGAGCCCCAGAAAGCACTTTGGCTGTCTAGGCCACTCCAATCTAGATGACTCCCCAAGCCCAGCAAGATCTGCCCCTCTTCGTTGTTCCTTACATTTCCTGTAAGTCACACTTATATCTGAGGGAGGAGCAGAGAAGATGGACTGTCAGCGGACAGCATTGGCTGTTGTGTTGGTCACCTCAGTACTACAGTGATGTGGGCACAGAACAAATAGAAGGGAAACTTAGGCAGAGGCAGGGGAGGAAAAAATATGGGACTGGAGGAGAGAGTGGGACATGGAGGGATCAAGCAAAAAAGAGAACAGAACAGTCAGCAAGTGACGTGGAGATGGAGAAAACATGTCAAAGATGGGAGGAGAGGGAAGAATACGATACAGGAAAAAATCCTCATTTTCGATTAGTGACTGTAATTCATTCTGCTCCTCTCTTTACTTGCCCTTCCTTGGTAGATTCCTGTATCTGCATACATTTGAGGAATGGAGGGGAGAGGATGACTATTTTGAGCACTTACCCCAGGTTATATTAGTATTGGTGTCTACTCTTGATTTGGGTGGTAACTAATTAGGCTAAGTGACAGAAAACTAGGTAAACTTCACCATAGAGCCCCTTACCCCGTGCCTATGCCCCAGTTCTCTTGCTACAGGATCCCTAGAAATCCCAGCACACAGACTTGGCCAATGAAAAAGTGTTCAAATGCTAAGTATCAGAGGGGTAGCCGTGTTAGTCTGGATCTGTAAAAAGCAACAGAGAGTCCTGTGGCACCTTATAGATTAACAGGCGTCTGACGAAATGGGCTTTCACCCATGAAAGCTTATGCTCCAATATATCTGTTAGTCTATAAGGTACCACGGGACTCTTTGTTGCTTTGTTCAAATGCTGGCAAACAATGCACAGACCCCAGTGTGAGCAACAGGGCTCAACTTCTGCTACAGGGACAGAGGAGGCAGCTGAGAGGGCAGAGAATCTTCCCAACTCCTTTGATTTAAAATAAGCCAGGAGATGCCCCCTGAGGTTAATCTTGCAGGCTACCCCAAAATTCACATGGTGACCTGGCAGGGAGCGAGGGCAGGTCCACTCGTTTGCACAGATACCTGATTTGCAGACCAAAGGGGTCTGACTGTAGCTCCGTGCAGGGCCAGCTTTAGACCGATTCGCCTGATTCCCCAGAATTGGGCCCCGCGCCTTAGGTGCCTTTTTAATTTTTTTACTCACCCTGGCGGGGTCTTCAGCAGCTCCACTCCCCTGGCCAGAGCTCCGGCTGGAGCGCAGCAGCCCCGCGGCCCCGGCTGGAGCTCTGATCAGAGTGCGGCAGCCCCGTGGCCCTGCTCTTCCAGCCAGAGCTCCGGCCGGAGCGCAGCAGCCCCGCGACCCCGGCTGGAATTCCGGCCGGAGCGTGACAGCTCTGTGGCCCCGCTCTTCCAGACGGCAATCCGAGGTGCTGCCGAAGACTGGGAGCGCCGCCCGGTGGGTAAAAGCCTCCCGCTCCCCCCGGGAATCGGGCCCGCACTTGCTAAAGCCGGCTCTGGCTCTGTGAGCGGCCGGTGCTATCCCTGCTGCTCATCTTCCAGTTCTGAATTCCAGCAGCGTTCATCCTCTCTCAACCTCATTCAAATACACAGCAGCAAAGCTAAAGATAGAATTGGGGATAGCGCTATTAGTCACCAGAGACTTCAGAGCTCATTAGTGTTCAAAGCAGCCCAAATCAGGCCCCGTTTCCTTTCCCCTCACACCTTATTGCTAACCCTCTGCACTATTCACCCTGACCCTGAGTCACCGGGGTGCTGACTCTGTGCTGTGACAGAACATTCCTGGAAGAAAGAACAGCAGGGAGTCGACTAGCTTTTCTGTTCTTTCATGTTCCTCATTAGTTGTGTAACTCTGGCAACAAGGAATCATCAAGTGATGGGAGTAGGAGAGCCATTTCCACAAATCCCTCTGCATCACTGAAATGACTTTGTCCATCTTATCTTCTACACTGCATCTTGGGCTTCCTCCTTGTTACTCCTCCTCCTGCTCCTGCCAGGTGGCCTGGCTTCCTAGTTTCACCTTTTAGACTATAAGCCCTTTGGAGCAGTAACTGTCTCCTTTTGTATCATGTACAGTGTCCAGCATGTTGTTGGCACTTACCCAATAATAATTTTTCTCTGAGGAGTTTCATGGAACCTGTCCAGCTTCTTACAGGAGCCATGAAACTGCCCAAAAGGAGATCAAAATCCAGCCATCCCAGAGCCCTTTGTCTTCCTGCTAGTGAGAGCAAGCTGCAGAAATGCCTGGCCCTTTGTCCAGGTCAGGAAGATATTCATGGACTCCCAAAGGGTGCTGTGACATAGTAGTCTGAGCACTGGGCTGGGAGCTAGGAACTACTGAGTGCTAACACCAGCTCTGACACTGATTTCTCTATAGCAAGTTTCTTCTGTTAAAGTTCAAATATTAACACTTGATGTCAAAAGAGGAAGTACAAATGGAACAGCGGAGAGTCCCTCTCATTAGCACTGTAACCAGCTATCAGACATAAGATTATCTATCTGTCTATCTGGGTAGCCCATCACCAGGGTATCTGAGCACCTTCCATGAAAAGTAAACACCAAAGTTCCATGTATAATGTAAAAAAGGCTAAGAATACAGAAAAGCAATCAGTGGCATCACAGCAAAACAGTTATTCCACTATTAAATTTTTCAACGCCTCACTGCTTGTTAAAATAGTGCCAATTAAACTCTAAGTCAAACGAACAATGTAATTTAAAGATTAACATTCATAGATTCACCAGTTAATTTGAAAATAGTCTTCAGCGAAGAATTCACCAGCTTCTCAATTTTACCAATGGAAAAATAAAAGCCTGTTAATCCAGGTCATAACATTAAAAATGCTATTCTTTATTATTTAATTGGTAGAGAGTGGTATGTGATTTTTCTCTCATTCTTTAAACGCTTGACTTCAGGACTGAAAACTGGAACCATTTCTCTCTGATTGATGCTAGCTGAAGTAGCATTGGGGAAAGCCAACATCTTTCCTCCGTGAAATAAAGTATCAGCCTATAAATCCCGATCCTGAACCACTGGATTCAGTGGAACATTGCCACTGACTTTAATGGGAGAAGGATCAAGCTCTTGGCAAGCGTTTAATATCTGGTCTTGGTCAGAGGCAACAATGAACAGCACAAGAAGAGCACTCTGAAATGTAGTACTGTTCCGTACTCTGTAAGGGTGTCTACCCTGCCATTGTACCCAGAGATAGCCAACAAGGAGGAATACATAAACATTTCTATATATGTGATTCTGATTGCTCATCTGTTTCCAAAATGTCTTTTTGAATAAGGGTTAAATTAATTAAAAGTGGGTTTATTTTAGACTCTTCTGACTGAACAACAGGGAAATTAACAAAACTGAAGTGTAAATATCAGACCGAGTTCCCAGTGACCTCTCAGCTCTTCACTAATGACAGGCTTTGGATTTGAATGGGGCTTACCATATTAGGTTAGCTGGTTTCTTTTTCCATCAAAGTGGCAGGATTTTGCTGACCCCCAGCCTGCTTACAGAAGCACTCAGAGAGTCAAGCTTTCTCTCTGGTCTGACTAATGCTGCTGACACTGACTCAAAGGGAACACCAAGCTGAACAAAATCTCATTTTTGAGAATCGACAGTTCATGATTTCTGTGATGAAATTTCATCTGAGGGGTTGATACAGATGGACTGTCATACATTATCCAGGGTCCCTTTAATACCTCTGGGCACTTCACCAAGAGGCCTGGTGGGGAAGAAAGATTTTTTTGAGAGGAGAGAGTGAAATGCTAAGAACTGTGGCCTTTAATGCCTGGCCATGGTAGCTATTTGAGTCACTAGATGGACTTGAGCAGTTCCCCTCCCCCTCGCTTATTTCCTTGTGACATATTGTTAGAGTGAACAACAGAGCTATTTAATAGCAAAGCACCCTCAGCCAGATCTAATGATGGAAATGTTCACAGGATGCCAAGGGAAAATATCCTCTATGTGTTGGTTTAAATTCCAGTGCAAACCCTTTGTAGAATAATAAATCCCTAGCAAAACAACAGTAAGCAGGCTTGTCCCATAGAAGATGGACCTGAGGGGAGGAGGACTGACCATCATTGAGAGGAGATTATCATCAGTGATCTCTATTCAAGGATGATCTCTACCACAGATTTACATATGGGTCCTGAGCCTGAGATGACTCAGGAGTCTGATCCTGGAACCACCAAAGCCTCCATGTGATTCCTTTTAAGATGAGGAAGCTAGTGTGCCTACAGTGACCACATGATCATGACAAGCTGGAGGTTTGGGGCCCAGTGGCAGAGTAAGTCTGAGACAACTGAAGAGCTCCGACTTGCTGCAGCCTTCATCCACTTTCACAGCCACTGAGATCCAAAGACCCTCTTTCCACCTGATCCACTGCTAGGGACTTGATCTAAAGGAGAGAATCCCCAACAAGATAGGTTTTTTTAAAAAGATTTTATGTACTGATATAATTTACGTGTGAAGGTCCCTTCTACCTGACATCTTAAACAATTGCTTTCTGAAACAGCCCTTTCTAGAGCATAGAAAGGGAGTGGCTATTCTAAATCCTATTCTTAGTCTATTAGTCCTAAATGACTTACATACAAGAATTGGTTCAAGAAGTAACTTTAGCTGAGTCACTAAGTAAAAGTGACCCAATTGAATGACATTCAATGTCATCAGGAGATGGATTGTGCCAAAAACTGTGGCACTAAATTTTAGAAAGGGAGATTTAAAAAAGAAAATGAGGAAGCTAGTCAAAGAGACACGCACGTTAAAAGTGAGGAAATTAAAATCCTTAGATTCTGCATGAAGGTTACTTAATCAACCATAACAGCATCGGAGAATGCACAAGACAGGGACTGCTTCCCTTGCAGAGGAGCCAGATAAGAGGGGACATGATAAAAGTTTACAAAATAATGAATGTTATAGAGAAGGCGGATCATGAACTTCTATTCTCTCTTTCTGATCATAAAAGAATAAGGGGACAGTCAAGGGAACTGAAAGGTAACAAATATAAAATGGATACAAACAAATACTTTTTCATGCAACAAATAATGAACGCAAGGGACTCATTGCCACATGATGTCACTGAGACCAGGAGCTTGGCAGGATTCAAAAAAAGGGTTGGATTTATATGGGTAACAATAATATCCAGAGTTATAATGATGATTTTTTTTTTCTTTAATTGGAAGGCATATAAATCCCCAGACTTCAGTTCATAAGCCATCCTCTAACTATTGGGGTTATGAAGAAAACAGCCCGTAGCAGTTATTCCATAACTGCCAACTGCAGAGTTCTTGAACATTCCTTTGAAGCATTTGGTATGAGTTACTTTCAGAGACAGGGCCTGGGCTAGATGGTGTACTGATCTGATGTGAAAAGACCATTGCTCTCTTCCTGTATTTCTAAGGGCAGGAGAGTCTTCATGCTAGCAGGGCTCCAGCTAGCATACTAGCAATAGCAGTGTGGCTGTTGCAGCTTGGGCTGGAGCTCAGGGTCTCCAGCCTCAGGGTCAGGTGGGCTTGAGAGCCCAAGCTCTAGCCTGGGCAGCAACATCCACACTGCTCCTTTTAGCATGCTAGCTCAAGCCCTTGCTAGTTCAAATCTGTACCAGGCTGGGACAGTCACTCCCAGCTGCAGTGTAGGTCTAACCCAAGAGGCTACTTGACCCAATCAGATGTCCCCAGGGTGCCTGTTTCATCTTGAACAAGAATCCAGTTCCACACCCCATCTTTACTGCTGGTTACCCTTGTGGCTTCACATCTGTCATTAGACTGTAAGCTCTTTAGGGGCAGGGCTTCCTTCAACCTGTAGAAATAAATTAAAATAATAATAATGAATATTAAAAGTGTATCTTCCTCAGAGCACCAGTGTCACATAGCTGGGGCAGGGGTACTGTCCCTGAGGAGGGAAGGAGAGTCCCACAGTTTCTGCCTGACTTGAACTGCATTCCTCCTGCTGCTTACAGGCTAACAGGAGTTTAGAGAACTGTTTACTGCTAGTTTGTCAGCTTGACAGCAATGTTTTCTTGATGGCCTGTCAGCTGCTGATAACAGTAACATCCTCACGCTTTGGAGCACAAGCCCTAGCATAATAAATCCCAAGCTGTTGTCTAAGGTTGAGCGGCAAGGAGAGATGAAATCAGGACCTTGCTGTTTTGGATTTACAGACAAACTGGGAGAAGTGGTCAGCAGAAAACTGGTGGTTTGTGACGTCTCTAATCCCACTGCTGAGAGAAGCCTAGCAGATTGATCACTGCGTTTATGGGCTTCTGAGACTAGGGAGTGAGGTATGGAACCTTTTGACTGAGAAAGAAAGGAGGAAACAAAGCATTTAGACTCTCTAAGAAGAGGACATAGCAGCTGTGTAGCAGGGTAATTACCCCACTCCTGAAATAAGAGGAGTGAGAACAGCTAGGGGAAGCTGACTGAATAGCTGACCACAGGTGTGGCTAGCTCAGTCAGGGCCCAGCTGGCCCTGATAAGAGAGGTGGAGGCCAGGTGCTACAGACTCTCTTTCTCTAGCTGTGGAGAGAGAAGGACCTGACTGCCTGGGAGCTCAGAGTACTGGGAGTAGAGCAGTGGTGGGGAAAGGCAAGAGAAGCTGGGGAGCTCTAGTCTAGTAAACTTCCAGGCTGCAGGCCTTGTTAAAGGCTAGACCAGGTACTGGGGTTGCAGAGGTGCAGCCTGGGATTAGGCAGAAGCAGCTGGTCCAAACCCCTTTGCCAATGATGTGTGGCCATTACAGTGCAGTTTGCCCCAATGAATAGGGGCTAGATGATGACTGGCAGTAGCTGCTGAGGCAAGGTGGGGATAGAGGGTTGGGGGTTCCCCTGAGAGGGGAGACCCAGAGTGTGGGGGTACTGTGAGGGCAGAACCCCGAGGTAAAGGGCACCGGGGTCCAGGTGGGACACAGGGCCTGAGGCAGGCAAGACACTGGCCAGCAGGAGATGCTCTGAGTGCTGAAAGAGTTAATTCCCAGGATGAACAGCAGGAGGTGCTGTGGTGCATCATTGCTTTGCTACAAGCTGCCATTGTGAATGTTATGCAGTTGGCCAGACAAGTCATTCAGAAGCAACATGTTGAAGTTAAGCTGTGGTGTGCCAAAAGAGTGGTTAAAAAAAGAGACCCACTCAGTGCTCCTGCAAACAGAAGGAAATGGCTGTAGGAAGGCATGGTACCTGAACATGTGGGTGGAGAGACAGGGAAACAGCCAATGAGGCATGTCAAGAAAATCTGCCTGTGTTCCCTGCCACAGAACTGGGAAGCAGGAGCAAGATAGATGAAGAAATGGCCTTACCTATGCTCACTGTCTCAGGATCTTCTCAAGGATTCTGGGTGAGGATAACTGCTTTAAAGGGAAGTGGATACAGGAGGCATGGTATCACTTGCATCAGATGTCCCATCTTACCAAACAGCATTGCCTTCCTCTGCTAAAGCTGTGTGGCAGATAGGTATGGGGTGATTAGTGGACACATGGGTGTCTGTGGACAAATGGTTAGATGGCTACTGTTTCTGGGGAAGGGTGACTATCCCCCTCTGCTGGGTCAATTGTGCTGGAAAAAGTGGTGCCTTTCTCCTCCCTCCCCCTAAAAGCTGGGAGTGGTAGAGCTGAAGCCAGGAGCCCCGGTGTCCGCCCTCCCTCCCCATCTGAAGCTGGCAGTGGCACGGAGCCAGCCACGGTGGTATGGGGCTGAAGCTGGGACCCCTGGTGCCTCCTTGCCCCCCCCCCCCCGGCTGAAGCCAGGAGTAGCCAGGGACCCCTGGTGCCCCTACCCCATCTGAAACCAGCAGTGGTGTGGGGCAGAAGCTGGCAGCCTCAGTGCCCCTCCCCCCCAGCCTGAAGATGGGAGTGGCATAGGGCTGAAGGCACTCCCACCTCCTTCTGAAGCTGGGAGCAGCTGGGCATCCCTGGTGCCCCCCCCTCACCAGGGCACCTCCTGGGCTGAAATGGGGAGCAGCAGGGGGCAGAAGCCCTGAGCCCATGGGCAGAGTTGGGGGGGAAAGCACAAGGGTGTTGCACCTCCAAACTGCAGTGCCTTACCCAAAGTGGAGCAGTCCAGGGGCAACTCCAGCCCCCCTCAGGCCCAGCCCTTTGGCCAGGTCATCGGTCAGAAGCCAGAGCCAGGCAGTGCAGGGCAGTTGCTTTTCTGGCTGGGGGTGCCATGGAGCAGGCAGCCTTGGCGTTCACCAATCTGCTGCTATTGGTTGGGGCTGCAGCAGCTCCTCAGCTCCCAACTCCCTTTGATTGCTCATGCAGCTGGTAAGAGCAGCCCTGTCAGGGGGACCCAGCTCTGGGGCTGGCAGAGTCCTCGGAGAGCAGCCACCACAGACAGCCCTCCTGGCACACAGCCCCTAGCTACCCCCTCCCTGAACCATGAGCTATCCCCCTGCCTGCACACAGCCCCTAGATATCTTCTCCCTGCACCCTAAGTGGCTTTCAAACTTTTTGAACTGAGTCTCCCCTTTGAGTTATATTTTTGGTTGCAGCCCTGCATAACCAATGCAGGCTGGGTGGCCTGCTGAGGTGAGTCAGGGGGTGGAAGTGGTGCTACGGGCTGGCCCCCACTGTGTGGAGTTGGCCTGAGCCCCACTGGCCCTTGCTGCTGCCTCCTCCCACAAAAAAAAAAAAAAAATAGAAGTCAAACTATGCCTGTGCCCAAGGCCTCTCCCTCCCCCTCAACCCAGAGGCTCGAGTCCCTCCCTGTCCCTGCTGGGCCCTGGAGATTTTATAGCATAACAAGGAGGCCTCAGAGAGAGAGAGAGGTTGAGAACCCCTGAGGTAGAAAACATGAAAGGCATCATTAAAGGGAGCAATCATCAGACCAAAGGTCAAAGTGGATCTAGTCAAGCCATTACTTGTCTCTATGATGGAGTGTATTGGCCCTTCAGCATTCAGAGTAGAATCTTCTGGACTGACAAGACCTACCTTAACATGGGCCCCAGCCTTCAGCATCTCTGCTACTACTACAGTGGTTCATCCAGGATCCATGGGGTTTTTCTGACAGATATCCTGGTTATCTTGCCAACTAGGGCTATGTAACGTACTGACCTTGCTCAAGCAGGGCTGAAGGGAGAGTGCAGAGACCAGCCAGGTGTCTCTAAATAAGGACACTAGAGCAGATAGCTGGGGAAAGCATGCTCCTGCTGTGTGTGCTGAGTTATTCTTGTTGTTGTCTGTGACACATAACAGTCCATCATAGGGCTTATGTGTTTTGTTTGGTTTGATTTGTCAAATGGCCTATAATAAATCCAGTGCTCCAGCAAGAAAAGTGGTGTTTGATCAACCAGAGGTACTGGTCTGTCTTTCCTGAAGAGGCAGAATGAGTTTGGTTATAGCCACATGGTGAATGATCATCTCTGATTCTGCTTGAGATTTTAAAAAAGGAAGAAGGCACCTGTGACACAGAGGCCCATTGGTGGTTCGTTACTCTTTCAGCAACTCTTTTGAGGCCTGACATACTCGCTGCACCTCACTCACTGTTGTCATTATATATACTCAAAAGGTGGAAATTAATATAACTCACTGATCATTAATATTCCTGCAGGATGTGTGTACGAAGAGTTATGGATATGTGCTAGAATTAGGTTCTTAAAATGTTTGGTAAGCAATACATATACACTGCCTGCCATACCCAAATGAATGGGTATTTGCTTGTCCGACCAACCTGCAGCCAAAGAAGGTACATTTACAGACAAGGCAAATAAAGCCATCAACCTACCGACCGGGGAATATAGCCTTCTAACTATAAAGACAGGGGGTCTGATTCTCAAATGATAAGCAATTGAATCAACTGACTGCTTGATATACACTTACATTACAGTAATATTGCATACAAAGTCTTTTACAAATGCTTGTGACACACTGGTGCTTAGCAATACAGACATTTCACAATGATAACACTACATGAGGAATTATGGATACTCATTGTTATGCTTTAAAGCAGTGGCTCTCAACCTTTCCAGATACTGTACTGCTTTCAGGATTCTGATTTGTCTTGCATACTCCCAAGTTTTACCTCACATAAAAACTACTTGCTTAAAAGATCAGACATAAAAACACCAAAGTGTTACAGCACACTTACTGAAAAACTGCTGACTCTCATTTTTACCACATGATTATAAAACAAATCAATTGGAATATAAATATTGTTCTTACATTTCAGTGTATAGTATATAGAGCAGTATAAATGTGTCGTATGAAATTTAACTTGTACAGACTTCATTAGTGCTTATTATGTAGCCCATTGTAAAATTAGGTGAGTTGATGGACCCCCTGGAAGACCTCTGCATACCCACAGGGGTACACATACCCCTGGTTGAGAACCACTGCTTTAAAGTCTGCAACCAAGCACCGGGAGAAACTGATTTTCTCCCAGATAGGAGGGAAGGCAGCTATTTACCTGTTTCCAGTGCAAGTCAAATTAAGCAGTTTGGAATCATAACAATGGAAGCCCCATTTACATATAAATCTGCAGGGGAATGGGAAGTCAACAGAAAGGGAAGAACAAGCAGAAGTCTTCCTGCCCCTTGTAGGAGGGTCAGTGAAGTTTGGAAAGACAGCATGGTGTCTGCATCCCAGCAGAAGGAAAAAAAAGCTGGTCTGGGCTTATTTTTCAACAAATACACTTCAAAGATTTACTAGACTATAGAACCAAGCAGGAGAGAACCCCATAGTTATCCATCACTTGGGGAATTCAAGGGGCCAGAGCCCTTGGAACCACAGAACATTGTATCCTTCAGCCAAGGGGGTTGAAATCTCTGGGAACTGAATTTAGGTGAGAAACCTGCTTAGGCAAGGATTGTAACTTGCTGAAGTTGAATGTTAGTCTTGGAAGTGTATTTGTGCTTTTGTTTGCTGTGACCCTTTCTATCCTTGTTCCTTGTGCTTGGTGTCACTTCATCTTGTGTCCTTTTGTTAAATAAACTTGCTTTACTGTGAACCAATTCAAGGCTGTCAAAGAGTGTTCGACAAAGCCTAGTTAAATAATGAGCTGCAGCATTGTCATAAACAGATAGCTAAGGGTTAATGTTTCTTTTACCTGTAAAGGGTTAACAAAGGGACCCAAACACCTGACCAGAGGAACAATCAGCAAACCGGATTTTTCAAAGCTCAGGGAGGGAATTTTTGGGTGTGTGTCTTTTGTCTGTGACTCTGTGCTCTCTCGGCTCTGAGAGAGGATCTCTCTACCTTCAGGTTTTCTAATCTTCTATTTCCAAGTTGTGAGTACAAAGGTAGAAAAACAATAGGCTTATATTGTTTTTTTGTATTTACATGTGTGTCGTTGCTGATGTTTTAAATTGTATTTCTTTTTGACTAGGCTGTTTATCTGTTTTCTTTAAGCATAACTGTGTATTGTACTGAAAGACCATTTTTATGTTCTTTTTTTTTTTATATAAAGCTTCTTTTAAACGTTGATTTTTTCTATGGGGTCAGGGGATTGAGGCTGCCGTCACAGGGAATTTGTGGGAGGAAAGGAGGAGAGGGAAGGTGAAGTGTCCTCCTGTTTTGTATTCAAGAGTTTAAGTAGTAATTTCCAGGGTCACAGGAGGGGAATCTGGGAGGAGGTAAAAAGGGGAAGGAAGTTGGGTTATTTCCCTTTGGTTGTGAGACTCAGGGCATCTGAGTCTTGGGGTCCCCCAGGGAAGGTTTTGGGGAGACCAGAGTGAGGCAGGCACTGAAATTCCTGTCTGGTGGCAGCGATATCAGATCTAAGCTGGTAATTAAGCTTGGAGGTTTCATGCTAGCATCTTATGTTCTGAACTCTAAGGTTCAGATCTGAGTAGGAAAGCTATGACAAGCATATTGTCTCTTTACTGGAGCAACGAACTTTATTACGTCTGTATGTGTTCCAGGAAAGGGCTGGACGCTGCAGGGAGATGTCTCTGGGCAGCACGAGTTCACTGATTGTCTTGTCAGCAAACTCTTCAGGACCTGCTACTCCAAACCTGGCCTTGCAGGTAACAAACAAGCTAGTGTGTCAGAGAGCTGTCACACAGCTTTGCAGTAGCAAAACTCTTGCTGAGGCTGAGAGCAGAACACAGTAACTCACAGCTCTGGGAACCTCAGGAGATTGTCACATTGGCAGACAATGTTGGGAAAGTTCAGCACTGGGGGTTGGATTCACTCTGCAAACAGTTACTGGGCAGTGGAAGTCAGGGTGTGACCTGCTGGCTGTTGGGGCCAGGGCTGTTAGCCATGGCTGCATAGCACTGAAGGCACCCAGAGTGGCCAGGCAGGCAGTGATACAGCCCCTTATTGGTGTGGGTTAAACCCCAAAATGTCACAGTAACAAAACTGGGGTAAATACAGTTACTCTAAATTCAGTGCTATGTGCAGAACAATAGCCTTTCCCTTTTTAGTTTGTGGGGCAGAAATTTATCAGTCCTGATCTATGGTGGGCCTAGGGAAGGAGAGACTCCAGGAGCTGCCAACCATAGTGACAATATCTGTCACTTTGTTCCAGAGGGCATTTGGTCTATGTTGCTGACACCAATGGGCATCAAAGCCACAGTGGATGCCACTGTATCTGAAAATGTGAGTTAGGTACATTCTTTTTCAGGGATTACTGAACTAGCGTGGGTACATCATATCATTTGGCAACAGTAAAAAATTGATCTTTTCTCCAGTCTTTTAGCTCAAGGAAAGATCAAGACAAAGCCGATAAGGTATGAAGATACAGACATAGCAGACCCTGTGCTGTTCTGAATTTTGGACCTGGGCCACATGAGCAGACACTAAGAAAATCAGATCAGCTCCCACCCTGTTATTCCAGATGGCTGGAACTCTCAATTCAGTGTGGGGTGTCTCTAATGGGGTCTTATGCAGTGTTGCTGTAGCTGTGTTGGTCCCAGGATATTAGATAAGGTGGGTATTACCTCACCCACCTTGTCTCTTTGTTATGGGATCTCTGCGTTTTTATTTCACTACCTTTAGGCTGAGCTGCCATGCCTTCTTCACACCATACCCTGGCGAATGCTGTATGCAGAGGATATTGTCCTAGAGCAGTGGTTCTCAAACTTATTTGATCATGCCACCCTTCTTTGTGTCTGTAGTACTTTACAGCTCCCTTCCTTCCCCCCTGTGGGCACCTGGCCAGCTGCCCTTGCTCTCCAGCTGCCCAGTTCTTAAGGAGGAATGTATTTGGGGAAGGGGGCATGAGAAGCTTTAGGGGGCAAAAAAAAAAAAACTTACTGTGCCCATTCAGAGCTGGGTCACTGGAGAGTGATGGCTGCTGGCTAGGAGCCCAGGGCCAGCTCTGAAAGCAGCGCTGCTGCCAGCAGCAGCAGAGAAGTAAGGGTGGCCTGGTATAGTGTTGCCACCCTTACTTCTCTGGTGCAGCTGGCAGTGGTGCTGCCTTCAGTGTTGGGCACCCAGCCAGCAGCCACCACCCTCCGGTGGCCCAGCTTTGAATGTGTGCAGTAAGTTTCCCTAAAGCTTCTCATGCCCTCTCCCCTCAATACATTCCTCCCCCCAAGGGGGGTGGCCCCTCAGTTTGAGAACCTCTGTCCTAAAGTAATTGTAACAGCCTGGCTTGGATCACGCCATTGATGAAGGGG
The DNA here is from genome assembly GCF_003597395.2 of Chelonoidis abingdonii. Lineage (NCBI taxonomy): Eukaryota > Metazoa > Chordata > Testudines > Testudinidae > Chelonoidis > Chelonoidis abingdonii. Next base: position 110,012,402 of record NC_133772.1, on the reverse strand, counting down.
AAAATGATGGTAACTTGCATCACGCTATGAGCAATATGTCAGGACTGTTGCTCCTGTATCCATGGTGGTAGCCCCAAAATCCATGGCAGTGTCTTCATGTGCATTTTATTGGTCTTTTGAAGGTACACATGATTTTGGCAGCTATTGTTTTACTCAGAGCAGCCAGACTCCTGTGTGATAGTGACTTTTATTATGTACTTATTATTAGTTGTTTTATGATAGGAATAAGAAGATGCAATCCCAGCCCCAGAGACCTCTGTTATGTCTCATTTCAGACATAACACAATGAAGTAAAGTAAATAAGCAGTAGAAAGGAGTTGGAGGGGGATAACGGGGAGACAATGATAAAATGATGCAGTAACTCAATGCAGCTAGTGCAATGGTGCATCAAAGCCATTTATTTATACAATAAATTAATCTCTTTGTACGCTAATTTCTTGTAGGTGTTGTAGAAGTGAGTCTCTAGGTGGTGGTGAATGAAGAGAGTGCAGTGACTTCATGGACCAGTTCAGAAAATGTTTTCTACATCTACTGAATTTGAATCTGTACTGCCTGTGAGAGGCATAAATGTTCATCAGCTATGTTCTGCCTGAGCAGCTAGTAAGTGACAATGGACTTTGGTTTGTATTGCATGAGTTTGAAACTTGGAGGTTCATAGTAAGCACCCAGATTTTGGACATGTAATAAGCCTCTGTCCCAAATCTGGACCTTAGCATCCAAAATCTGGGTGCTTAGCATGAACCTCCAAGCTTAATTACCAGCTTGGATCTTATCTCGCTGCCACCATCCCCAATCCAAATTGGCGGGTTTGCCCCTGCTGGTCTCGCCCAAACCTTCCCTGGAGAGACCCCCAAGACCCAAAGCTCTGAGTCTATCGCAAAGGGAAATACTCACTTCCCTTCCACTCCCTCTCCCCCTCCCACACCAGATTCCTCTTGGGCTAACTTGAGATATGATTCATCTCTTTACATCACAATACCAAGAGCCTGTCCCTCTCTTCACAAACGAGAACAAACCTCAACACAAGGAACAGATGATTTTACATCTCTTTCCCCCTCCCACGAAGTCTCTGGGTCTGCGGCTATCCTGAGAGAAAATTATAAAAAAAAAGAAAGAAAAACATCAGAATTTATCTTATCAAGATGATCATGATCACATGTCAATTGCTTAAAGAAAAAATGAATAAACGTAGTTGACGAGGGAGCGGCGCAAGCCCTCCCTGTGGAGAGGGAGCCACACGGGCTGTCTGTTTCACCGGGTTGGTTTGTCCTCCGGTCCGCGATCACTGTCGGGCATTTGGCCTATGGAGCGACATAGCATAGTTAGTGGGCCCGCCTTGGATACAGGGGACACCGAAACAAGTAACACTAGACCTGGCCCTTTGGACGCAGACAGGACAAGTTAATCGCGGCAGCCCTGGTCGGGCGGGCAAAGCACAGTACACTAGGCCTCTTTTTCTCGTTACATTAATCCTGGGGCGGGCAGAGCCACAACACACAGTAGGTGGGGGTGAAAGGGGACTACTGCACGGCTACAGGTGCAGGGAAACAGGCCCCACTCCTCTGTCTTCCACGCCCGGTTCCTAGTATGTGTTCCGTAGTAATCATGGATCCACGAAACACACTGACGGATGATCGGGGGGATCTAACCGAAACACCTGACAGCGTGATCAGTGGGGGTCCTGACCGGACACACACGGTATGGCTCGGGGTCTTCTGTGCTTGATGTAGTCAGCCGCCCCGGGCTACTTGTCCATTCCCCTTCGCTTCTACCTGTCGGCCGGTCGTTACCATTGGCTCTCCCCAGTCTGGGCTAGGTTAGATTCCGGGTGCACCCTGTAGCTGGCTAGGTCGTCCTGAAGGTTCCTCCACGCATAGTTGGCTGGCAGTTTGGTAGTTTCCGCGCTCACGGGTCGTGGTGCTGGCGGTCGGCTCCGGTGAGCGCTGATCCCTTCCGCGGAGCTCGGCAGCCTCCGCGACGAGGGTCGGCCCGCCTGATCTGCTCTGGCCGGCTGCTGACGTCCAATGAAGCGGCGCCGCGCGTTTTATACTTCGGGTCCGCCTGACCCTTTTGAGGGCGGGATTTCCACCCGAGAAGTTCCGCTCTGGGGAAGATGGACGGCTCACCTCCCTGTGGAGGAAGGACACACCGCCTTCTACACCCCCTCCCCCCCTCAAGTCCGGTCCCATTCGACGGGACCCGGGCGTTCCCATCTCCTCGAGGCGAGAAGGAAGTCTGCGTTGGGCGTGGTCGCCGGCCTATGCGAGATGGTGAACATAGGGTTGCAAGGCCAAGTTACAACGCATGTGCGGGCGTTATGTCCTTCATCCTCATGACCATGGAGTGGTGTGATCGTGACCGGGTAACGGGGCCCCGATGTAGGAAGATGCAGGCTCGCAGCCCGTTTGACGGCGAGGCCTCTCTTTCCACGGTCGGCGTATTTCGGTCCCGGGGAACGCTTCGGTAATAGAGATGGGATGTCTCCTCGCTCCTTCCTGGGAGAGGAACGCCCAGGCCCACGGTGACGCATTCCTCTGAAGGATGAAGGGTTTCGTGAATCGACGTAAAGGACCGGCTCTGCGCAACCAGTTGCGAGCGGTTGAAAGCTGCTTCACATTCCTGGGTCCAACGCACGCTCCGGGACTGTCTTGGTTAGCAGCCCAGTTAGGTGCGGTGTATCGAAGCAAATGGGAATAAATCTTCGTAATTATCCACCAGTCCTAGAAGAGCCGCACCTGTCGTTGGTTTTTGGTGCGGGCTTCGCCAGCTTGAACCTTGCCGCACGAGGCGCTATCGTCACCCCCGAGGTATACCCAAGGTTTTGGTCTCCTCCCACCGGCGATGCGCCACTCTTTGGGGTTCGGGTTAAGGCCGCTTCCGGAGATCCGTAGGACGCCGCGACCTCTCAATGTGTGTCCAGCACACGGCTGTGGAGTAACTATCATCCAGTACGCCCACCGAGTGGGTCGATACTCGGTTGTCAGTGACGGTCCATTCGCCCGCTGAAAGGTGCGAGAGCATGGGCGAAGGGCATGTTGAGTAAATGATAGATCCCGACGCGGGTAGAAGGCGGTCTTCTTTTTGCTGCTCTTCGAGGATTTGCCAATACCCTTTGGCTAAGTTAGGTAGTAATATAGACTTTCTCCTAAGAGGCCGAGTAGTTGTCGATCGGGCATCGGTCGCGTCAAGCGGGAGATCGCTTAACTTTGTGAAAATCAATGCAAAAACGCCAAGCCGTCGGCTGTAGGCACCAGCAACACCGATCTAGTCGCCACTCACTGGGACGGCTCGGCCCCCAAGGCGGTGAGGTCGTTGACAGTGAGCCGGGCCAGTGCACTCGGATAGGGGCGGATGTCCCCATGAATGCACTGGAGGTGGATGGAGCCGAGGTTAGGATCGAGGAGGGGGCTCAGGTCACGACAGACCAACGTTTGCCCGCAACCGGAGTTGACCAGGGCCGTCGTGGTACGATCCCCCACGACCACCGGGATCGTGAGCTTCGGGGGCTGACATAGTCTAGCCCGGCCTTCCCCGGTATATACCTGCCCATAGTCGCACTCCATTTGTGGGCAGTCTCGTCGGAGGTGACCGGCCCTCCCGCATCCAAAACAGGGCCCGACGTCCGCGTGCCCGCGCCGAGGGCTTCGGTGGGCGCCTGATGGGCCAGGAAGGGGAGTACCTGGTGCGGCGGGTTCCGCTCGTTGGGCCCGCGGGACCGGTCCGGAGGCGCGTCCCTGGCCCAGTTCCCGAGATCCAGTGGTGGTGGCTCCTCTCCTCCCACCCCGGGGTTGGTTGGGCCCGGGGGTCGAAGTCCGGATGACGGGGCCCGCCGGGGCTTCCGCCGCAAGGAAGTCCTCCATCAGCGAGACCACCGTCCCCAGGGTTGCCGGCCGATGGCGGAGAACCCAGATTCGTCCTCGGGCGGGTAGGATCTGTATGAACTGCTCGAGGACCACTTGCTCTGTTACCTCCTCCGCCATACGGGCCTCCGGTTGCAGCCAACATCGGCAAGCCTCTTTCAGGATTTGGGCAGCCAGTCGGGGCCGGGCGCCCGGTGGGTACGTCTGGCCCCAGAATCGTTGCCGGAACGTCTCGGCGCTAACGTCCAAGGCGTCTAGAATGGCCGCGTTCATCCGCTCGTAATCCCGGGCATCCTCCGTGGCGAGCCCCCGATAGGCTATCTGGGCGGGCCCCGTTAGGTACGGAGCCAGCAGGGTGGCCCAGTGTTCTCGGGCCCACCCAGCGACCAAGGCCACCCGTTCAAAGGTGGTGAGGAAGGCCTCCGGGTCATCCCCC
>NC_133772.1:110001302-110005993 GCF_003597395.2 Chelonoidis abingdonii | reverse complement strand
CCCTGACTTTGAAAAATCCAGTTTCCTGATTGGTCCTCTGGTCAGGTGTTTGGTTCCCTTTGTTAACCCTTTACAGGTAAAAGAAACATTAACCCTTAGCTATCTGTTTATGACAACATGTGATTAGGTATTGGAGTTCCGTGTGGTTCTTCATAGTCCCCCTTAACAATATTTGACTTTATGATTCGATCTTAGACTTAAGATGCGTGTTCAATGTTTTGTTTCTCTCTATAGAAAAAATATAAAGGTGTATTGACCTGCCTCAGTTTTCTCATCTATGAAGTAGGGATAATGAGGCTAGCCCACTGTTGTAAAGTGCTTTGAGGAGGAGATCCCTGGATGAGAGCTAAGTACTAACCCGGTTCATCTTTGTCATTTATTCTCTTAAAAGTGGGCTAGAGGGGGAACAGGCCCTGCTCAGTTATCTCCTTTGTTTGCAATCTTTCCCCACCTTGTTCTTTTGCTGGTGTGATGCTAAGCCTGCCAGTGCATACCTGACACGCAGTCCTGGCCTCTGTAAAAGGAAGAGGTGGGAAGATGAAATATAGTTGGTAAAAGTGTGTGGAGGGGGGGAAGCAACTCCTCCTCCTGTACTTCCCAAATGCTGGATATTTTGTCTTTATTATGTTTTGCAAATGAAAACAAACAAGGTACAACAAAAGATAAATTGAGGGTGAGGAATTGAAAGGGAGGCATTGGAGACAGAAGAGCAGGAGAGAAAGGAGTGAATGAAGACTTGAGGGCATAGATTAAGAGAACAAGAGTGAGTGTGAGGAAAAGAGAATTGTGATAGATTTTTGGAATCTACAGAGGAGAAAAAAAAGGAGAGAGAGATAGAAACGTGGGACCTGAGAGGGGCATGGTTCAGAGGAGGGAGCTGTTCTTTTTGAACTAGTTGTACCAGGCAGACACTTGCTGTTCCACCTCAATTCAGGATTATTGATGGATTATTGATCTTGGAAGGTAATGCAATAGAATCTAGTGGAACTCTGCACTTCTGAATAGCAAGGAAAAGCAGATGACGTCAGAGAACAGAAGGGGTTTGGGCCTAGTTGATAGCTTTCAATGTCATGAGATCTTTGGATCTCTGTTGTAACTCCATGCGGTGGAAACTGTTATTGGGATGCATGGAAGGGCAACACAGTATGTCTGAGAATTCAAGATTAGTCAAACATAGCGAGTTTTAAATTTTTTTACAGATGTAGAGAAACTCAAGGGACTGACAAATCATTTGCTTAGCAGAAGTGGCAGTGCAGGCCTTCTGATGTAGGTGGAGAAATCAACTGAAACTGAAGCCCGGCTAAATATTGAATAACACTTACTTATTTATATAAAAATGTTATTTATAAAACCTTAAATAATGTACCTGGGTTCATATAGTTTTCATATACAGGTGGAGAAGCTAAACTGCCAGCACTGAAATTAAAGTGCACTACAAACAGCAATGCCGGATAGCACTTGTTTAGTTCCTATCAGGGTGTTGGAGTCTAATATTTGGGGTTTGGTTTCACGTTTGAGCCGATTCTATGAACTTCTTAGACAAGTGTCCTGAATTTCATTACTTGATCCCGGCATGTGCACCTGTGGTAGCTGCTGCGCTCCCATCACAACTTGGAATGACTCTTCACAAGAGTCACCTGCAGATTTTTCCATTTGGTTTTCATGGTTTCACCCTCTGAGTCATTTTCTGCTTTCAGCAAATCTGCAGCTTGTTTATCCCCATTGACAGCATCACTGCTACAAGCAGTTGGTTTCATGGCCAGCTGGCTGGTTACTGACAGAAGGCGCTGTGTCTAAAGACAGGTAACTAAAAACCCTGAGGGATATTTTTGGGGAGTAGGTTTCTTCACAGGACAGGTGATTGTTCCAGTATGGGTTTCAGTGTACTTCTAGGCGGCCTCTCTCTTGTGGAAAGGATCTCTGTAAGCTTTCTGGCAAAACAGCAATAAGTCACACCCAGGTGTAGGCATTACACGCCACTGGTGCACTGTGAAGCACAAGGTTGAAAGCAAGTCCTGTGGAGGAAGGATGGTTCTGTGATTAAAGCACAGATCTCAGAGACAAGACTTCTGGCTTCCCTTTGGGGCTCTGACAGTAGCTCTCTTATGTTGTTACGGCCCCTCTCTGTGCCCCACAGAGCATAAACGAGGGCATGAATGCAAGCAGAGGAGGGAGATACATGTGACCGTTCAGTGCTCTGGGTCCCTCCAGCCCTCCTGGAATGTGTTGGGCAAGAACGAAGATTGAAATAGGATGTTGTGGTCCTCTGCTAAGCAATGCAGCCAGCAGACCTGGCCCTGCTCCTGCTGCAGCCATGAGCCAACAGAGAAGGGAACAGGAGATGAGGCCAGCACAAGACAGCATAACAGAATGTTTGGGCCCCCGGAAGAATGTGACACAGTGAGTGGCTTCAAGGCGAGCATGGAGGAGAGTAGGCACCTGGCCAGATGCCTGAGCAGGAGGAGATGGGGGCCCAAATCCTTATCTGAGATTAACATGCAAGGACTTTCTTCCCAAACCAGAATGTCCTTCTTGTAAGGGCTCATAAGAGAGCTCACAGTAGGGAATGTTCAGGGATCCCTTAGGCAACAGAGACTGCCAGAAACTCCACTTGTCAATGATACCAAGGGACCAGCTTCTAAGGGGCCAGGGCTCCATGGGAACCAACAACTGTGACAGAGCAGAGCACTAAATGGGGGAAGGTGGGGGCCTTCACCTCACTCTGCTGGGTTTATCCTAGTCTCCCTCTAGCAGCTACTGGTCCTACAGTGGGGAGGAGTCTCGGAGCCTCTTCCCCATGCTCAGTGACAAAGAGCAGCACCACAGGGGAGCAGGATTAGTGGCTCCCCTTCCAGGAGCAGGAGAAATTAGGGAGGGTGAAAAGGAAACCCTTAGCCCCTTCACCCTGTCAGGAGGCATTGGGGGGGTGGAGTGCTGAAAGCTCTCCTTCTCCACAGGACCTGCCACAGAGGGGTGAGGTGGGACGAAAAAGAAGAGTCCAGAGCTCCTTTCCCAACCAGGAACCAGCACAGGACTGGAGAAAGATGTTGCAGGCACAGAGGGTGCCCGAGGCAAGCAACAGTGGTTCGTGCCCGGAGTGCTTAGCGCCAGTAAACACACCAGGGTGGAGAAACAAGCAAAGTTTATTTGAGATCTCAAAGCGGTGCTGGGAGACTTAGCATGCCTCAGATCCAGCACACCTACACAAGCGGCTTTTCCCTTTTTATAAATTTTTTTTTCTCTTTCTTCTTTCTCTCCCCCACTCCTCCTCCTTCCTCCCCCTGTAGCAGTTACGTAAGCGCAGGTGCATTAAGTAATCTTGGCCGCGGCAGCTCGTTAGTAAGTTTTCCTTCTGCAAGTTATCTTGTCCTTCTGCTAAAGGTGCACAGGCCTCATTATTTCTGCTTTAGACCATTTAGAACTGTTGCATCTGATAATGGCTGTTACACCTGGCCTTTCCTATCTACTGGCCTGTTAGGTCGATTAGAGTTCAAACATGGAGGGACTTTTGCCTGCCTGAGGCCTAAAACAGGGAGACTCCGTATCCTTATTGCCTTCCACCTTTCCAAGTTACTTAGGGTTATGTTTAGTGACACCAACAAAGGGGCTTAGGGCTTCCCTGAGCCACCTTAGCTCCATAGGTAGCTCTAGGGATATATAGGCCCTTCTCTCCCTGACCCCTGGCAGGAGAGATTGTAGCTTGAATTTGAAGTTCTCAGCTCCTTAGACCATGGGCGTGCAGTTTCCAGCTCTGCTCATCCTGCAACAGGCTATTAGATCCCAACCTAACTGGGGCAGGGAGGGACCAGGAGGATGGGGGAGCTGGGAGCTGAGGCACTGTAAGCGCAGCTCCCATTCCCCACTCAGCCTGCTGCAGAGAGAGAAGAGCTGGTCGCTTCACTCCCCTGGAGGAGCGGGAAGTGGTTACGGCACTAAACTGGGAGTGTGGTGACCATAGTTCAATTCCCTGTTCTGCAACAGACTGTATGTGTGTCCCTTGGTAGGTCTCTGCATCTCCAGGCCCCCTCTGTAAATGAGATAATTGCACTTCCTTCCTCACTGCAGGGGTGAGGATACAGAAAGATTGCAAGGCACTCAGATACCACAGTGGTGGGACCCATTGAAGTACCTAGGATAGACAGAGGTGTGCAGTATTTCCATCTGTCTGAGGAGCTGGCCTGGATCTCCCTGATATCTGAGCCCCCTCTTGCCATTCCGCTACAGATGTCCCAGCTAGGGGAAAGGAGAGCTTGTATCTGAGGGTGGAGCAGTTGCACCAGGAGTGGAGTGGGCGGCTACAGCCCTCTGAGGAGCACAGCTAGTAGAGCTGCTCCTGGTGGTTGCTGTGCTCATTGAGACATTTCTGGGGAAGGGACAGTGAATGTGCGGAACATGCATAGGCAGAGTGGGGGGAGTGGGGGAGGAGATATAGTACTGGAAGTCCTCGGGGCCAGAGATTGCTGTCTCTTGCACGATTGCTGACTGAACTCCTATGGAGTACAAGTGTGGGGATGTCATAAACATATAGCTAAGGGTTAATGTTTCTTTTACCTGTAAAGGGTTAATAAAGGGAACCAAACACCTGACAAGAGGACCAATCAGGAAACTGGATTTTTCAAAGCTTAAGGGAGGGAATTTGTGGGGGGTTTCTTGGTCTTGGGTCTTTGTCTGTTATGTGCTCTCTCAGCTAT
>NC_133772.1:109931243-109998822 GCF_003597395.2 Chelonoidis abingdonii | reverse complement strand
GAGACTGTGCATAGCCTGGATGACCAAATGCGACGCCATCTCTGAGGTAGTTTTCCAGAACATACCCAGTTGCCCCTCACTGGGCATCAAGATTTATCCATGTGAAGTTTCCTGCTATGTTAACCCCTTTGACGATTCGCCTAACTCCAGAGATAATCCATCTCTTCTGGAACCAGACTCCAATGACAGCCATACCCACCAGAACAATGAAAGGGCACAACTGAGGATGTGTTGAGCTGATTGAATGACTGGACCACTAGAAGACATGGTGCACCAAGGATTGTGTGGCACCAATCTTATGTAAAGGGGGTATTATTAAGGTCTAGACAGTAGGGTTACTTTATTGATTAGCTGTCTGTAGTCTGTATTGTGTAGTTGAAGTATGTATTGCGTGTATGTCAAACTCGTGTGTGGACGGAAAATTCCCAGAAGTTGGTCGACCTCAGCTTAGCCTGTTTGATGGCCCATCTAAGACCTTAGCAAACATGAACCATTGAGAGAAGGCAGTTACCTCTGGATCGAGCAGAGGGTGCAGAACTGGGCCAGTTGATTGCAATCTCCAGTTTGCTTATACTTTCCACAGTAGGAACAAAGAGATCTCACCTGGGAAAACGATATAAGGCGGGGGCGCTTCTGGCATTTTGTCTTCAGTCCTTTTATCCATCTGGACGGATCTTTGCTCAAGCGCGACTCGCACAAAGAGCATGACCATCCTTCCGGGTGTTCTCTAGCGATTGATTAACCTGCAGTTATTCCATCATGCTACAGAACTGAATAGCAGCTTGCTTATGTATGTCATTGATCATTGAACACAATTCTATGCTCTCATCTCTATCTTTTACCTTTTATGAATAAACTTTTGATTTAGATGCTAAGGATGTAACAAGCGTGATTTTGGTAAGAAATCGGAAGTGTGTAAAAAATTGACGGCCTGGTCGGAGGCTTAGCCTTTGGTCGAGAGAACCTTCTTTACTGGTGTGCGTTTTCCATTAACATGTATCCCTAGGACGTGGCACTGGTGTGATACTGGAACTGGGAGTTCTACAGAATTGCTTGTGTGACGTGGTTAGCCAGTGGGATGAACCCAACTCTTTTGTCTGCGGTTTGTTGCCTTAGATGGTGGAAGAACTCCGCCCTTGGCGATAATTGCCCTGTTGAGCAATTGGTTCTGATTTGGCACTTCAGCTGGGTTCGCCAGAACCACATCATCACAGGGTGCATGAGGTCTGTGACGATTGGTCGCGAGGCGAACCCAACTGAGAGTCCAATTCAGGACAATGCTCATGACAGGCGTTTACAGCAAGGCTGGGTTCTTCACCCTAAGCAACCAATATCAGCCAGACAAAATGACTCTTTGGTTTCACCCCCTGCAACCCAAAGTCACAAGCAATTTCTTAGACACTTTCCCAGTCAGTCACCACAGTGCACCGTCTGGGATGAATGTGTATGACAACCAAACACCCTCAGTAAAGAGAGGTTCCTCGATCCAAGGACCAAGCCCCAGACAGTAATATTTATATAGAAATTCAAATAAAAGAGATCCCAAGTTATGCATGTCAGCATGAGTGCATCGGGCAACCTACAGGAGTATCGGGCGGACTGTATTTGGTGATGTGTTAGCATATACTACATCAGTCTGTAATGTCCCAATGTGGGGTACGCTGGGTGAGTTCAAGAATATCGGGAGCATGAGGTACATCGCCAATCTATTGGTTACACATATCTTGAGAGCAGCGGGCCCGCTCATGGGACAGACACATCAGAGCTTACCACAAATCACGCTGTTGCCAATCCTTTAGAATCTAAAATCTAAAGGTTTATTCATAAAAGGAAAAAGATAGAGATGAGAGCTAGAATTGGTTAAATGGAATCAATTACATACTGTAATGGCAAAGTCCTTAGTTCAGGCTTGTAGCAGTGATGGAATAAACTGCAGGTTTAAATCAAGTCTCTGGAGAACACCCCTGCTGGGATGGGTCATCAGTCCTTTGTGCAGAGCTTCAGCTTGTAGCAAAGTCCCTCCAGAGGTAAGAAGCAGGATTGAAGACAAAATGCAAATGAGGCCTCCGCCTTATATAGGCTTTTCCAGGTGTAAGAACCTCTTTGTTCCTACTGTGGAAAGTTACAGCAAAATGGAGATTGCAGTCACATGGGCCAGTTTCTGCACACTCTGCTGAGTCACAGGGCGTAACTGCCTTCTCTCAATGGGTCAATTGTGTAGCTAATCGTCCTTACTGGGCCATCAAGCAGGCTAAGCTGAGCTGACACCAACTTGTCTGGGACCTTTCCCAGTAACACAGCACAAGTTTGACATACAGACAGCATACAGCCAATATTCATAACTTCAACTACAAAAATGATACAGACCTACAGACAGCATAATCATAACCAGTTAACCGTAACCTGGTCTTAGACACCTTATATGACCCCCTTTACATAAGATTTGGTGCCACTACAGGACCTTGGTTGCAACCCATGTTCTATATGGTCCCAGTCTATATCAATAACGTCACAGGATTTGTGTCCAGACTATGGAACCAACTACCACAAGAGACAAGACCAAGCACAGAGTTGACTGCATTCAGAATACAAAGTAGAATTCAACCCCTTAGCATATCTTTCCCTTGATAACTTCTGCACATAAAGCACCCAACATTCCTCGCATAAACAACCCCAAACCCTGTGAAGCAGCTAGCTTTTTCTTGTATGGGCTGAGAAGGAATAAAGAGACAGTAAGGTTATTTCTGTTTTTAAATGCTTGGCAGGTGTTGGATACGACAGTAATGGTGGCCAGGCAGGTACCTACATTTTTCATACTTGCTGTGTGGCTATCTTACTGGCTTCTGCTGGGGCATCTTGCCTATTCTCCCTCCCTTCTTATGACAGGATTGTGTGGTCATCCTCAACAAACCCTTGCAGCTGTAAGCCTCTCGGCAGCTCCAGCATCTGTTTCTCCAGCCTCATCTTTCTTCCTTTTAGTCGCTTTGTAATGAACAGCACAAAATGGTTAGACAAGGACAGCAGTAAAATTAGCGATGTGGTAAAGTTCACAGCTCTGCTCATAAATTTAATTTTCAACCAGGCGAAGCATGAGACAAGAGGCTATAAAACTGGAGCAGCAAAGCTGGTGTCTGATTGAAGCTGCAGCTTTGTGCAGAATTGCAAGCAGCCTCTGTCCAGTGGCCGGTTGCCATGGGGACCTTGCAACAGTGGATGTAGCAAATCTCCCCCTTCCCAGCTTGTACAGAGTTTAGGATGAAATGGCACAGCAGGGTGGGCACAGCCACTATTCAGGGCCTGCTAAGGCCCTTCCTCATTAGCAGAAATGGCCCAGGAGGTGGTGGTGGTTTTATTTGTTTAATTTCAAGTGATATGCACACGTGAAAAGTTCCCATCCTGAGCTCATGCTGCCTCAGGCAGCCTGTTCTAAACACAATCAATACAAAAGAATAGATTTAGCTGCATTGCCTGGACTATCTTGTTGGGACAGTTGGAAGGAGAAGAGAGATTTTAAATCTCTCACTGAAACATGAAGCTAATTCCTTCATCACCTGCAGGAGGATTTGATGATGATCCCACTCAGGGCCTCACTGGTCACTGAGGGTATGTCTACACTGCAATTAAAAACCCACAGCTGGCCCATGCCAGCTGACTCAGGCTCATGGGCTCCGGCTGTGGGGCTATTTAATTGCAGTGTAGACATTCTGGCTTGGGCAGCAGCCTGAACTCTGGGACTCTCCCACCTTGCAGGGTCCTAGAGCCCATGCCCCAGCCTAAGCCTGGATGTCTACACTGCAATTAAACAATCCCACAGCCTGAGCCCTGGGAGCCTGAGTCAGCTGGCATGGGCTAGCTACAGGGTTTTTAATTGCTATTTACACATACACTGCGCTGCCTGGGAGCAAACGTCTGCACTGCCCACCTTAAGCAATGATCCCACCCACCCCCTACAGTCCTGTTATTCCAAAGGACAGGGATATTAGTGCTTCCTCCTCTTCACTGTAGGTGTTGGAGTAAATGGAAAGCTTATGCTAAGTGCATCTCTCCCTACAGCCTGGAGCTTGCACCTTTGCAAGTGGAGCTTACGCCATGGATCCTAATGTTTGCATGGGACACTGGGCCCATGGGAACACAGAATATAGGAGTTGGTCTGGTCTGTTGAATACTAGCCCCATGGCTTTAGGGCACTGCTCCTGCACCTGTGAAGTCAATGGAAGCTTTGCCATTGACTTCAACGGGTGCAGGATCAGGTTCCAGGGAGCAGAGTCTGGATTTCCCCGGCACTGGGTTGCTGCACCACCCAATTCTACTCAACTGTGGGTGTTTGAGACTTGGACTCAAACTGATAACATTCCTCAGCAGCTGAAATGGAGGCATTTTTCCTGAGCATGGCCTGTCCCATGGGTACCATGTGAAACCTTTCCCACATTTGAGAACTTGCTCCCCTATGGGCCAAGATTAAATAGAATATTAATGAATATCCCAAGGGTAGGCAACCTATGGCACAGATGCCAAAGGCGGCATGCAAGCTGATTTTTCAGTGGCACTCACAGTGCCTGGGTCCTGGCCACCAGTCCGGGGGGCTCTGCATTTTAATTTAATTTTAAATAAAGCTGCTTCAACATTTTGAAACCTTATTTACTTTATATACAACAATAGTTTAGTTATATATTATAGACTTCTACAAGGAGACCTTCTAAAAAGGTTAAAATGTATTACTGGCAAGCGAAACCTTTAGTTAGAGTGGATGAATGAAGACTCGGCACACTACTTCTAAAAGATTGCCGACCCCTGGAATATCCATTTTAGTATCATTAATTCAAAGGTAACATTCATTTGCAGTGAGATCCTGGCCCTAGTGCAGTTAACAGGAATTTTGCCATCAGTTTCAGTGGAGCCAGGATTTCACCCTATCTTGAGAAGACATTTGGGGAGTTACAGCCCTGCAACAGGTATAAACATAATCTGCTACAAACAGGCCCACCAACAGCAATTCTGGGCCCCAGGGCAGAACAGTCAACAGAACAGACCCCCTGCATGGACACAGTCCATCTGACATTTGGGCTGTGCTGGACCTGCACTGGCTGGTGCCCAGTGAGCTGCTGGCTACACTGCTGGGCGGGTTCTTCTGGGATAGCCAGGGCTTCCACACGCCTGCTCAGTAGGGCTACCAACTGTCTAATAGCACAAACCTGAAGACCCTTGCCTCGCCCCTTCCCTGAGACCACGCTCACTCCATCCCCTCCCCCCACTGTTCCCTCTCCCCTACCCTCACTCACTTTCACCAGGCAAGGGCAGGGGTGGTGGGTATGGGAGGAGGTGTGGGGTGCAGACTCTGGGAGGTAGTTTGGGTGTGGGAGCGGGTGCGGGGTTGGGCTCTGAGAGGTAGTTTGGATGCAGGAGGGGGTGTGGGCTCTGGGAGAGAGCTTGGGTGCGGGAGGGGATGCAGGGTCGGGTTCTGGGAGGGAGTTTGGGTGTGGGGTCGGGCTCTAAGAGGGAGTTTGGGTGTGGGGTTTGGAGTTGGATGTGGGCTCTGAGAGGGAGCTTGGTTGTGGGGTTGGGCTGTAGGAGGGAGTTTGGGTGTGGGAGGGGGTGCAGGATCTGGAAGGGAGCTTGGGTGTGGGAGGGATGAGGGGTCAGGCTCTGAGAGGGAGTTTGAGTGTGGGGTGTTTACTCTAGGCTGGAGCAGGGAGTTGGGGTGCAAGAGGAGGTCAGGGAGTCGGTGCTTACCTCAGGCAGCTCCCAAAAGCGACTGGCACACCCCTCTAGCAGCGGCTCCTAGGTGGGAGTGTCAGGGGGTCTCCGCATGCCGCTGAACACAAGCACTGCCCCTGAAGCTCCCATTGGCCTCAGTTCATGGCCAATGGGAGCTGTGGAGTCAGCACTCAGGGCGGGAGCAGCACGCAGAGATCTCCCCAGGGGCCTCAGGGATGGGACAGCTGCTTCTGGGAGCAGCGTGGAGTGAGGGCGGGCAGGAAGCCTGACTTAGCCCCACTGCGCTGCCGGCGGCGATGGCCAGGGGGCACTGGGCCCTTTTAAATTGCCCAGGTCCCCGAGCAATTGCCCCTTTTGCCCTCCCTCCCACCCCCCGTCGGTGGGCCTGGACACAAATCATCGTCACAGAACCCCAGTGACCTAAATGCAAGGGATTGGCAATGGGAAGAGGGGCAAAAATGGGCTGTGCATGGGAAGGGGGATGATAACTAAAAAATAGCGATGAAATTAAAAACACAGGTGGGACAAAGACGTTTGAAGGCATCTTTTATGCACTGGGAGAGAGAAAAAGACACATTTCTGTGTGGAGAAGGTTCTGACCACCAGAGCTTCCCACAGCAAATGTACAGTCTAACTGCTGATAGTGGGGTCCCTACATAGTAATGGAGTCTGAGCACTGAGATCAGGTGTTGTTCTCCTCTATTATTTCATGGTACTGTAAGAGGCTGGCCTGCCCCTTTAAGGGGTAGGAGGTCTTGGCAGGGCCACCCAGGGGGAGGGGCAAATGGAACAATTTGACCCAGGCCTTGGGCCCCATAGGGGCCCCTACGAGAGTTTTTCGGGGCCCCTGGAGCGGTGTCTTTCACTCATTCCAGGAGCCCCGGAAAACTATCGTGGGGCCTGGGCCCCTGAAGCTTCTTCCACTCTGGGTCTTCAGCGGCAGGGGGTCCTTCCGCCCTGCCGCCACCAAATTACCGTCGAAGCGGGGGCCGCTCACCGCCAAAGACCCCAGGCCCCCTGAATCCTCTGGGCGGCCCTGGGTCTTGGGTTAGTCAGCCCTATTAAATTAGCCTCTTCCTGCTTAATACCAATGATCACCAAATACTCTGCCTGTGCTTAACTTGTGCCAGGGCTGAGCCCCAGCATCTCTAGGTTGGCAGTTCATAGCCCCGGCACCTCTGGGCTGGCTGCGGCAGTTATGAAAGTAAAAAAATTGCTTTAGCCCCATCTCCCTTTTTATTGCAAATTAAGCATTACAAGAAGCTGCAGGGGTGAAGGGCAATGCCCTGAAATGGCTCTGGTCCTTCTCAGACCCAACCTACAGGGCTGTCATGGGCAACTCCTCTCCACCTCCAAAGTCCTCATCTGCAGAGCTACAATCTTAAGAGGAAGGAAGCCCAGCAGTGAGGAGCCATAGGAGAGCAAAAGGCAGGCAGAGGCCTGTGGAGGGCTCCAGGCAGAAAGACCTTGGAATGGTTGCTTAAACAGAGCAAGGAATAACCCAAAGGAGCTAGACAGGCTGAGGGGAGAGATGGAAAAGAGCCTGGGAAGGCAGAGAGTGGGAGAAGGGTGCCTGAAGTTGAAGAAGAGAAGACAGACCCCGTAGGAAGGACGGGCTGGGGCCACTTTGGGACTGGCCTGGGACAGAGTTCATGTTTTGTTTGGTTTAGGTTTGGATTCCCTTGAGAGGGTGGACTTGTAGTAATAGTTTAGCTGAAGGGCCAAGTCACTGCAGCCAGTCACCACTACATCTGGAGTAGGCTGAAGATTGTTGAGGGGAAACTGAGGCAGAGTGCTGCAATGCTGGGTCATGCTCTGAGGTGGTGAGTCGTATACAGGCACTCATCAGTATGCCAGGTGCTTCTCACACAAAACCAGTCCCTGCCCTAAAGAACATACAGTAAAAGGCCCCAATCCTGCAAGTTGCACCATGCAGGTAGGAAGTCAGTGGGGATCTGGACAAGTGCACTGGTCTGCACTTACCGAACAACTTACAGGATCAGGACTTAAGTGGTAAACTTGACAGACAAGGGGAATATGGACTATCCCAGGAATGTGAGGAGTTGGGAGTGTCATAGGCTATGGAAATATAGTTGTCTTCTTTCTACCCTCTTCCACTCTCTGTGGGGTTCCCTCCATACTCTTTCTGGGCAATCTCATCTGCTCACACAACTTTACCGATCTTCTTTGTACTGATGAACCACAGATTTACCTTAATCCTCTGTCTCTCACTGTCTTTCTGACATCTCCTCTGGTTGCCTCATGGTCACTTCAGCTTAATGGGGCAAAACTGGGCTCCATGTCTTTCCACCTAACCCCTTTCCCCTTTCTCCTTTCTCTGTCACTGTGGATACAGCACCAGCATCCTCTCTGTAATCCAGGGCTGAAACATGGTCATCTTCAATTGCCTCATCCATCCAGGCTGTGTCCAAAACTTGACACTCCTTTCTCCAGAGAGTCTCTAAAACGAGGCTTTCCTCTCTGTGCAAACAATCCAAATGCTTGTCCAGGACCTCAGCATCTCCTGCCTTTATTATTGTAACCGCCTCTCCAGCCTTCCTGACAATCACATTATCCCCACTTTAGTCCATTCGAAATGCAGATGCTAAGATCATCTTCCTTGTTTGCAACTCTGACCTTTATTAATCCCTCCACTGACTCCCCCTTGCATCAGGTTTGAGCTTCTCCTTACCTTCAAGATCCTTCTAAACTTTGTCCCTCCCTCATTCTCTGCTAGTCTCTTACTGCATATCTCCACCCCCTCCGATCTGCCAACCATGCCAGCTTTGATCACCTATTTGTCTGCTTCCTCCACAGCTGGCTTTGTGTTTTCACCTCATCAGATGCCTGCCATGAGGTGACAGACCACTACCTTCTCCTTCTTCCAGTTCACCTGCAGACCCACCTCTGCTGTGATGTCTACAACACATAGGCCACCTCACTGCTCAGAATGGCAGTTGGGGATAGCTGATGTGTATCTGTTAAAAATTGTATGTGTTTTTCTTCCTTCCCTTCATATATCCCTCCTCTTTCAGAGTGTAGGCTCTTTGTGGCTCTGTATAGCTGTGGATAATGTCTAGCAAAATCTGGGTGCTACTGCATATAAATGAACGCCAACTGTGCATCTTAGATTAATCCTGGTAGTTCCATCTTTCTTTTTACTGTAAAACACGGACTCAGCTGCTTTTTGGTAGGCACTGCGGCAGGAGTGCGTCTTTAGGAATGATCCGGATGAGATGCGAGAGGATGCTTGACAGATATTTTTGGAAGAGGATTCCTGCTAGGAAGAGGCTGAAGGAGCAGGTCTTTAATATATCCATAGCCTGCACTTCAAAGGGCTTTAAGGGATGTCAGGGGCAGGATAGTCAATCCACTGATTTATTGGCAGCTGACATGAAGACAATATGATCAATGTAGCTCAAACCAGTGAGTGAACAGGCTGCTGCTTTCTGAGCGTGCTGCAAGGAGCGATGGAGAAGTCCTGCTGAGAGGGAATGACAATAATTGACCCTCATGGCCAGGTGGGCATGTGTTGCTCTTTCAAGGTCATGACAAGATGCTGTAAGTCAGGGCAAAGCCTGTGCAAACTGCACAACTGGAAAAACATGAAACATTTTGGTACCTTGTTGTCATGGTGCCTGGGGCTGACAGCGTCCTTGCAAACACCCAAAAAACATGTCCAAAGCCCTGTGTGGTAAATGGTGCATTTCCCAGCTTCTGTCAATAATCGGGAGCCTGTGGAGCAGTTTGCACCCTCATACGCCTGCATCAGTGGGAGCATCTGTAGCTTTCTGTTGGAAAAAAACACAACATGGCAAATGATAAGGGAATCCTAGAGATTAGAGCTGGGAAAGTCCTGTTTCATCACTTCCTAGTCCATCCTCTGTGGCCAGTAGCAAGTCTCAAGTGTTGAGCCCCTACCGCATACTGGGACACACTGTAGGTTCTGGAATCCTCACTGGCATCAGCAGGAACAGAGCACAGGATCTTCTGCCTCAAACATAGTCATTCCCCTGTTGCTTGAGCTAAAAGTGAATCCTCAGTAGCTGCTGTAGTAGTAGGGCTTATACCTTCCATGGGTCACAGTCAGTAGAAGGCTGTATGACTTCAGGCACTTGAGCAGGTCTAGCATCCTGTCCAGCAAGAGTCTGTTGTGACCCAGGCAGGGCCGGCGCAACCATTTAGGCAAAGTAGGTGCCTACCTAGGGTGCCTAGTGACTGGGGGCGCCTAAAAGCCCCCTCAGGTGAGGAGGTGGAGGTGAGCTGGGTGGGGGGATGCCTGGAGAGGGTTGCCTGCAATAACGAGGGGGGGGCACACAGGGGAACCTCTCCCTGCTCCAGCTCACCTCCACTCTGCCTCCTCCACTGAGCACACAGCCCAGCTCCAAGTCTCCTCCAATCAGTGCCGCACACCTGGGCGGGGAGGAGAATTAGAGCAGCGCCGACGTGCTCAGTGGAGGAGGCAGAGCCAAGGTGAGCTGAGGCGGGCTAACCAGGCAGGGTTAGTTTCCGCAGGAGGTCTCCCCAGGCAGAGTTAGCTGCCGGGGGAAGTGGGGAAGTCTTCCCCAGGCACAGTTAGCTGCCGGGGGCGGGGGGAAGGGGAGAAGTCTCCCCAAACAGGGTTAGCTACCGGGGGGGGGAGTCTCCCCAGGTAGGGTTAGCTGCCGGGGGGTCAGGGAGTCTCCCCAGGCAGGGTTAGTTGCCATGGGGGGGAGAGGGGTTAGCTGTCATGGTGGGGGGGATAGCTGCTGTGGGGGGGCTCCCCTGGTGGGGGGATGAGTTAGCTACCGTGGGGGGGGGTAATGAGGGGGTGCAAGGTGGAAGTTTTGCCTAAGGCACGAAACTTCCTTGCACCGGCCCTGGACCCAGGCAGACTAGCCAGTACATTACACACTCTCTTTGTGTAAGTAGGGTCTGAATGAGCTCTCTCCTGACATGTAGTGATGCACTGAGGGAAAAGACTTCAGGAGCAAACCATATTTTCACAGATATGCCTACTCTGCCTTGGAGCGCAGCATGATGGAGTTGCTTTGCCAAAATGACCAATTTGGGCTGGTGTTGGGTTACAAATCACTCTAGTATTTGAATGCAGGGGTAATGAAGTGTTGTTATCCCTATTTCATGAGCAAAGGGCAGCAGAACTGTGCTTAGCATCCCATGATTGATGGGGTTACCCTAAACTGAACCTCACTTGCTAAGCAGATGGAGGGGTGCCAAATCCCAATTAAGATGATGGTGGTTGGTTCAACTGTTTTTTGCTTGGGGAGGAGGGGGAGATGCTGTTGAAAGAGTTCTAGAGATCATTTGACCTGCTCCTTTCCAGTGTTTAAATTTTGAGCTAATTAGATTCAATTAAGAGTCTTTATTTCTGGGTAGTGGTTCCTGGTGCTGTTCTCACTGCTGAGCAGGTCTAGGGGCTCAGCCTTAGACCTTGTGTGGGGATAATGTTGCAGCAAAGAAAATACAGAAACTGCATTGGCAGTGAGGTCCTCCATTGCCCGCTGATGTCACTGAGAGCTGAAATCACTCAGAGCTAGGTTAAGTGGCAGAACTTCAGAACATGATGTTCAGTAGATGTGGCAGCCAGTTGTGACAGAGAATGGCAGCCAGAGCCGTTCCTTGGGTACAGTGAATTGGAGCGACTGCCACAGGCCCAGCTCTTTGATAAAATTGTGAGGAGGCAGCCAGTGAGGTGAGGCAGACAGGCAAGCGGATGAGGAGGCGAACGGGAAGGTGGGCGGCAGGGGGTGTGAGGAAGATACCCCTACCAGAACCTCCCTTCCCCCCCACCCCCGTGCCTCCTGCCCACCAGCAGGCCCCACTGATCAACAGTTTCCCCTCCCTCTCAGCACCTACTACCTGCTGCTGATCAGATGTTTTGCAGCATCAGGAGGCGCTGGGAGGGAGGGGAGAGGAGCAAGGGCATAGTGTGCTCAGAGGAAGGGGGCAGAACTGGGTGGGGAAGAGGTGGTGGGGCATTGAGAGAAGGGGTGGAGTAGAGGCAGAGCCTGGGGGGAGCACCCCCCGGCACATTAGAAACTTGGCACCTATGTCCTGGGCCTTGCTCCTCCCTAGAGACGGCCCTGATGGCAGATATCAGCAGAGAGACAGGGGCAGCTGTGAGCCAGCTGCAGTGGTAGCACCAGTAGAGGCACTCATCAACAACCCGTCACCCCCACTTCCCCCAGGATGGGAGATGAACTGCTGTGAACGCACAGTTGAATGCTAGGTCTTCGCTAACCAAGGACAGCCAACTGTGAGCAGGGCGCAGCAGAGAGAGTTTGGCGTGGTGTGTTAGCGGACATTTATTTGTCAGACTTTCACACCACAAGGTGAGAAACAGGCAAAGGACACTGCCCAACACACAGTGGGATGGTTGTTTGCCTGTACTCATGTGCTTTTGAATCACAGTTGTGGTGTTCTCCCAAATTAAAGTTGGGTCCCCTTTTTCCTTGTTCTCTTTCATTAAACACGGATTCAGTGCTTGTGAAGTAGGAAGTATTGCCTTTTAGAGATGTCCGGGGTGGTATTAAGTTTTCCCAGATTACTGGGGGGGCTGAGCTGGTTCTATTTTGTATCGTAAAGAGAAACCCCTAGATATTGAACCTGGCCATTGTTGCTGCCAACTCCACATGGCAGAAGAGTTACAGTTGTTTAGACAACATTCATTCCTGAGCACACAGGAGTCACAGTTTAGACCAGCCACTGGGCACCAGTTGTGACAATTCACAGAATTGCATGGTTGTTCTTTATCCTGCACCCCAAAGCTGTACCTCCTCAATGGAGATTCCTTGACTGGGATTTCTTTGACTTATTTTGTAGCAACAGTGGCACTTTCTGCCTCCTGGTCTGCTGATGAATTTATCTGAGCAGCTACACTTGGGGAGCCTATAAACAACCCATGGACTGGCTTTAGGGGAATTCCTGTATTAGGATCCTGTATTGACTCCAGGGTGAAGGACTGGGTGACTTAAGGACTGTGTTTCCTCTCTAGCCACTGTGATTCTGTGAACTCATTTCAGTGACGGGGCAGTGAGCAATTCTGCTTTACATTCTGGTACATTCCTAGTGATTAAAACCTGTTTATTCCTTATCTGAACTGATAATGAAGGTGGATGTGAGGTTAGGCTGAATACTTGATCCTGGACCACCTAGTATATTGCTTTGTCATCACTTTCCTTTTGAGGCTAAATCCTGCTGTCCCTTTAAGAAAGCACTCCATCATGAGGAAAACAAATACATTCCCCATGTGTGTACACAGATACTCACCTGGAATACTGGGTTCAGCTTTGGTATCACTCTCTCAAAAAGGATACAGCAGAAATAAAAGGGGTTCAAATTAGAACAGAAGTTTCCAGACTGTGGAATGCACCTCCTAGGGGAGGGCACGCGGGAACGTTCAGGGAGGCATGGCAAGCCCCCATGGAGGAACGGGTAGGGAATGGCATCCAGGTCCACTCCCGGCCTCAGCCCCAGATGCTGGCCCCATGCCCAGGTTTCCACTTTCATCCTCGGCCTCATCCCCAGCTGTGGCCCCAGCCTTGGCCCCCTTAACCCTGTCAGCATCCCCCTTTCACCTCCCCCACTCCCAGCCCCAGCTCTGGGGTGAGGAGGCATGACCCTGAAAAGTTTAGGAACTACTGGACTAGAGGGATGATGGTCATTAGAGGTCTTGGACCAGATTTACAAATGTATTTAGGAACCTAAAGATGCAGCTAGGTCCCTTGTGATATTTCCAAAAACACCTAAGCAGATTAGATGCCTAACTCCCATTGAAATCAATCTGCTTTTGAAAATTCAACCAGGCATTTATCTGAACTTTTAGGCACCTAAATACCTTTGAAAATCTGGCTCCTGTATTCTAACTTTGGCTGAACTTGTCATGCTAATATAGTTTTTGAACCTGGGTGATCATGAAAGACTGTCATGACCCCGTGCGTGTGGGAGTCAGAGGGTAACTGGCCCTTTAAGGGAAACAGGTTAGACTCACCTGTGCCATAATTAACTGCATCCCAGCCTGAGGGAGCAGGACTAATGGGATCAGCATGGAGAACAACATCTGGGCCTCATAAAAAAAAATTAAGAGGCCTGAGAGAAAACATGAGGAGGCAGCTGTGGGAGTGACCCTGCAGGGAGCAGGTTAGGTTCCTGTGGAAGACCCTGAGATAGGGCCTGTAAAAGAAGCAGGGAGGGGCCTGGGAGAAGTTGCTGCTGTCCAGGGGGAGGTGAAGCTATGGGAATCCTGTCAGGAAGAAAAGAACCTCCAGGGAGAAGGTCCCAGGAGAGCTCTCAGCTAAAAGAAGCAAAGATGAGCTTTGGGGGAATAGCGGTGGAAAGCAGCAAACTTCAGTGAATCGTTGATTGAGAGAGGGACAACAGGGAAGGCATCCAGGGATCAGCTCTCTACAACTGACCTGGAAGAACTTTAAGGTAACCCTGATGGGACAAGAGCTGAGACCCCAGAAAGCAGGCTGAATAAGAGCCCAAGAGGGGTGGAAATGTGGTGTGTTTAGATGTTTTGTTCAGTTGGACGTTTGTTACCCTGAAAGGTGACTGAACTGGCTGGAGGGCTATATGGCATGGAAAATGCAGACTTTAACATAACCAGCACAGCAGGAATAAGGGTTGCTAGAGGAGAAGGACCCCAGAAGTGCCATGCTCTGAAGCCAGAGGTTGGCTCTGGTGGTAAGTTCACCCTATCTCAGTGCCTATATCAGGGGTCTGTTTTTTAAAATTGATCCCTCTGTGTCTTTTAAATAACACAAGGGCTCAATTGTGAGCTGGCCTATGTGCTCTGGCAGTGTAGTGAGGGGGCTACCTGCACTGTGGGCCACCTTGTGGTGGGAAAGGCAGCCTCCATGGTGCTGCTACTCACCTTCTCATGCAGGTGGGTTGGGCCAGGCATAGGCATGCAAGGATGATGAATAGGTGGAGCCTTGACATTGGGGGAAGTAAGCTGCCCTGGGAAAAAGCCATGGTGCTGTTTATTTTGCCCAGTGGGAAGCAGGAGCTGAGTTGTGACTGCTAAGCAGTTACTGCCTCTGAGTCTGGGCAGATTGCAAGAGGCCCGTCTCTCCCTAAATGTTTAAAATAAACTTAGGGCAGGTTAGGTGGTTTCAGGAGAAAAGTGATGCTGTTTGTAATGATGGACTTGATGTCCTGATTCTGTAGTGATGGGAACATTAGAAACACATCCATGGGTTAAGGAGATCTAGATGAGGTTGTAAAGCATTTTTTACCTTTTTAAATAAAGTACTTTTCAGTTTGCATCTTCTCAGATGGCTCCAAAATAATCTTTGTTTGGTTCTGGCACAGTCCATCCAAACTATTACCTTTTGCCCTGCAGGCTTGCATTTTGGAGAACTGAAATACTTACCTGTTTGCAAATGATTTTTATTCTGAGGTTGAGCCAGCTATTGATACAACTAAAATCCATAGCCACAAAAATGGGCTGAAAGTTCAAACAGCTGAATAGACTTCATGCATGCCTTGCTGTTGCAGCTGAATATCTAAAGGAAAACAAACTTGCTGGCTGGCTGTTCTTAGAATAATCCCCGAACAATAGCCTCTGCTCAGAAAGGAATTTGAGTTGGTCTGAAGAAAGCGTGGTACCACAGGGTCGCAGATGATATTATTGGCATTTGTCTAGCTCTATTTTTATCCTGCGGGTTATAGAGAAACCTGAATCCCTGTTGTGTCCTTATATGACCCTTGTTCCCTAGTGCGGCCTGTAGGTATTGTATTTTTACCAGTTTGTCCCCAGGGGCTCTTGCCTCCAGTCTTGTAAGATTTCTTCTGTTAATCCGACCCTATCAAGGTATGTCAGCAGTTGAAGTGAGCAACCAGATTTCTGCTATAGATTTCATGTAGAACATCAGTGCTGTTGGCAACAGTACTTGGTCCTTAGCAGAGAATGGTGCTGTTCTCAATGTGCTACAGTTATTGTAGAGGTGGCACTTCAATTATAAGCCTCTATTTCCAGTGGCTTATCTCTTTTAGAAAGATTACCCTTCAGGCTGCATTTTCTCCTGCTTGTTCTTAGGCCAGAGATGGTGTGTCTTGTAAAGTTTTGATTAAAAATTGGCTTGGCTAGCTTTTGAGTTATTCAAAGAGGAGGAAAGTGTCTTCACCACAGACATTTTCCAGATGCTTCTTTTCCTTCCTGTCCTTGATACAGTAACTCCAGTGAATTCCTTGCCAGCTCCATTTTTTCACTGAGGCCAAGCACCTTAGTCCTGTTTGAAGCAATGTGGTTTATAACTAACAGAATCATCTGACAGTAGCACCCAGAGCACACTCACCATGTTACTGGCCTTTGCAAGGCACGAGCGGCCAGAGATTGCAGTGCCCTGAGCCTGTGAGAGAGCTGGGTGGGCATGGTGAGTCTCCTGCCCTATGCTTGCAGGTGCTCAGTAGTGTCACAAGTCCAGCCAGCACTGTTTCACTCTCCACAGCGTCCTCCCCCGTCTGGCTCAAGGCTGGAGCCCCTCATGGGGGACTTAATGAAGAGCAGGACTGGGCTCTTTGTGGTGTTCCTTAAGTTCAAAATGGCCTTGACAAGCCCTTGAGGCATTGCCTTTGGAGAGACGGCAGCCTTGTCTGTGCCCATGACCTTGTGCCCTGACTGGTACCTTTTTTGTCATTCCCTCTCCTGAGGGTGCCAAACAGCAACTCAATAAAGAGAGCTCTAAACCCAGTTGTCTTTGCTTGCAGTGAAGTTTCGGTACCAGTGGTACAGAACAGAGGGAAAATGCTCAAGGACAGGTGAAATCACTCACTCCGCAGCCTATAGGAGTCCTCTGGACAGCACTGTTAAGCTGCCACAGAGTTTAGCTACGAATATTAACCTCCCTGAGGGGAAATAGTCATTTCTCCCTCAGCCTGAAACTGCACATCTGGCCCCCTGACACATCTGTGTGTCTCAGTTACATGTGCCAGAGTGTGGCTGAACTTCCCTCCACCCTTTCCCTGGGATCCCCCAGCCTTTTCCCACACTGGTTGTTCCCCAACAGTTATTCCCATCCCACTACTTTTCATTCCCCCTTCTATCTAATCTGAGTGCCGAGTCCTTGGAGTGGGGTTAGCAGTCAGTGCATGTGGCTTCTGGAGTGCTGAGCTCTTTGTCTTCCAGCCCAAGTGACTGAAAGTGATAGCAGAAAAAGCTGACTGAACTCAGTTGCCATGATTTTGTCACTCACAAAGTAATTGCTGTGGCTCACATCCAGGCTAATGTTGTACTTAGAATCAGAGAATCACAGTCCAACCCCCTGCCAAGATGCAAGATTTGTTGTGTCTAAACGATGTAAGACAGGCTCCTTTTGAAAACCTGAAGGGAAAAGCAGGAGACTAAAATCCTACATACTTACCCGTTTTATAGATGGTGCGGTTGATCTAAGTAAAAGATACGGATCTGGGTTGTTTAATCCTTGACTGAATCCTGGCACAGAGAGATGGTAGCCAGACCTTGGGGTGAGGAAAAGATAGGGAAGAGCTTGGTGAATGGTTTGAGAGGTGCAAGCTATGAGCTGCAGGGACTCGATCTGTAATAGGGAAAATCAACGCTATACCAGTGGGAAGCTACAAATCCAGTCATTTCCTCTCTCCCTGACTTTTTCCTCCTTTCCCTTCTGTTTTCTTTCTCTCTTGCCTTCCTCCCTTCCTGTTTATTTCTTCTGCTTTCCCAATCTCCTCCACAGGGCGAGAGAACTCAGGATAACTTTGATTCACAGGATATCCACCAGACTGAGCACAGTGGAACATGTGTGAGGAAACCAGGAAGGCCTGATGAGTCACAGGCCACCAGAGTGAGCATGGCACAGAGGTCATAGGCTTGAGGGGTGGGGAAACTGGACTTGGGTTGTGGAACTGAGGGTATCTGAAGACTTGTCGGGGAAACTCTAAGTGGTTTACAATTTACCAAGGGTTGTGGTGGATTCTCTGTCACTGACAATTTTTAAATTAAGATTGGATCTTTTTGAAAGGTTATGCTCTAGAAATCATTTTGGGGAAGTCCTCTGGCCTGCATTACATAGGAAGTCAGGCTATATGGTCACAGTGGTCCTTTTAGTCTTGGACTCTGGTGTTGGAGTAGTGTGATCAGACAGCAAGTGTGAAAAATCAGGATAGGGGGTGGAGGGTAATAGGAGCCTATATAAGAGAGAGCCTCAAAAATCGGGACTGTCCCTATAAAATCAGGACATGTGGTCATCCTATGTTGAAGGGATTCATTGGAAGGGAGTCCATGGTCTTTCCATAGAGGATTAGGGATGGGGACAGCAATCTTGTCAGAAGAGATCGAGAATGGGATCGCAGAGTCAAGAAAATGGGTGTGGTTTGACATTTGCGGGTTGGGTGCTGAAAGAACAGTCTCTCTATGGGTGTCTGGCCTCAGTTTATAGTTTTTGTCCCTCTAAAAGTTACAGTATGGGGAAGGCAGCCTCAGAGCCCATGTCATTTGAATTCATTGTCTGATCATCTGAGGATTTGTGTGGCTCTTTTCTGCATTCCCTCCTATTTGCCAATGAGGATTATTATTGCTTGAGTGCTGCTAATGTGCTTGGCGCTGAACAGAACAGATTTGAGATGGGTCTTGCCCCCAGGGACTTTGTCAAGCCAGGACCAAGATACCAACTTCCACATAGTCACATGGTGCCAGAATTCTGTGCTGAATGGAAAACAATGAGCAGCACATGTGCCATGAGTCATCATCCAATGCTAATTACTGTTACTTCAAACCCAAATACTGCCCAGATCGCTTGCCTCCCTGAGATGACTCATGTGGCTCGGATGTGACAGTTCAGCCTTTTTCTAGTTATTCAAGAGAATAATAATGCTTAAAATGTGTGGTGGAAGATGGGCTCCTATTCATGCTTGCTGAGCTGAATTTGCCTAAACTTTCCCCAAAACATTCCCCTGGGGTCTGACACCAGGCATGAGATGTTTCCAGTTTTGAAAGTTAGAAGTCACTGGCTATGGGGGTTTGTGATGAGAACATGGTCTGAGTTTTACTTGTGGCAAGGCTGGATGTCAAATCGAGGCTGAGAACTGGGCAGGCACCAGACATGCAGGGGTGACTATCTTGGGTCCTTGCTCTCCTCCAGGGAACGATGCTTTCAAAGCCAGAAGAAGAACGCACACCCTTCCTAGCTAAAACACAAAGGGCTTCGCACGGGTGTCCAGGAGGTCCGAAGGTGAAACATGTGCCCCTTGGCAAGATGGGAACTTTGTGGGGCAGAATGCTGGCTCTAGGAGCACCCATGTAGCCCCCGTTGCCCTGCTGTCTGCTGTGAAGTGACCGAGCTGAAGTGGGTAAGATCCCTGTGGAGTTCATGCGGCTGCCTCTTGATATCTTATTCCTCATCCTGCTGATTGTCTTTCATCTCAGGCTTCAGCAATGTTGTAAAGCTTCATTTCCAGAGACTTGCCTCCTGCCAATAGCTTGAGTTAGGAGCTCCCCAGGGCTCTGTGTCTCAGACTCTAAAGAAGATTTATTCAGCTATTAGACAACGGGGGACCTGCTTTCAGGTAGGTGAGGGGAGCTGCAGGTTGTCCCAGTCTCAGCTGGGGTCAGACAAATTTGTGCACACAAGGAGCTGGACACAGAGCAGTGGCACCAGTGGGAGAGTACACCCCCAGGGGAGGGGAGTGCCTTTATCAGTGTGAAGAACTATCCCACTCGATAGTGCAGGTTAGGCCATGGTGTCCTTGAGCACCTCATGGCCAAGAAAATACCAACAAACTGGAGGGAACGCAGAAAAGAGCTGCACAAATTATTAAGGAACAGAAATACTGCAGAACAGATCACTTACGGAACTGAAAGGATGAAGGTCACTAGTTCAAAGCTGGCTCAGGTAGGCAGAAGCTTCCTCTTAGTCATCTGCTCTCCAAACACAGTAGTCTTTTACATTGTTAATTTCTTCCTACTTTCCAGACCTCTAGGGGCCAATCAGCGCAAATCAAAGTCAACAGTACTGACTGTGCGGGTGTTGAACCAGGGCCCTCCATCACTTTCATTGCCCTTCTTGGGGCATCAGAAGTGAACAGTTATTCCAGATGAGGGCATACCATTGATTTATAGTCCCAGACAAAAATGACATCTAAAATAGAGTGAAGGTGGAGAGTACCTATCTGTAATTTAGGGTCAAATATGTTAAAGGGCTGTTGCAATTTCCCACCCCCAGACGTGTTAAACCCAGGAAATTCACAGTTAAGGTTAAACTTAAAAGAAATCCAAACATGTTAAGGTACGGAAATGCACAATGAGGACATCGAACCAATCTTGACTCTCCCTACTATAGGCTCTTCCAGCTTCTCATTGAGTTAAAGCTCACTGCAGTCCTCTGCATAGGGTACCTTGAAATACATATTTTTATTTAATGGTCATTTTCCCTAGTTCTTCATAATTCAAGTTTCTCCTTCAGCAGAAATTTCAACTCTACCCTGCAGAGACGTTATGGAAATACCACGTTATTATGATAAGGTATGTTAATGTTTGTGGAGCCAGATTAGAACAAACTGATTTTTTTTAATCATATTTGGGTTTAGTTTTGTTTTCCAGGTTTTTCCCTTTCATGGAGTCACTACATTTGTTTTTTTCTCTAATTATATGTTTTTTATGCATTCTGGCTTCTTTACCCTACTTTGGAATAGCAGAAAGCAGCCAGAGAACACAGGCCAGCTAGAATGGGTTTACTGCTGCTTTGTTCTGCTAGAGCAGGGGTTGGCAACCTTTTGGAAGTGAAGTGCTGAGTCTTCATTTATTCACTCGAATTTAAGGTTTCGCGTGCCCGTAATACATTAACGGTTTTAGGTGGTCTCTTTCTGTAGGTCTATAATATATAACTAAACTATTGTTTTATGTAAAGTAAATAAAGTTTTTAAAATGTTTAAGAAGCTTCATTTAAAATTAAATTAAAATCCAGAGCCCCCCGGACCGGTGGCCAGGATCCGGGCAGTGTGAGTGCCACTGAAAATCAGCTCGTGTGCTGCCTCCGGCACATGTGCCATAAGTTGCCTACCCTTGTGCTAGAGCAATGCCAAACAGCCAGTATGTAGACTGCAGTTTCCCCTTCCCTCTTGGCCTCCAAATCTCCCTTGTCTTTTGGACTCCCTATGTGCACACACTCACTTTAACATTCCCATGACTACAGGCACTTCCCTACTTTTCCTGTGTAAGTATTCATGTGCGCACACACCATTTTCCTGTAAGGCCCCTATTTTCTCCTTGTCAAGGATCCACAGGATTAGTCCTATGCCCCAGCTTTTAAACAGTCCCTTGGAGGAAACCCTTCAGTGTGCCAGGCTCCCAAGTGGTCCCACTCTCCTTCAGGGTAGGCTATGAGACCTCAACATCTCCAAGACTGAGCCTCTGGGCTCCAGCACTTGTGTTTCACACCATGAGTTCTGTTCAGCGAGTCCAACTGAGACAGACTCCTGTTCAGAGACTTGCACCTCAGCAAGTATTTGCAATGACACCAGGCAGCCTTTTCAAAACAGAGTAGGGTATGTTAGTGAACCAGAACACAGCATCTAGAAGTCGTTGATTAGCATAGAGAAGCAAAAGTGAAGACAGTTCAGACTGGCCAATCTCCCAGCTCTACCCAGACAAGCTGCCATAGAATCCATTTTGGTTCTGTGTCTCTCTCTCTTAGTCCCAGATGAGTGCTCTTATGTCTCTCCCAAAGACCAGCTCTCATCCCAGCATCCTTTCATCTTTTGGTCCATTGTCTTCCTCCTGCAGACTTATGCTGAGTTCACATGTTCTGCCTGCCAGAGTTTCGCATGAACTAGTTGTTCAGTCCTTGAGATTCTCATTGTCTTTCTGGATCCTCCATTGAGATGCGTCCGTTTCAGCCAATCCCCTCCTATCTAGGTCTGGTGCAATGAGTGGCCTTTGAAAGATTGATGGTCTTTGTGTGCTGTTATTTTTCATAATTGAACATTTATCTGCCACAAAGACTTGCTCCCTTTCAAAATGGCCTTCATCTCCCATTGTTCTTGATGGGACTGAAGCCCCAGTGGCCCTCAGGAAGACTGTGGCTCCCTATGCTGTGTGGTGGCAGAGACACTTAATCTCATGGACAATGAGAGCCTTCTCAAAATGGCTGCTGTGGCGTCAGTCCCATAGAACAATGAGAGATGGGACATATTTTTGAAAGGAGACAGTTCTTTGTGGAATTCTCTGTAGCAAAATGTTGTATCCTTCAGCCTCTGCAGGAGGAGACATTTTTCATTATGAGGAATAATTGGGTGAAATGACCATTAATCCCCAAAGAGAAATATTCAGATGTAGCATATATACAAGATTTTAGTGAGTTATAACTACAGTTAAAGTTTGAGCAGTCTATGTTGAGAATATTGGGGGCAAAATAAATTCTGACACTGGGTACTACATGCAGGGCCGGTGCAACCATTTACGCAGACTAGGCAGTTGCCTAGGGCGCCGAGATTTGGGGGCGCCAAAAAACGTCCCCCAATTTTTTTAAAGGGTTGAGCAGCCGCTGCTGCTGGGAGAAAGAGGGAGTCTGAGCTGCCCGTGGCAGCTGGCAGCCCAGGGTGCCCCTGGGTCAGGGCGCCCCGCGGCAGCCAGCAGCGCAGGACTTAGGCGGCAGGTTCTATATGATTGCGGTGCTCGAGCACCAACAATATTCAGGGCTGGGGGCTCTGCTCCAGCAATATTTGGAGCTCGGTCTCTCCCCCGGCCCTGCCTGGATCGGGCCCCGGCCCCCGCGGGTCTCCCCCACCCCCACGCCCCGCCAGCTCCCTGCCTGACAGAAAGCAGCGCAGGTCTCTCCCCTGCCTGCTTCTGTTGCTGGAGTAGAGCGGCAGAACTGCTGTCTGCTGCCCCAGGGTCCTAGTGCCCCCGATCTCCTACTGGCAGGGCAGGCTGCCTTACCCTGTGCTTCTGCCCTCACCCTGTCCAACACCCCAAACCGCTCAGCCCCCCACACCCTAATTCTCTGCATCAGCCCCAATCCTCATCTCCCTGCACCCTAATCCTCTGCCTCAGCCCTGAGCACCCCCACATCATGAACCTCATCCTCAGCCCCCAGCCTCACCCACACCAGACCAGCCCCTGCCTAGCCTGAGCCCCTGCCTGCATCATGAATCTCTCATCGTCATCCCCGCACTCTCCTATCCCAACTGCCTCCAAGCTGCACCCCTCACCCTCCTACACCCCCACCAGCAGCACCGCAAATCATGCCAAAGTGCACGCCCTCCTGCACCCTAATGCGCTCAGCCCAGGACCTGCACCCAGAGCCCCTCGTCCAACTCTCCCAGAGCCTTAGCAAGTGGGGGCGTTTGGGGGGCAGGTTCGGACACCACCCACAAATTTCTAAAATGCCAGCCTGCCCTGAGAGCAGTGTGCCTACCGGCAGCCTGGGGTCCACTGGCAGTGCTGCTTTCACTTCTCCCGCCTCCCGCGTTTGCGGCGCCAATCAGCTGTTTGGCGCCGCAAGCCTGGGAGGAGAATTAGAGCAGGACAGCGTGCTTGGGGAGGACACAGAGCAGAGGTGAGCTGTGGTGGGGAAGTACCGCAGGGCTCCTCGGGCTAGAGGGTGGGGTGCTGCTGCGGGGGCGTGGGGCACACTTCAGGGCGGGGAGCTGCTGCAGGGCTGGGGGGGCGCAAGGTGGCAGTTTCGCCTAGGGTGCAAAACTTCCTTGCACCGGCCCTGACTACATGTCTTAGAGAACCCATAGTTTAATTCCTAAACTAACAAAATGACTTCATAAATGGTCAGGAATGCCATTCTGTACTTGGAGTTCACAGTGTAATTTGCAGGGAGATACATGAATTTTTCATACATAACGGGTTGAATCCCTGCTCTAAGTGCAAAACTCAACTCAACCTCCCTACCTCTGGAATCATTACTGATGCCTCCATAAGAATGGAAATATCATATTTTTGTTGCTATTCTCTATCCATTTCTCAGTACAATCTACCACCATGTTTGCACTTTTGGCCATTCCTGTGCATTAAACAGATCAGTTTCACTGTAGTCTCCACAATGACACACAGGTCTTTTTTCCCCCTGAACGATTACAGTTAATCTAGAATTCACTGGAATATACAAATAGTTCAGATTATTCCTCCCAGTGTGCATCACCTTGCATTTGTCCACACTGACGGGGCCGGTGCAAGGATGTTTCGTGCCCTAGGCAAAACTTCCACCTTGCGCCCTCCCCCATCCCCGAGCCTTGCGGCAGCTCCCTCCACCCTGAGGCATCCCCCCGTGGCAGCTCCTCCCCACCCTGGGGAGCTGTGCGGCAGTTACCTGCCCCACCTCACCCCTGCTCCGCCTCCTCCCCGAGCATGCTATCACTGCTCCACTTCTCCTGCCTCCTAGGCTTGCGGCGCCTAAGCTGATTGGCGCCACAAGCCTGGGAGGCGGGAGAAGTGAAGCAGCGATGACGTGCTCAGGGAGGAGGCGGAGCAGGCGTGAGCTGGGTCAGGGAGTTCCCCTACGTGCTGCCCCCCCTTACTTGCTGCAGGCAGCCCTCCCTGTGCCCCTCTGCCCCAGCTCCCTCCACCTAAATGCCAGCGGTGACCAGGGCAGCCGAAGATCCGGCTGCTGCAGTCGCCACCGAAGAGAATGCCGCCCTCCAAATCCTAGCGCCAAGCAGTCACCTAATAGGTTGCACCGGCCCTGCACACTGAATTCCATCTCCCACCATACTGCTCAATTAACTGTAATTAGTTCCTTTGTTCCCTATAGTCTTCTCTGCACTTGACTAACCTGATGGCTTTTTTATCAGCTTCAAATATTGACTATCTCCAACATTCCTCCACCCATTCTCCAATCTATAATAAATAGATACATAAAATCTGGCCACTTATTTTGATGCCTAAGTAGATGCTGAGCTCTTTTTTTTTTGCAAATCAGGCCCTTTCTGATGTGGTCTGGGCTCAGCTTAATACAGCTGCCCGAGTCTGAAGTTTTAGAGGTGGTCATGCTTTTTCCCCAAAGAATTTCCTATCCTCTTGAGTCTGATGTCATTCCTCTTCCTTTTATCTTTTTTCTTTCCTAGCCTAATCAGCGGCCTTGAGAACATCCTGCAGCAGAGTCCTCATCTGAAATACCTTCAGTTATTTTGAGGTGACCCAGTGCCTTACATTCTGTGACCCATTACTGGGTTGTGACCCGCAGTTTGAAAACCGCTGGTATATAATGTAATAAGATTCATTTCCTCTAACTGCATGCGTCCTTGCCAGAGGTCTCCTTGCCACTCAAACTGAGATCAGGGGACCACTTATTCCTACACTTTTTTTTTTCTAATAGGCCCATTTCATTCATCCCATTAGACGTATAAATATCCACAGTGAGGCTCAGCAGAGCAAGAGACTTTGCACATTATTGCTTCAATCCTTTCTGAATTTCTTTCCTGTTCCTTGCATGAAAAATGTTTCTGTACTGTATGTGGTTCCTTTTTTTTTTTTTTTTTTTCTTCCCTCCTGACTTTTATTAGGTCATCCAGTCCTTCTGCATGTAGCCACGTGAGAGACTGGACCACGAATTTCCATGTGCTTTTCCCCTTTTCTCTTAAAGCTGCACCCTGACCCACATTCATAAATTATCAGATAGTCATGGTGGTAAACTAGCAAAGAGACATTCTGGGTCAGATCCTTTGATTCAGGATGCTAATGTCACTTTATCATCGTCAAAGCAGCAGACACAGAGCTGCAGCTCTGCTGCTAAGTAGTATTTGTAGAAGTTTGGGAGGGCTAATCCCCCACCCTGTCTGTGTAATTACAGTGCCTGCATTTTAATCCGGTGATTGTGTGTGTGGCCCATATGAAGGGCAGGAGAGCGGCTCCATTGAATTGACAAAAGCAGCTTGTGGGGATTTTGATGGGGCTGAAGTGGCAGAGACGATTATACTTTGGTAGTATTGCTGTTTTGATTACCCATCCATCCATCCATCCTTCTAGTCCTTTTTGGCGTGCGTTTCAGCAGCTTATCATAATGTAAATTCAAACTGGTTTGAAGGGAATTAGCAAGCTGTAGATCAAGGTATTTCATCTGGCTCATGACCTTTTTCTTTGGGGCTCTCTGGTGATTTGGGCAGTGGGGTTTTGCTGAGACATACAGTAAGAGCTCACTTTTATGGTGATTTACTGTTGAACCCCAGAGTCTTTTAAACTTCTTTGGACTGGGAAAGGTTTGTGAGAGGTCTTCCCGAGACCTTGCCATATAAGCCAACAGGTTGTTCTAATATAACAAGGCTTTGTCCCTTACAGGCCCTCTTTGTTTACCTTTAATCAGCACGTGTTGCCTGAACCTTGCTGCAAGTGGCTTGATAACCAAGGCAAACAGGAGTGTGAGCATCCTATCTCTGGCCATGTGCCAGCTGAAACTGTGCCCATAGATTCTAGCTGCTCCTGGTGACCTGTAGTTAGGATCCTTATCTAGGATTTTCACCTCGCTAATGCATTTGCCACCAAACCTCATTGCTCCTGGAGCTGGAAAAGGAGAGTCCCATCACCTTCTCCTTGTTTTATTGTTACCCTGCATTTTGGTTCAGCCAGCTACAGGTTGGAGGCCTGCTACCAATTCTGAATTTGGATCCAGGTTTGGATTACAAATTTCCCCCAAATCCAGGGGTGCCTGTATGTAGGGTTTTGCTTTGAGCCCATCTGAGCTTTGCTCTTAAGAATCAACTACTGACACTGCCCGGTGCTGGGTGGGATCTGGCCATGGGGAACCATTCTATATGGAGGTGTTGCATTGTTATTAGTAGCAACTCTGGGCCCCTGTGAGGTTTGAGAGTCCTAGAGCCTGAGCCTGAACGTCTACACTGCAGTTATACAGTCCCTTAGCCTCAGCACTGTGAGCCTGAGTCAGCTGGCATGGCCCAAGCTGTGGGTGGCTAATTGCAGCGTAGATGTACCCAGAAACAAGCCTCCAAAGTGTGAGGAGAAAAGATTCTCTCTTTCTCATTCTCCCAGTCAGAACTCTGGTGGCACCTGGGAGCTAGGCCATCAGAAATGTCTGTACATTTGAAATAACCTGCCAGCCGCTCATGGAGTACGTGGGAAGCAGAAATCACGTGGTGGTAGAGGTTAGGCCAGACCCCACTCTGAACATTTACAGGAAAGAGAAATCCTGCTGAGAAATCACAGCTTTAGCCTGGCTAGGGCCATGGCATTGGGCAGAGAGGCCTAATGGAGATGTTGGATCAGGACAGTTTGGCTTTGGGGGTGGCATAGAACCACTGTGGGCATGTGGGTATGCAGCATGACACTGGGATGCTTTGAACATAGGAACTGCCAGACTGGATCAGAGCCAAGGCCCAGTATCCTGTCTCTGACAGCAGCCAGTACTAGATGCTTCAGAGGAAGGTGTAAGAACCCTGAAGTAGGCACCCGTGGGATAAAATCTGCGCCCCCCCCCCCCCCATGTTAGCTCTCACACTTATCTCTAACAGCTGGAGATTGGCTGAAGCACCCAACATGAGGCTTATTTAGCCGTTCCTAAATGTATATTAGCACTGCCAGTGATAACTGGATATTCTTGAGCATGTTGGGGTATAGCAGCGGGGAGATGGCTTCCGTGGGGGAAGGGATCATGCTATGGAAACCATGTAGAGATGGAGTGGTTTGGGGGGGCCAGGAATGTGGCATGGGAGTACTGTGAGGATTTGAGGAGAAGACTTGGGGTAATAGCACTGGAACACTTGGGGCTGATGGCGGCACAGATGTATGGCAGGGCAGTGACCTAGTGCTGCTGGGATCATGACAGGGGAAAGGTTAGGGTGCAGCATGGAACCTGTTTTGGGATGTCGGAGCATAGTATGGGTGAGGCTTGAGGAGGTTTGAGTGGGTTGTGGTCATAGCAGGGGATGCAGTTTGCGAGTGTGAGGGGAGCAGTAGGGAAGCAGTTTAGGGGGATTGGGAGAGGCCCGGGGAGCTGTTTGGGGGGAGTAGAGGAGTTGTGGGGGGAGTGAGGAAGGAGTTGGAGGGCTGGGGAGCTGTATGAGCTCTTTGGTGTGCAGGGTGAGAATGGATAGGGCTTATGGGAGTAGGCAGTGTTAAGCTGGAGCCGGTTCCCAAGAACCGGCTGCTAAAATTAGACCTCCGTGGAGAACCGGTTGTTAAAGGGCCAAGGGCTGGGCAAAGAACTCTGGTCCGTGGACCGGACCATCCTGTTGCTCCCAGGATTCCCAGCTCGGGAGGCTGAGGCTCCCCCAGCCCCTCTCCCACTTCCCCCCAGCTGCACCGTGGCCAGCCGCCAGCACTAGCTGGGTAGCTCAGCTAAGCTCAGGAGTCATCCTGCTGCTGCTTTTTGAGCTGCCCGGCAAGGTGTGGGGAGGGCTGCTGCAAGCTCCAGGGCTGGCCAGAGGGGAGGGAAGGGGGCAAGTGGGGCAATCGGCCTGGGCTCTGCAGAGGCCCCCAGGCCCTCCCCCCGCTTCCTCCACCCCACAGAGCCACAGTATGGCCAGCAGCTGGGCAGTTCAGCTGAGCTCTGGGCTGCCGGCAAGGTAAGAGGGGGTGGGGGGGCTGTGAGCTCCAGGGCCACAGGGGGCAAGTGGGGCAATTTGCCCCTGGCCTCATGAGGCTCTCCCCCTGGCCCTGCCTCCTTCCCACCCCGCCCCAAGCTGCAGCGTGGCCAGCAGCTGTGCAGCTCAGCTGAGCTTCTGAGTCATCCTGCTGCTTTGAGCTGCCGGCAAGGTAAGGGGAGGGGAGATGGGGCAATTTGCCCCAGGCCCTGCAGGGGCCCCACAAGTATGTCTCCCCCCATCCCCACCTTAAATCAAACTTTTTGTAGGGAACTAGTTGTTAAGATTTTGGCAGCTCATCACTGGGAGTAGGCTGTTGAGGCTTGGCTCCGATCTCACTTCATGCTGGTGTAGATCAGGATTAACCCGGTTGAACTCACATGGTTTTACCCTGGTGGAACTCTGAGATAGATCTGAATCAGGCCCTTCAGTTTTTATTCTATACAAACGCTGTGCCTTAAGAAAGAAATTCCACATAAAGGAGAAGCTCAGCTTTTCCATCCCACAAAAATAAACAGTCAAACTCTGGCTCCAGGATTCCCAGATGTACTGAGGCAGCCATGTCCCACTGGAGCAGTGAGCACACTGGCTGTCCCAGTGAGACCCATACCAGTGCTGGGCCTCCTCAACCCTTAGCACTGGTACAGAGGGACCCACTTTGTCTCTTTCTTGAAATTCTGCTGTTCAGCCCTATGTCTTTCCTTCCTGGGGTGTTTGCAGGAGTTGCAGAGGGAGTAGCAGTGCCGAGAGAGAGGCAGCGAAAAGAAAGAGAATGAAAAAAGGTAGCATTTACAAGTCCTTAGCTGAATTAGCAGGACAAACATTGTGGGAAATCATCAGGCAAAGTGCAGCTCTCCTTCGGGAATGTTTGCTGCTGATCGCACCGCAGCTGGAGTGCTAGAGAGTGAGTGAACGCTGGACTCTCTTGACACAAATGTGAAGTAGGGTTTTGCTGCAGCTAGAGGGCTGTGCTGATGCACATCTCCAGTGCTGTGTCTGGCTATGCTGATGCACATTCCCAGTGCTGTCTCCGGCTGTGCTGAGGAGCGGTCCCCAGTGCTATACCTGGTGCTGTCACTGACTACCTAAGGCTTCCAAGCAAAGCAGCTCAAGAATCCATCCTGAAAGGAAGAGGCTGGACTCATCCCAGGTGAAGGGCTGTTCCTAGCTAGCATTATGCCTGGATCAGGTTTACTTCAGTTACCTTGTCTCCGACTTAGTGGGTGAGACATTGCTCATCACTCAGGTAAGGAGCATCCCTGGACTCTTCTTATCCAGGTTACTTTCCTGCTTTGATCAGACAATAGCAGCCAGGGCAGGATTAATAGATAGCTGTTTCTGGGAGGGGCAGAAGCTGGTTAGGATTTAGCAAAAGATTTTTGACGCCAAATATTTCAGAGAAATTGCAGTGCCACTTCAGGTGGGTCTGAAAATCTGAGGCGGCCACAGAGAGAAGGGCTCTGTGGACTTTCCCTTACAACTCAGCCCCCTGCTAAAGTTTGGGGATCCATAATTACAGTGTGGCTAAAGAGAACTAATAATCAAACCATGCATGATAGATGCTAGTCATATCGCTCAAGGCATCACTGGAAAATGCTGAGATTCCTGGAAGATCTATAAAAAGCTAAATAGAATAGAAGAGGCAATTAGTCATTTTGGTTAATTGTGCCAGTAACAATACCTTCTACTTGTATGCATGTAATCCCCTTTTCAATCCAGGTTTGCAAGGTCCTATCAGCTCTTGAGCAGTGTCTGTGGGAAAGGAGCTGTGTGTTTGGAGTTTCAAAGAGTTAGTGTGGAAGGAAAGTGTCTTTGTCTTTGGTATCTGACCAGTGCCTGGCTTGTAATTCATTCTCCTAGACTGCTCCAGGTTGTATAGAAATCCCTGCTGTTCTACTCAGCCCCCCTTTATGAACCTGTTTGCTTAGCTTCCGAAAACTAGATTTCCTCTGCATGAGCGCAGCATCTGCCACCAGAAACTTCTCCTCCCAAAGGGACCTGAAGGGAAAGCGATGATGCTATGTAAATAATACAGATAATAAGTGGAGGCAGGTGTGAGGCTGGCTGAGACTGTTACAGGAAAATCCACTTTGTCTCAAGAACATCATAGATAGCTACTTCCCAACTTGGCAGCGGGAGGAATTAGCCCATCAAAAAGAGTGTCAATATATTTATCTAGCAAAAGTTTCCAGTGCAATGGAAATAGCTGGTAGATCTGCAGCATTTGGAAGCTAAACACTCTTCATTCTGATTCCCTGCCTCTCCACCAGAGCCAGGGAGTAAACAGGCTACTGGAGAGCAAGTAGGTTGCTGCAGCTCCTGTTTGGGATCCTCAGTCTGTTCAGCCCACTTCCCTGCTTTAGAAGTCCTCAGAGCTTTGTCCCTCCCTGTCCCCTCCTAACCTTCAGACTTCAGTACTCCTTGGGGAGAGGAGTCAGGCACTCTTAGGCCCTGCTATGAATCTCCCTTTCATACTGTCTGTCCTATGCCCCCTGTGCCCAGCCTGGTAAAGGATCAGAACTGCCCAACTGGGATGCTCTTTGTCAGGCTGGCCCAGCGTTCTGGTGTGACCCATCTCCTTTTGATGAAAATCAGACACTGCCCAGGAAGGGTTAAACTGTGAGGCCAGGGTGAAGGGGAAACACTGCCTGAATTGTGAGATTGGAATCTTGGAAGCTGGAGAGGGAAGCCCCGTTAGCTCACCTTGTCCATCTTCTGGGCTAGGTCATTCCATACTGGCTGTTCTCTAGCGCCGAATGTCGAAGGGATGGAGCTACCCCTCATCCCTTCGGAGATGATTTCCCCAGCCCAAGAGGAAAAAACAATGAGACATCCTTGTGGCACCTTAGAGTCTAACCAATTTATTTAGGCATAAGCTTTCATGGGCTAGAACCCACTTCATCAGATGCATGGAGTGGAAGATACAGGAGTATGTATAAATACCTGAAAAGATGTGATTTGCCTTACCAAGTGTGAGGTCTGTCTAACGAGACAATTCAATTGACAACAGGATAAATAACTTTTGAAG
Organism: Chelonoidis abingdonii; assembly: GCF_003597395.2. Taxonomy (NCBI): domain Eukaryota; kingdom Metazoa; phylum Chordata; order Testudines; family Testudinidae; genus Chelonoidis; species Chelonoidis abingdonii. The sequence continues at coordinate 109,967,582 of NC_133772.1, read as the reverse complement.
TGGTAATGAGAGTGGCCCATTTCAGACAGTTGACAAGAAGGTGTGAGTAACAGGAGAGGGAAATTAGGTTTAGGTTGCTGTTCAGTAGGTGTTTTCTTATATTTGGCCCAAATGATCTCACTGTTATTTCCATCTCATTACACCTAGGTACATCCCTGTGTATTACCCTAAACAAGCCATCCCTCACCTTGGGGCGTACACCCTTCCGACATTTGCCAGCTGCTGGCGTTCTGCTCCTTTAATCTCTCCTGCCCGAGGCTTTTCTCTCCTTTGTCATTTTCATTGCCTTTTTTCTGGACTCTTTCCAGTTTGTCAAGCTCCCTTTGTAACAGGGTGCCTAGAATTGAATGTGGTAACCCAGAGTGGTGGCACCAGAGCCATCTTCCCCTCCCTGCTCTGGGGCATTCAACCTTGGAGTGTAAGGCACCAAACTGAATTGAGCTTTTTGTTAGAACGCAGTCCTTTGCGGTGTGATATTTGCTGCCCACGTTCCCCACCAAATCTCTCTCAGCCATTCCTGATCTCGGCTCTCCCTCCCGCTGATAATGGTGTTTGGGGTTATTGTCCCCAGGAGTAATACAAACACTTTCCCAAACTGAACCTTAGGCCAGATCTGCATACAGACCTATGCTAGTATAACTATTTTGCTGCACACCCCTGAGCAGTGTAGTTACACTGACCTTAACCCCTGTGTAGACAGCACTATGTCGATGGGAGAGCTTCTCCCATTACTGCCTCTAACTATGCCAATAAGAGCTCTGAGAGCTCTGTGTATAGGAGCATCTTCATGCAAGCACTACAGTGGCACAGCTGCACCAATGCAGCATTTTAAGTATAAACCTGCCCTCATGTTGCTATTTTTCTGCCTGTTTTTCTAACCTTTCTAACCCCAAGTGGCAGCTTCTTTTGTAGATTTAGCATGGGCCTAGCAAGCAGAAGATGCAGATTCAAGTTCCATCTCTGCCCCTGACTTGCTGTGTGATATGGAGCAAGTCAATAAAATGTCTCTGTGCATCAGTTTCCCTATCTGTAAAATGTGGATAATACTGACTCACCTCACAGGGGGGAGGAAGAGTATGTGGGGACTTTCATTATGTATTGAGGGAGAGGCAGAGAGACTCTGAGCCAGTACAGTATAGCCATATCATTAAGCCAGTGGGTCCCCAAACTTTGTCACTTTTGCCCCCCCTTACTTGGTCTGTGCCTCCCAGGGAGCTTCAGTGGGGAGCAGGAACCAGGAGTGCAGCCATGGCTGGGAATGGGGCCATGGTTGGGGCTGGGACCAGCATTGCAGCTGGGGCCGGGAGCAGAGCCATGCCTGGGAGCAGGGCCCCGGTCAGGGCTGGGACCAGAGCTGCAGCTGGGGCTGTGACCAGGAATGGGGCTGTTGCCCCCAGCTCTGCTGCCAGAATGGGGCTCCCACCTGGGGGGCTGGTCTGGGCCCTGGCTATGCCCCCCAAATGTTCCTCTATGCCCCCTTAGGGGCGCACACCCCAAAGTTTGGGGACCACTGCAGTAAGCTCTTGAGTAGTATGCATTGATTTATATGGGGCTACTTACATGCTGAGGGTTATGCCCCTGTTTGAGTGCTTTGCTGGATTCAAGTCCCAGCATCCAGAAGCTGCTAGCTGTGTTACAGAAGTCTGAGACCCAGTCCCCTTGTGCCAAAGCTCTTCAGGACTCAAGAGAGGACAAAGGGAAGAAATTTCAGTGGCATTTCTCCCCAGTTGTTCCTTCAAGGAGTTTTCACCCCTCTCCCCACCCAGCAGTCTAGGGGGCTGCACCATAAACCCTGCTTACTGCCCAGGAGCTCCACAGATCCCAGAGGATGTTGTTACGAGGGAACTTGGAGACATCGTCAGGGGTGCCAGCTGCTCCGGTGGTCCCTGGGAGCAGCCGCACTAGCCATTGCTTGGGAAGCCCAGGGCCAGTTGGCTTCGGAAAGCACCTGAGCAGCGGTCCTGGGGGTGACCTGGGGACTGCCTGAGCAGCAGTGGTCTCAGGGCAGCTGACACAGTGGTCTTGGGGTGCCTGGAGACCATCTGGAGAGCAGTCCTTGGGTGCAGCAGCTGGGAGGCAGTCAAACCCCAGCACTGGAGCAGCCTCCCCCCACAGCAGGGGCCCACTGGAGCAGTAGGCCCCAGAAGTAAAGATTTAGTTAGGGGTCTTTTTAGTAAAAGTCATGGACAGGTTACGGATTGTAAATTTTTATTTATTGTTGGTGACCTGTCTCTGACTTTTACCAAAAATACCTGTGACTAAATCTTAATCTTATTCATGAAGCACTAGGTACCTTTAGACACATGAGTGCTTAGTAGGGTAGATACCCCACTGAGGACAGAGAAGTGTGCTTATGTAGCTCCTTCTTAATATCGTCTGTGAACATCATTAACCACCCCATTCCAGATCACTGGTAGAGATGCTAAATCAGACCAGACCCCCATCTGTTCCTTGCTGTTTGTCTTCACCCTTTGTTTCTAGTCCCTTCGCAGGTTCTCAGTCCAGGTGGCTGCATCAGACCCAAGTCAGGCTAAACTGGTTTTTCAGGTCCAATTATACAGTGCACAGTATAAAATTCCAGTGATTGATTGTTTGTTTATTTTTAAAGCACCTAAAAGTGTGCATGGCACTTCATGAAACACTGACAGGCCGAGCCCCTGCCTCCAAGACTTGCCGATCTAAATCCAGATGGGACATGACAAGGAGGTAAGGAAAAACAGACCAGTGGGGTAAATTCCAACTCTAGTAGATATAACTATGCCAGCTCAATCAGACCTAGCGTGTGTATATCTCCAGCTTGAGGGGACAGACCAAAAGGAGAAGGGAAGGACAAAGGCATTGATAACCCTGTTCAGCAAGGCACGGGCACAGTGTGAGGGCTCCATTTAAAAAAATCCCTACATGGCATCCACTGCCATCATCTGCCTCCTTGTCATCACACCTGCCTCTCCCCCGACACACAGCCCTGTTGCTGAGTACAATCCCTCCAGCTGCTGGCAAAGGCAGGAGGCAAGGGAAAGAGAGGGAGCACCTTTGTGTTGGATCTTTTCGCCTAGAGCAACCTGTGCCTGGGGCTGGAAATGAACAGGGTTGAGGTAAGGGCTTGGGGGAATATTGAATCCCTTTTCCCTTCCCCGGCTACTGTTGCTCCTGACTTCAGACTGTGTATGGGAGAATCAGTGCTATCATCTGAGAGTCATGGCCATGGTAAGACAGTGCCTCAAGTGCACCCCTCGGAAACTGGGCTCAGTTTTTAATTTGAATTTTCTTTTGTAGCTAGGTCCATGACCCCTAAACAGAGCTCCCCCATCCACCACACACACTTTAAGCACTGGAGGAGAATGCTGGGCTTTACACAGTCACTGCAGCACTGTGGTTTCTCTGAATAGAGCTGAGTGCCAGGCCAAGCCCAGACATATCAGAGAAGATTTGTAAAGGGGCTTTAGATGCCCAACTGTTGTCGACGTTCAAGGAGATTTGGGGGAGGGCTGTTGAGCCTTCTGTGACTTTGAAAATCTCCCCCCTCATCTTATCTTTAAACAATTCATTTGCTGTGCATTGGGTTTTTATAGGCTGGCATGTGTGGCCTTTCTCCCAGGGTTAGGCATTCTCTGGGCAGGGCTCTCTTCTCCCTCCCAGCCTTGCAAGAGTCTTTGTGACTATAAGCCATAAGACGCTACATTGTTGAAGTTCCCATACTTCCCTCTTCCCATGGGCGTTGCAAGGAGAGCAAGAGTAGTTTAAAATCCTGAAGCAGATGTTGTTTCTCCTGTCATCCTTGAAAACATCATAAGCTCCTTCAGTCCAAAAGCTCCTGCCAATTTGGAGACAAACTTTCTTAAAGACAGAGGGCAAATCTCCATCTGACTAGTCCAGGCAGAAATGTCAGACACTAAAAACAAGGCTAAAAAGATTTCAGGCTGCAGCTATTAAGCTGGATAATGAGACAGGCCTCACGCTTTGTATCAAACAGGGAATTCTTTACCTGAACTTTAATGGAATGATTCATTTCTTCCCTACACCAGCTTATTGCATCTCTGAGAAATACTTCTGAGTTTGAAAAACTGAAATAGAGAAGTGCAGCATCCAAAATATGGCTTAGTTTTTAAAGTGATAGCAGATACTTAGTACTAGCAGTAAAGCACAGTGAGTAAGGGCTTTAACTACATTAGTAATAGCGCCCACATGAGGATCAGGGCCCCATCGCACTGAGCATGATAGGCAATGACGGTAATAGTCTCTGCACTGAGGCTCTTACCATCAAATTTGAAACAGGACAGGATTCTGAGTATAACACACACTAGGAAAGCAGAAATACCAGCAGTGGGGGAGGGGCCTTTAGAAATGGGTGGGTTTGCACCCACCCACCTCCTGGGTTTTCCAATAAGACTAGCAATGTCTGACAGCCCCACCTTTTCAAAGCTGTGATGGGTTCCCCCCAGGGTGCCACTTGGAACTGAGGTACCACTGAACCCTCTGACCCACCAGCCTGTGCTCCCTCTCACACTGTGCTGCTGTGACAAGCTGCAAAGCCCTCCAGCCTGCACTTTCACCAGCATTCATACAGGTAAGGACACGCCCAGCTGCAGTTACTCACAGGCTCTCTTAAACACCAGCTTCCCAGCCTGGGACCACAGAATAGATCTGTCCTGCTCTGGTCAAATCTGGCCACTGTATGGATTTAATACCTGGTCTGCCTCCCCTTAATTTGAAGGGTACAATGCACACCTGTGGTACCAAGCAGAGATTTTCCCCAAGCACTCCAGTCAAAGCTCACTAGTTTAGATTAAAACAAAAGCAAGTTTAACTACAAAAGATATATTTTTAAGTGATAGCAAACAGATCAAAGCAGATTACCTAGTAAATAAACAAAAAAAAGATGCAAACTGAGCTTAATATACTAAACAGAATGAGCATGAATAGCAGATTCTCACCCTAACTCATGGTACAGGCTTGTAGATTCTTAAGGCACAAGTTGCACTTGCTTTGCAACTTGGAATCCCCAGGTGTTTCATATACAGGGTAGGAATCCCATTAGCCTGGGTCCAGCACTTCCCCTAGTTCAGTTTTTGTTCCTCAGGTATTATCAGGAGTCTTTTGTGTGGGGAGTGAAGAATCACAGATGATGTCATGCCATGCCTTATATAGTTTTAGCATAGGCCGGGAACCCCTTGTTTCAAAACTTGGTTCCCAGACCGGTTTGTGGAAAAATATTGACATCCTAAGATGGAGTCCAGAATCAAGTGGGCTGGTCAGATGTCTTTGTAGAGTCATAGCAGCCATTACTTACAGGCTGTCTGGAGTGTTCTCAGGAAGGTTCACCAGGTGGGAGATAAGCTTCTCCTATTGTTTTCTCTAATGGGTCATTGCCCTGACTAGGCCCTTCCCAACCAGCTATCTAGACTGAAAGCATCTTGTCTAGTGGGGGTTACCCAGGTGTAACTACATTTGAAGTACAGATAGTCAATGTTTATATCTTTGGATACAAAAATGAGATGTGCATACAAATAGAATAATCATATTCAGCAAATCATAACTTTTCCAATGACACCTCACATGGCTTATCTTGTACAAAATGCATCATAATTATGCCACAACCATATTATAATAATATTACTATAGCGAATATTGGGTGCAGTGTCACAGAAGCCATCATTGGTTGGTAGAAATAGATCTTGAGGAGGGAATTTGCAGCGGGCTGCTTTACAGGTCTGTTTAGGGCATTCCGGGCATTGGGGGCAGTGAGGAAGACGGCACAGAGATGTTCAGGAGAGAAGTAGACCAGTGGGCTGGTGAGGCTGGTGTCTAGCCAAAGAGGCGGTGTGATAAGAGAGAAGGGTGGATAAGGAAGGCAAGGCAGAGTGGTAAAGGTTGTGGAAGGTGAGGGCAAGAAACTGGAATTGATGTGATGAAAAAACAGGGAGCCAGTGGATGAATCCAAAGAGGGGGGTTGCCATAGGCTGGGAAGACTATCTTGGAAGAGATCTCGGCACTCCTAAAGCTCTCCATGAGACCAAATGCATATTGTAGTACAGCAAACATGAGCAACTGCTGAAAAGCATGGTGGAGAATTCAGAAACGTAACCACAGGCACATCATAGTGCACAAGCACAAGCCTCTGTGCATGTTCAAGCAGCAGCTGATATCTCTTGTTTCATCCTTAGCATCCAAAGCCTGACAGAGCTCCAAGAAAAGGCAGAGCTAGCTTTATGGGATGACAAAATCTGATTGCATTATACTTCTACCCCCAGCCAGCTCCCCTGGGTGGGGAATAGTGGGGTCAGTGAAGACAAGTGCCATCTCATTGTTGGAAAACATTCATAGCCACTGGATCCAATAAGTCTAAATTTGGTTCTCAGAAGCCGTATATGCTTGAAATTTCAAGCAGGTTTTCTTGGGGACTAAATGACAATCTCTCTTTCACCATCTTTACTGGTGTTTGTTTGCCGGCCAGCCTATATATGGCAACTCTGGCATGATTTTCTTGGTGAGATTCAGAAGTGAGCAAGGGGAACTCGAAGCACGCAGCCTGCACTCCTGTTACTCTGTTTCTGTGCTGTGAAGTCTGAGGATGGCTGCAAGTTGTTGCAGAAGTTACAGTTCCCTTTTTCATGGCCCAGATTCTTTGGTCTGGCGCTCTGTTGCTGAGATGGGCTGTCAGAGCCCTACAGCTAGCACCATGTCAGATACTCAAGTGTCTCCCAAGCTTATCTCATGGGTTAATTTCTCAAAGGGCTTGAGAATTTGAATGACAGCCTCCATCAGACTCCACTGTGCTGAAGTCAATGCCTTGGCCTTCCCTTCCTCTGAGAAAAGCATTATCAGCAGCCAGTTGTTCCCTTCCAAATTAAAAACAAATCAGTTGCATCTGACACGATTTGCTCTTTTCAACCCCTCATCCCCCCCCCCCCCCCCCAATGTTGCTTACTGCTCACATTGCCCTCCAGGGGTAGAGACTTTTCCTTTTATTCCTGGTTCCATTATTTGATTAGGGATTGAAGGCAGAGTTATGGGGAATGAGGCTGCTCTGGTGTAAATCCAGAGTAGCTGCGCTGAAGCCAGTAGAATTACACTAGTATCACAATCTGCACCACTAAAGCTCTTGACCAAGCCCTCATCATTTCCTAACTTCATTACTGGAACCTCTTGCTCTCCGGCCTCCCTGACACCTCCTTGCAGACCTTGGGTCCATTCAGGATGTTGCTCCTAAGGTCATCTTCTTTGGCCTTGCCCTCTGCTGGCTCTGCTTTCTCCACCACATCATATTCAAGCTTCTTGTCCTCCCCTGTAAGGCCCAGCACAGCTCCCCTTGTCCCTACTTACCTGCATTTGTACCTTGGTGTGTTGCCTTCCCCATCCACCTTGCTCCACCAGTGACACCAGCCTCCATTTCTAGCTTCTCCCACAAGCACCATTGTGCCTCCTTCCATGTCTCTTCACTGTGCATGAGACACAGAACTGATCTAGAAGCCCACTACCCTCTCCTCCTCAAGCCCCACCCTTGCCACCATCCCCCCTGGAAATCACCAGTGGATAATGGCCAGTGTGGGTGCCCAGTTTATTTTATGTCTTATAAATTAAAAGACCACACTGATTGGAAACATGCTACTATGCACCTGTAGCCTATGTAACCATGTGTTCCTCTTCCACTGTTACCCTCATCCTCCCTCACCCTTCCCTTTGATTGTTTGATACACCAAATTGTTGTCTGTTGCATTTTGCCTTAAACTAGACAGTAAGCTCTTTGGGGCATGGGCCATATCCTCCCATGTGTATCTGCAGTGCCCAGCACAATGGAGCCATGATCTTGATTGTGGCCCTTGGGCACTACTGTAATTAATAACTAGTGGGAGCAAGACCAGAATCCATGTAATTGCTGGATTCACACTCAACTTTTTCTGAGGATCAGTCCTACTTTTGTCTTTCTCCAATCTTCCAGGACCTTTCCAGTTTGTACCTTCTCAGTTGGAAGTGGCAATAGTAAGTGTAGCCAAATCACTGGCTAATTGCCATACGAGCCTGTAGTGCATGGCACTCAGATGTGTTGATTTGTAAATAGAATGGACAAATATTGCAAAAATAAAGGTAAATTCAAGTGGCTCCATCCCAAAGGTAAATGAAAGGATTCCTGTGTGCAGTCTGTATATCAGTTTGTTACATTTGCAAAATGCTTTGTGATCCTTCTGGATGAAAAGCCCTAAAGAAATGTCAGATCATTATGACAAAAAACAAGAAGATTGAGCACAGGGAACTGTCCTTGTTAACAAGGATTGCAACCAGTGAGTGTCATAAATAGATAGCTAAGGGTTAATGTTTCTTTTACCTGTAAAGGGTTAACAAAGGGAACCACACACCTGACCAGAGGACCAATCAGGAAACCGGATTTTTCAAAGCTCAGGGAGGGAATTTTTTGGCTGTGTGTCTTTTGTCTGTGTCTCGGTTCTGTGCTCTCTCGGCTATCTCCAGGCTTTTCTAATCATCTGTTTCCAAGTGTAAGTACAAAAGGTAGAAGACAATAGGTTTTTATATTGTTTTTGTATTTACATGTGTGTAGTTGCTGGGATGTTTAAATTGTATTTCTTTTTGAATAAGGCTGTTTATTCATATTTTTCTTTTAAGCAATTGACCCTGTATATTGTTATCTTGATACAGAGAGCATTTTTATGTCTTTTCTTTCTTTTTATATAAAGCTTTTCTTTTTAAAACCTGTTGGATTTTCTTTTCTAAGTGAGGCTCTAGGGGATAGAAATCCCTGTGCCAGGATTACGGTCTCTCTCAGGGAAAGACTGGGAGGGGGAAAAAGAAGGAGGGGGGAAGGTAAATTGCCCTCTCTGTTTTGTAATTCAAGGAGTTTAAGTACAGTAATCTTCCAGGATAACCCACGGAGGGGAAGCCTGGGGAGGAAGTAAAGAGAAGACAAGGGGAGGGGGGCTATTTCCCTTTGTGGTAAGACTCAGGGCATCCGAGTCTTGGGGTCCCCCAGGGAAGGTTTTGGGGAGACCAGAGTGAGCCAAACACTGGAATTTTTGGCTGGTGGCAGCGCTATCAGATCCAGGCTGGTAATTAAGCTTGGAGGTTTCATGCAGGCACCCACATTTTGGACTCTAAGGTTCAGAATTAGGAATTATGCTTATGACAGTGAGGAAGCACTCAGAGTAGCTAGGATGGATTTCCACTATCCACCGACACCACTGGATCAAATCAAGAGAGCTAGAGGTCTGAGGCCCCTCCCATTGGTATCACAGCACACTCGTACTGAAAAACTGCTTACTCTCATTTTGATCAATAATTATAAAATAAATGAGTTGGAATATAAATGTTGTACGTACATTTCAGTGTGATGCTTGAGCCTGTTTTTCACTTGTGAGCCTTGTCTGAAGCCAAAACCCCATCACCTGGGGCTGAAGCATGTAACTTAGCTTCACGGGGCCCGGGCAACTGCCCTGCTTGCCACCCCCTAATGCCAACCCTGCACTTGCAACCCCTTAACCCTATCCCATGACCAATAGTCTCTCTAATTTTCTCTCTAATTTTCTCCATCCGTGTATGGAATGAATTTTTTTACGTGCAGCACCAATATCGAGGTAGTGCTGAGATCTGGGAGCCATTGTAACTTCATCGGATTATGTGGGAAAGTCATGGAAAAACTTCTACATGAGGAAAGATTAGTACTATTTAGAGTGCGCATAGGTAAGAAGGGATATAATAGAGTTGCATAAAATAATGAATGGGATCGAGAAGGTAAATGGGGAGCTCCAGTTTTGCCCTGTCTAATACAAGAACAAGGTGGCTTTCAATCAAAATGAAAAGCAACACATCTAAAACTGATAAAAGGAAACAATTTAACATAATGAACAATTGACTGGTGGAACTCACTGCCAATAGATATAACTGTACACAAGCGTTTATAAGCATTCTTAAAAGGATTACATGTTTATATGAATAAAAATACCCCTGTCACCTGAGCAAGCAGTGCTCTATGGAGAGACCCTGCTGCTACCTATGGCAGGTGGGAGACAAATATAAACAATTACTTTCCTTTCTACACCTCCCTCTGCCCTTCCCAGGATTCTAGTGCCCTCTCCTCCCTGTGCCCGTCCTCAGAGCAACTACTGACCAACCCTGCTCCTCCCTTTCCCCCACTTCCAACTGCAGCTCCCTCCCCTTTGTCCCCTTCTCCATCTGAACCCATGTTGAATGGCTGATTGTAGCTCAGCTCACCACCTGGGCTAAGACTAAACTAAGCACAGTAAACTGAGTGCAGTGCAGACCAGTGCCCTAAGCCTAAAGATCTAGCAAGGAGAAGAGGAAAGGACCTTTCTACAGCAGGCTCTTCTCTGATAGAGACAAGAAATATCCTCTTCCCCCTATCCCCAGCATCGGAAAGATATCCCCAGAAGTGGAGTAAGTGCCTCTGATAGGCCTGAGGGACAGTGTGTGTGAACGGATATGTGGGTGTGCGGGGAAGTGAGTGTGAGCAGATGTATGGGAGGGGGGATAAGATACACCAAAATATACAGGTAATGGAAGGGGGAAAAAGGAGGGAAGGAAAAGGGAAGGAAGTATAAACACAAACGACACATAATACATTACAATAATATTAATATAAAGCTATTTTATTAATATCGGTTTATTGCTTTGGATTCTCATTAACTAAAGGTTTCATATCCCATTAGTTTCCTGAACCATCCAAGCCATATACCTCCCCTCCCCCCCCCCCAAAAAAATAGTTAACGGAGGAGTAATAATAAAACTACTAATAATTTACACCTCTTCCTTCTGAGGCCATCAGATAAGTTTATATATTTGAATTAATTTAGCCACACTCACTATTCTGAAGCAGGTAAATATCATCAGCTCCTTTCTACAAATGGAGAACTTGTGCTAATACTATTATTTCTCTCATACTATCATTTCTCTCATATTCTCTTTATAACCAAGTAGTCTGGTCCCCAAGAGCACAGAGGTCAGGTAACTTTCCTCAGTGAAAGTAACAATGTATTTCTGTAAACACATTGGCTATTTTTAAAGGTTATTTTACCTTTCAGCTCAATTGTACTAGAGTAAGAAAAATAATGTGTCATTTTCTGCTGTCTGGTTGGGGGAGCTGCAGCAGTTTTCAAAGCTGATAAATAATGTAAACTCCAAGATCAGCTCAGAGTTTAATATAAATTGCAATGTTTAATACTAAATTGTCCAGTGCTGCTGAGGGAGCCCCTTCTCCTGCACACCCCAAGGTTCCCCAAGTCACCATCACCAACCCTCACCTCATCCTACTGTCCTCACCCACCCTACACATCCTCCACGCTCACCTGTGCGCACAGCTGGTGCACAAACTTTGATGGCCTTCTGTGTAGCTGCACAGGCATGCACCTTAGAGGAAACACACCCCATGACACCTCTGTGGGCTGCAACCCCCAGGTTGAAAGACACTCACTTAGATGAATTAAGTACCCCCTGGAAGACCTCTGAGTACCCCAGGGATACACATACCCCTGGCTGAGAACCATTCTAAACTGTCCATGCCTGGTACCTGATTGGGAATCAACTCTTTACCTTCTGATAAATGCACCATTCTCTGTAGAGCGCCTGAGACATCTAGTGGCCAGATAGAAAAGTAGCCGGTCCATGGATTTCATAGGAAAATCTATTTTTTGTGTGTGCTGATGCTGCACATTGTGTGCTAGGCGCTGCCTACACATGTGAAGAGGCTCTTGGCCCCAAGGAGCTCACATTCCAGGAGTACAGGCAATGTAGAAATGATGGGGGAGAGCAGGAAACAGTCAAAATGTGGACCTCTTATATATACATGTAGCATGTTAACTTACCCAGCATGTTCCAAGCCCCTCTTGTCTAAGCGCACCCTAACCTGATCTCTGTGACAGCCCATCTGGTTTGCGTTGGTACGTTTTCATGGAACTGGGAGGGAAGTGTGTGGGAATGGAAGGAATCCTGATGGACTTCCCCCCTGTGATGCTGTTTCTCAGGCAGCTGCTGGACTAGTGCCACTGAAGGGATTGGGGGCTGATGTTCTGGCTGTCACTATCAGGAGCCATGCTTCAGTCCTAAGTAGTCTGGATGAAATGTTTCTGCAGAGAAATATTTATCTAAGTGAGAATGAAGATTTGATTTGCATCTGGAAATCGACCAGTTTGACTAGTGAATCCCTGAAATAGCAGCACACGGTATCCCAATTCTCAAAGCAATTTAGTCTCTATCAGCTCTGGAAGCCCATTGCTGAGGCAGCTGACTCTACCCCTATTACGAGAGCAGAACAAATGTCATATTCACTCCTTTCCAGCTCTCTCAAACAAGTTGCTTCACAGCTGTGCATTAGCTGTTCTTCATCACAGACACCCTGTATCATGCCCATTAGCCAGGTCCACAGTCTGCGTCACCTTCTCCTCCTGTAAATCCTTCTCCTATAATAGCTCTAAAATCTCCTCTTTTGTCATCCTGCTTGTTAGAGCCATTGTCCACACCTGACTCACAGGTCATTTGGATTACACTTCCCTCTCCCTGTGTCTCCCAAAGACCCCATCCCTTTCATTCATATGCTGCTCTGACCAGCTTTCTCCCTTGCTGCTCTGACAATGTCTCCTGCCACCTTGCATCCCTTCCCTGGCTTCCTCACCTTTTGCATCAAGTTCAAGCTCCTCGTTCTCTTCAAGGCCCTACGTAATCTCACCACTGCCTACATCACGGCATTCGTTTCTGCCTTACCTTCCCCCACCATATACTACTCTGAGCTTGCTGCTCTCACTTTAAGGCTCCTTTTGTCTCTTGCTCACACTTGACCTGGCCCCTTTTCTCATGCTGCCTCCTCCACTTGGGACAGCTTTCCACGCACCCATGTGACTGAATGGCTGGTCTCTGCTCCTTCTGATCCCTCCTGTAAAACGATTTCTTTTGCTCACCCTTCCAACTGTGACCCTCTTCCTGGGATCCTCATCCCCTGCTTTTCACCTGCCCATTTGGGTTGGTTCTCTCTTGGTCTGAACCAGATGATTAGCTCCCGGAGGCAGGGATGTCTCCTTTTGTGTTAGGCAGGAGCAGGACCTCCTCTTATTTCTGGAAAGCACCAAGCACAATTATGATCATGTGCACTTATGGGTTGGCACTCCACAAGTAACAATAATAACGTCTCTGTTGCCTTCTCTGTGCAGTCATTGCTGTCATGTCAAGTGCTGCGCAACATGGTTTAATTTGGAGTCTGCCTATTGTTATGCCGTGAGGCCAAGGCAGGTGAGACTATTTGTATGCTACTTTCACTGTAGCTGGAGCAGGAGCAGGAGCTCCTCTTCCTGCAGCTGCTGTGGTGTGCTGTTATCTCTTGGCTTCCCTGATTGCTCCTCTCTCAAACAGCTTCACCATGATCGCAGCAGAGTGGCTTCAGTGCCCGGTACTGCTCTCTGAATGTGCCAGCACGGCTCAGTTGGAAGCGCTCTTGCATATCAGCCCAGAAGGTCCCGTGGCTTAAAGTCTCACATCAGGATGTTCTAACCTCCTCTGGAGGAGATGTAATCCAGACATAACCTAACAGTGAGGCAAGACTGAATGTTTATCTGACAGAACAACTACATTGTGATTGATTATTGGAAAAGCTACTTAGTTTACTGTTAACCCGACTTGTTATACCCAGCATCTGTGCCAAGTGTCAAATTAGAATCAAGGACTGTCCACAGAGAGGAGTATTCAGTGACTGTAACCTTATTGCACTGGGGAGGATAAATGTGCCAGTCTAGTCTTGAGAGCTTGGGGCTTTGGAGCTGGGAGACATCAGTCACACTCAACGAGACCCAGATTTATCCTGGGGCTACAGATCCCAGAATCTAGCCCTGTTTGTTTTTTCCTTAGCCCAGTTCATGTCCATTGTCTCCAATGCGGCACTTGTTTTGATGATCTCTTGGTGTGAGGCACACTGATCAGTTTTGTGTTCAGCCAAGGACTGGAGCAATGGGCAGGGTAGGCTGAGACTAGGGGTGTAGAGGTCACCCTCTGGAGTGACTATGAGTGTGCAACTGTAGGGAAAAAGCAGCCAAGTAATTATGGAGACACAGCATCCATGAGTACCTGGGCGATATCCCAGCCTGACTGCAGGTACGGTCTGTCTCTGTCAATCTGATAGACTCTCTCCTCCAGGTGCATCTCTCTGTCTGAGCTCTGTGTGTATGTATCTTCCCTAACCACCCAACAACACCTGCTGTTACCCGCTCTCAGTATTATGTAGACTAATCCTGTGGGATGAATAGTGCTGCATTCCATCCAAGTTTGTTTATAATGAGGATGGAGTGTGCCTTGCTCTCAGCCAATTTTGTCTGTTCACTGCTTCTTCGCTTTGATCTGCCAGTTTTATTCTCTCTCCAAAGCCTGATGATGGGTAATAAGGCCCCAATTTAGTTAAACTCACTGAAGAACTCAAGGAAGTCCCGTCTGGTTTGGAGTTTACTGCATGATTTGCTGGACTCTGTCTCTTCAGGGGTCAGGAAGGGGAATGACTGTATGTCTTTCTTTTCTTGCTTCTCCTGGGATTTCTTGCATCATCCTCATAGATTCATAGATTCTAGGACTGGAAGGGACCTTGAGAGGTCATCAAGTCCAGTCCCCTGCCCTCATGGCAGGACCAAATACTGTCTAGACCATCCCTGATAGACATTTATCTAACCTACTCTTAAATATCTCCAGAGACCTTTATAAGGCTGTGCACAAGTGACCAGGGAGCTGTGGTGAACAGGGGCTGCTTTTAAACAGGGAGTTTCGCAAGGGAGTTTGGAAGGGGAGTGGGAAGGGAATGGGGGTCCCTTGTCGGTCCTATCCGTGACCCGTTAGTCCTTGAAAACCTATAACCAAAACTAATCCAAAACCCTCTCTCTTAAAGCAGAGCAGGCAGACAGGGGAGTTTGAGAGGGAGTTGACATTGGGAGGCTTACGATGGTTAGGAGACCCACAACACCTGTGCCAGCACTGCTTCTGTACTCCTCCACTGCGCTGTAGCCAGACAGAGCACCAGAGCATGGATGCTTCTACCCAGATTCTGGTGTGTTTTGCAAAGACTGTAACTTGCAATTTCCACTTACTGATATCCAGGCTGGGGGGGGCATCCATGTGAAAGGTGCCTACTGGTGGAATCTCTCAGGCAGCAGGTAGGAGAGCTACAGGAGGAGGTGGCTAGGTTGAGGAGCATCCGTATCCACGAGCAATTCCTGGACAGTATATCCATGTGGAGACAGCTGAGGCAGCTGTCCCAGTTCACAGGACTGCTGACACACCACTGGTGGAGGAGGAGATGGCTCAGGGTGGACACTGGCAGCTGGTTACTTCTGGCAGTGGGCAGTGCTCCACCCTGCTGCGAAACCCTCCCGCCGTGTAATAGGTAACCTTATGCTCTTCTTGATACAGGAGAGAAGGATCTCCCTAACCTAAGGAGGAGAAGCCTCATCCCCTAGTCTGGGAGGTCTGCTGCACCACTGAATAGGAACGTAGGTGGTGGTTGGTCGGGACTCTCTGGGGGGACAGAGGCGCCATCTGTCGCCTGACTTCATCTTGGGAGGTATGGTGCCTGCCGGGGGCCCGTTCCGAAATGTTACAGAGGCATTGATTGAGGATTATCCAGCCTTCGGACTACTCCCCATGCTACTATCTATGTGGGCACATGATACTGCGAGGTGTGACGCTGAGCGGATCAAGAGTGACTACAGGGCTCTGGGAGTATGGGTGAAGGAGTTTGGAGCACAGGTGGTATTCTCTTCAATTCTTCCTGTCAAAGGTGGGGGCCTGGGCAGAGACAGATGCATCATGGAGGTGAATGCCTGGCTGCGACGATGTGTCGCCTAGAGGGGCTTTGGCTTTCCTCGACACGGATGCTATTTGAAGGAAGGACTTGCTAGGCGAGATGGCGTTCACCTTTCGAGGAGGGGAAAGACCCTATTTGCACACAGACTGGCTAACCTAGTGAGGGGCTTTAAACTAGGTTCGACGGGACAGGTGAGCAAAGCCCACAGGTAAGTGGGGAACATGGAAGACCTGGGAGATGGGTCGGAAACAAGAGGGAGCGTGGGCTATAATGGCAGAGAGAAAGGAGGGTCAGGGCAAAACTGGGAGGCAAGATCAAACCAGTATCTTAGATGCCTATATACAAATGCGAGAAGTATGGGTAATAAGCAGGAAGAACTGGAAGTGCTAATAAATAAATACAACTATGACATTGTTGGCATCACTGAAACTTGGTGGGATAATACACATGATTGGAATGTTGGTGTGGATGGGTATAGTTTGCTCAGGAAGGATAGACAGGGGAAAAAGGGAGGAGGAGTGTTGCCTTATATATTAAAAATGTACACACTTGGACTGAGGTGGAGATGGACATAGGAGACGGAAAGTGTTGAGAGTCTCTGGTTAGGCTAAAGGGGTAAAAAACAAGGGTGATGTTGTGCTAGGAGTCTACTACAGGCCACCTAACCAGGTGGAAGAGGTGGATGAGGCTTTTTTTAAACAACTAACAAAATCATCCAAAGCCCAGATTTGGTGGTGATGGGGGACTTCAACTATCCAGATATATGTTGGGAAAATAACACCGCGGGGCACAGACTATCCAATAAGTTCCTGGACTGCATTGCAGACAACTTTTTATTTCAGAAGGTTGAAAAAGCTACTAGGGGGGAAGCTGTTCTAGACTTGATTTTAACAAATAGGGAGGAACTCGTTGAGAATTTGAAAGTAGAAGGAAGCTTGGGTGAAAGTGATCATGAAATCATAGAGTTTGCAATTCTAAGGAAGGGTAGAAGGGAGTACAGCAAAATAGAGACAATGGATTTCAGGAAGGCAGATTTTGGTAAGCTCAGAGAGCTGATAGGTAAGGTCCCATGGGAATCAAGACTGAGGGGAAAAACAACTGAGGAGAGTTGGCAGTTTTTCAAAGGGACACTATTAAGGGCCCAAAAGCAAGCTATTCCGATGGGTAGGAAAGATAGAAAATGTGGCAAAAGACCACCTTGGCTTAACCACGAGATCTTGCATGACCTACAAAATAAAAAGGAGTCATATAAAAAATGGAAACTAGGTCAGATTACAAAGGATGAATATAGGCAAATAACACAGGAATGCAGGGGCAAGATTAGAAAGGCAAAGGCACAAAATGAGCTCAAACTAGCTATGGGAATAAAGGGAAACAAGAAGACTTTTTTATCAATACATTAGAAGCAAGAGGAAGACCAAGGACAGGGTAGGCCCACTGCTCAGTGAGGAGGGAGAAACAGTAACAGGAAACTTGGAAATGGCAGAGATGCTTAATGACTTCTTTGTTTCGGTCTTCACTGAGAAGTCTGAAGGAATGTCTAACATAGTGAATGCTTATGGGAAGGGTAGGGTTTAGAAGATAAAATAAAAAAAAGAGCAAGTTAAAAATCACTTAGAAAAGTTAGATGCCTGCAAGTCACCAGGGCCTGATGAAATGCATCCTAGAATACTCAAGGAGTTAATAGAGGAGGTATCTGAGCCTCTAGCTATTATCTTTGGAAAGTCATGGGAGACGGGAGAGATTCCAGAAGACTGGAAAAGGGCAAATATAGTGCCCATCTATAAAAAGGGAAATAAAAACAACCCAGGAAACTACAGACCAGTTAGTTTAACTTCTGTGCCAGGGAAGATAATGGAGCAAGTAATTAAAGAAATCATCTGCAAACACTTGGAAGGTGGTAAGGTGATAGGGAATAGCCAGCATGGATTTGTAAAGAACAAATCATGTCAAACCAATCTGATCGCTTTCTTTGATAGGATAACGAGCCTTGTGGATAAGGGAGAAGCGGTGGATGTGGTATACCTAGACTTTAGTAAGGCATTTGATACGGTCTCGCATGATATCCTTATCGATAAACTAGGCAAATACAATTTAGATGGGGCTACTATAAGGTGGGTGCATAACTGGCTGGATAACCGTACTCAGAGAGTAGTTATTAATGGCTCCCAATCCTGCTGGAAAGGTATAAACAAGTGGGGTTCCGCAGGGGTCTGTTTTGGGACCGGCTCTGTTCAATATCTTCATCAACGACTTAGATGTTGGCATAGAAAGTACGCTTATTAAGTTTTGCAGACGATACCAAACTGGGAGGGATTGCAACTGCTTTGGAGGACAGGGTCAAAATTCAAAATGATCTGGACAAATTGGAGAAATGGTCTGAGGTAAACCGGATGAAGTTCAATAAAAGACAAATGCAAAGTGCTCCACTTAGGAAGGAACAATCAGTTTCACACATACAGAATGGAAGAGACTGTCTAGGAAGGAGTATGGCAGAAAGAGATCTAGGGGTCATAGTGGACCACAAGCTAAATATGAGTCAATAAGTGTGATACTGTTGCAAAAAAAGCAAACGTGATTCTGGGATGCATTAACAGGTGTGTTGTAAACAAGACACGAGAAGTCATTCTTCCGCTCTACTCTGCGCTGGTTAGGCCTCAACTGGAGTATTGTGTCCAGTTCTGGGCACCGCATTTCAAGAAAGATGTGGAGAAATTGGAGAGGGTCCAGAGAAGAGCAACAAGAATGATTAAAGGTCTTGAGAACATGAGCTATGAAGGAAGGCTGAAAGAATTGGGTTTCTTTAGTTTTGGAAAAGAGAAGACTGAGAGGGACATGATAGCAGTTTTCAGGTATCTAAAAGGGTGTCATCAGGAGGAGGGAGAAAACTTGTTCACCTTAGCCTCTAATGATAGAACCAAAGAAAGCAATGGGCTTAAACTGCAGCAAGGGAGATTTAGGTTGGACATTAGGAAAAAGTTCCTAACTGTCAGGGTGGCTAGACGCTGGAAATAAATTGCTTAGGGAGATTGTGGAATCTCTATCTCTGGAGATATTTAAGAGTAGGTTAGATAAACTGTCTATGCGGGATGGTCGTAGACAGTTATTTGGTCCTGCCATGAGAGCAGGGGACTGGACTCGATGACCTCTTGAGGTCCCTTCCAGTCCTTAGAGTCTATGGATAACTATTATGATCCTAGTGAGTGTTGTGTGCAGTGAGTTTGTCAGGCCTGGCTAGCGTTTGTAGTTTACAGCAGTGAACATTTGCCAGGGGGCTTTGAGAGGCTTATATGGGTCACACCCTCCTTTTTAATTTCTGTATTAATTAAATCCAGTATCAGCCACTCCATTATCTTACCTGGGAAGTCAATGTCAGACTGTCAGGCCTATATATACCTGGGTCCTCCTATTTATCCATTTTAAACATTGCCACAACATGAGCTTGTCTTCAGTCTTCTGGAATTTCTCCAGGTGTTCCAAGACTTATTAAAAACTCAATCATTAATAATCCAGTGAGCCTCCTCGCCAGTTAACTTACCTCCTAGAGATTTAAGAGATCTGGCCATTGCTGATTTTAAAGGTCTAAACTTTAATAGGGGCTGTTTTTAGGCCTCCTCCTCTGTTACTAATAGAATGGAAAGTATTGCGTCATCATCCATATGATATTATGACTATGGGTACGTCTTACACTGCACGATTACTTCGAATTAGCTTAATCCGGATTACAAAACAGATCACTAGGTAAAAAATCGGGTTGGTAGCAGCGTCCACAGTGGGATCACGACATCGATTGTTTGCGGTTTCCATCATGGTTCAAAGTTACCATCGATTTTCTAGGTAGCGGTGCCACTGTGGTAGGTGTGTTCCTCAGCTATCCCATAGTTGTACACAACCTCTCCGTGTTTGAGATAGCAGGTCAGTGCCTACGATGGGGCATAAAGACCATTGCCCCGGGGTGGTGACTGGGTACAGGCCTCACCCCGTGCCCCTTTGTGAAGGCAGCAGACCAACGGTCTTTGGCGCCTTTTTCGCGGGAAGTGTGCATTGAGGCGAACGCCCATCAGCACTCAGACAAGGTTCATGGACACCTGAAGGGATCACCTAACGGTTATCCTGACCCGATTGTCAATCACCTCGCGATACTCTCGTTGGCCTGCTACTGATACTGAACATATGAACTGCAAAGGCAGGAGGCGAGAGTGAGGAGCGCAGCTGATCTGGACTGTAGCGGCGCAACTGGTAGGACTAGCGAATGTGATGGAGACATGGAGAAGGACAGAATTACTACCATATCACACGTCTGGCCCCCAGTGGCGTTTTGGAAGCTTAACTTGCTATTATACTGAGGCATCTTTCTACCCATTGAATGCCGGAATTTGGGCACGGAAACAATGCAGCAGCACTGGTGGGACCGATTGTTTTAACGTGTGTTGGACGATTCGCAGTGGCTCGAAAACTTTCGCATAGTCAAGATGCACTATCTTTGAACTTGTGACATGCTTTCCCCTTCCCTGAAACGCCATATTCCACGGAAAACATGAGAGCAGCGCGTACAACACGCTCGGACGCAGAGCGGAAACAATAAGTTCACGCAATAGGCTGCAACCTCCCCTCTGAACTAGCTTGCAACAGTACACATGCCTAACCGATCCATGTCCGTTGGAGCAGTCAATGGATGCTAGCGGTGCCAAATCTTAATATGCGGTGTGGCTGTCGGAGTGTGCGAGTGTATGCAGACAAAAAGCCCACGATTCAATAGATAGCTTGTTATCCCGGACGAATTAAAAACAATTGATCGAATATGTGACGATAATCCCGGTGATCACTCTAGGCTCTATATAGGTGATAGTGATTTATGGCTTGCATGCACAATGCCCCGTAGAGCCCCTCTCTTATCACAGCAAGACATCCTTAGGCTCAGGTCGTGTCTATCAAGCAGACAGACAATCCTTGGCCGCGAAGAGAACCCTATATTCCTCCTATCTTGAGCCCCCCAGCTCAATAATCTAGATAGGTGCCTCACCCAAGTAGCAGGCGTACCGCGCAAATAGGGCAGTACACTTTTGCCAAAATGGAGAATAGTCGTCGAAAGCACGTGCGGTGGATTTAGCATTCAGCGACGATCCGCGTGAACTCATCTCTCGTGCTGCAATGGGCTCAGGAAGGGGCTTAACACCTCGCCGTACTTCGGGACTAGTACTGTGCAGGCAGCACTAGCTCAGCTAAGCGGTGTATATATAGCCTGGACATATGCCTCAGCCAACAGAGAGCACTATCGACTCGCCCTAGCCCAGACGCCAGAATAATCGCTGTGGGCAGAAAGATGTGGGTATTCACCCACTATGAGACATGCTGCTGCTTGACACGACTCCTTCAAATAACTTCAATTGATATGAGGATCGTATTAATATGATAGTCTCTCAATACTGGAAATCTCTTACTAAGCTTTCACGAGGATCCACAGTATCACGTAAACTATTGGCCTACCACCCTCTGATACCAAGCTAAGCCTACATAAGTCATACATCCAGGCCGGATCCCGACACGCATAACCCTCTGTGAGTGGCTCATTGCCTCGATACAGCCCATGTATCACTGCAGTGACAGCCAGTCGGAACCATGGATAGGTCGTAGGAAGCTGGTCTCCAAATCAAGCTGAGAACTAGAGTTGTACGGACTTGGGATCTTGGCTTACGAGTGTGAATATATAGGCCGCAGTTAAAGAGATATCAATGCGGTAAATCTAAGTATAGCTCTCCCTATACTGCGCGCTTCCAGACCTCAGCCTATCAAGCAACCAACGGTGATCTCAAGAAGCGCGCGTCTCGCTCATCATTTGCTGCTTGCTGATGTGGGTCTCTGCACAATAACCTTCAATAGGAGAGCATGACTAGGGACGGAGACATTTATGGCTGAATGTGGGAGGGCTGATGGCAAACGCACTCTCGGTCGCGCTTGACCGTTAGCACAAGTGAGCGAGGCGGAGAAGACGCAGCGCGCGTTAGAGGAGACACCGCAAGGCCAACTCGTCGTTCTAGCACGCTCGCAGCAACTCATGCGAGAAGCCTATTGAAAACACTGCGCGATAATCCAGTGCACAGGCACAACAGAAGAAAAGGATACGGCGTGTTCGCACTCTAAATTATCCGAGCTTCCCCCTGTGAACACCTGCCGCAGCGTGTAAATGAGCACTTATACGTCACGAGGTGTAACGGCAAGACCCACACCCCTCCGGCCTTTGATACAGGTTTGGCGATCTTGCGAAATTATAACTCTCCCAAGCGAGTAGTTACGTGTTAACTTAGAGAAAGAAATTCCAAATCTCTCCTAGGCAGTGAAGTCATAAAAGTCAATATATGCATTGTAAAGAGATACACATCCGCGACTCTTCTTCCATCATATCCTTCCCTGTCGCAACACCACAGGCCCTCCACTCCTGTAATCCGGAGTGTTGATTCTCGATACTCGAATAACAAAAAGGACACAGCGAGATCTCACTCATACATCTGATTATCTCTCCTCCTCCGTTGTCGTTCGTCACTTGTGCCTCTGTGATGCGTCATCTAGGAGTGAGCGGCTCAGTAACATCTGGTATAAGTAGATGAATATGCTACTCAGCAGTCTGATCATAAGGGAGGAGCAGCGTCAACAAGCGTTATTCCTGCATCATCTACAGCGAAAAAGTACGATAAGGTGAAAATATACACCAACCTGGTCTTTCATCTACCGACATAGAAGGAGTGCGCATAAATATGAGGTGTTTACATGGCCACTAATATTACCACTAGAATATCGTAAAACGCAACAACGTGAATTGGGCACTATATCCCCTAGCCCTCGCAACCTGTAATCAATGAGCACGAGGCGAGCGCAGTTGCCGAGGCAAGAGGCTGCTCACTAGCTCCACCAGCTGAGAACACATACTCAGCCCATACTCCCAACGGTGCGAGGGGTTCAGATACAACATAGCGAAAGCAAACAGAACCCCACCGTACGAGCCTACTGCTCCACGAGGTTTGGGCCGATGCTGCGAGAGCAACTGCGAGCTCACAGAGGAGGCTCTCTCTAGGCAAGCCGTGGCTTCAGCAAGTTCATGTACAATGCGCTCAGGCGAGCAGATCGGAAGAAAGCGTTGCTCTTTAGACTACAATCGCCTCTCGAATCGGGCCAGCGTGGCTCTCCTCGCGCGACTCGCTCCATTACTCGCGAGCCAATATTAGCCTGTATAAATCTTCTGCCTCGAATTGCGGCTTCCCATCCAGCCGGATTGTCAAAATGTCTTCACCCCGTCTCAGCATGCGCTATAGCGAACAACAATGCGATAGATGCCGGATGTGGCAGAGTGCCACTAGCATGATCAGCGATCCGCTCAATTGAGGTGAGTCGTACGGAATGATCACATTTGGCTAAAAAAACCGTTTTACCCACTTGTTTTGCAGCACTGAGCAGCAGAGAGTCTACATGGAGAAAGCCTCTCACGCTGGGCAGATGGTCAATTGACGGCTCAGCTAGCAACGGTGCCTCCTGAAAAACCACTCAACATGAGGATTCCTCTATCTTGGTCCAATCCATAGCACGAGTAGTTCCTCTCTAAAAACGCCGTCCATACATGGGCATCTTGTAATGCTATGCTACTCCATCAATACAAACTAACAGCAACCTATGCCTCGAGCCATTGCTAGGTTAGACATTCAGGATCCTACCACTGTCCAGCCTGCGCACGTCTATAGGCTTCATGAGCCTGGCAATCGAAGCGATCGCGTGAGAGTCCCACCCCGGATAACTATAAGCACTCAGGTTCGGTTCAGAGGGTAGCCATGTTAGTCTGGCATCTGTGAAAGCCAAGCAGAGAATCCTGTGGCACCCTTATAGACTAACAGAGGTTTTATGGGAGCCGTGAGCTTCGTGAGAGTGTGAATACCCAGCTCCCACGGTTATTTTTGTCTGAGAAGTTAATCCTTGCTGCAGCCGTTTAAAGATATGCTCCTGAGATGCGAGCGTCATGAACCCTTCCTGGCCATCCACGTGGATGTTGTGAAGTCCCTTGTGATCCACCAGTGCTTGCAGCACGCATTGACAACTAACCGCCTTTGCGGTTCACGTTAACTGGGATGCGGCTTGGGGTGTTTCTGAGAGCCCAAGATAGCAGATAATAGCGGTGTCCCCATTCAATTATAGGGCAGACCACCAACCCCAGTTATACAGGAACAAACACATCTCCAATTTCTGCGGGGCTTGTTCAGGCTCAATCAAAGACCCACACTGCCTCCTAACATAATCACAGCTGCGCGCTTCCAACGGAGCAACCTGTGTCGATGAGCTTGCAGCGCGCCTTACTGATCGTCTTCGCTAACCTCGTGCATCACTGCAGCCCCACAGTAGATTGTCGCTCAACTCCAAAATTGAATTCGCCAGAGACTGACCTGCAGCGAGAGTAAGCTGTTGCTGTGTTGCGAAAGCTTCCACATTGAGGCGGCTCTCTGCCCACTGCGACTCTCTTCCTACCTAGTGAGAGGAACCATGCTCTCATGTTATTGTTATCGTGGAGTTGTGGTCATTAACGTATTTAAGGCTGACAAGTGGTGAAAGAGCATGTCGTCATATTAGTTCTAGAAGTGCTCTTTATACATCCTTATTAAAGGCGAAAGTTTGCAGCCACAACTGCGCATCAAGATCCCGGCACGAGCCGATCCTCAAAAAACACAATGCGGGCGATCCCACCAAGTCTGTGCTTAGTGTTCAGTGCCAACTTCAATCAGAAAACTAGTATCTAATCTCGAAGGCTACTGGGAGAGGTGCCTCGATATATAGCGCTAAGCGCTGGTCTGTCTGGCCTCACTCGGCTGGTCTATTTGAGGACGTATATGATCTGCCTCGCAATGGGGATCCTTCACACTCTCGTGGTCTATGTCCTCGTTCCCGTCCTCCTTGCAGATAGTCTTTGCCTCCTCCAGCTTCGTCCTTACAACTATCGCACATTTGAGACGGAGTTAGGCAAATAATCAGATTTCGAGCTTTTATATCATGCCATGTATATGTGATTTGCTGATGTGAGTGTTTAAGCTGATAGCGGCTGGAAATGGGTTACAAGTGTACCTTGATTATCGCGTTATAAGCTGTGTTTGTATCTATTTCATAATTCTGTGTTATCCATGATAGCATCCGTCGTAAGTAGTGTCATCGCCGTGATCATCAGAATAATGCTCATTCTCTGTCTCGTAATACTAAATAAAAGTCGACAAAAAGAAGCTGTGTGCTGCTAGACCACCTTGCATCAAGTGGGTAGTCTGATGGCTAAGTACCTCGAGCACCCTCGACCCGGGCGGAGGCAGAGGATATGCTCTGGATGCTCTCTAGCACTGCAGGCAGGCGTGTGTTGACTCATCTAACCAACAGCGGAGAGAAAGGATAGGGAGACGTAGTGGAGATAGCTGGTAAATTCCCTCAGCACTAGGCGTTCCCTCCGACAGTTCCAAGCGTTCTCCGATAATCTCGAGGTATCGCGCTCACAAGCGTTTGGACTCACACCTCGAAGGCGCAGAAGAGACGATCTCATAGATGTCAAAAGAGTACGATCACGCAGACAGTGGGATCGCTCGCTCTAAGCCTGATTGTAGATTAAGATCGCGCGTTCTGCTAGTAGCTGGATTAGGTCCTCTCCTCCAGAAAGTATACGATGCAGTGCGTTATACGGTTAGAGACACGTGATGTACGGAATGCGATATGCGGGATGACGCCTAAGTACTTTCATCTCATTGGACGTTAGACATGGGAGTGCGCGAATAGAACTTCAATCACACAGCCTTTAAAGTAGTGACCAGCTTAAAAGATCGCGAGCATGGCCAAGAGTTCTCTTAATATCTCTAAGGGAGGGTAAGTCTAAACTGGGCCAGAGCACCTACACTGTGATTGATGAATGGCTTTGAGTGTTTC
This sequence comes from Chelonoidis abingdonii, assembly GCF_003597395.2. Taxonomy (NCBI): domain Eukaryota; kingdom Metazoa; phylum Chordata; order Testudines; family Testudinidae; genus Chelonoidis; species Chelonoidis abingdonii. Next base: position 109,941,856 of record NC_133772.1, on the reverse strand, counting down.
CTAAGAGTCTTGGCAACGACTGAGGAGAATGTCTGTATGAAATAACGTGGAAGCGTGCGCAAGACCTACCTGAGTAGTGCTTGATGCGCATAAGAGTGTAGTCACCCCTATAAGATGGCTCTAATAAGACCCAGAAGGAGCATAAATAGTGGATGACCCAATGTCATCGTGGACAAAGCCCCCAAAAGAAGTATATTTTACTGCCAGGAACCTGCCGGCTACAACATTTGCACCAGAGTTCCATAAAGCGTCGACTCACCTACGGCGACATACAAGATAATGGAGTGCGCTTGTACGCCTCGCGTACACCTCTACCACTCGCAATTACGATTATAGATTCACACTCGCGAGTGTGCGCTTCATACTCCTATCAAAAAAGCGCACACAGTGACACGTCAAATTGCCCGACCCCTGAGCAGACAAGGCCTAGAGTTCGGTTCACTGCCTTGGCCTAATTTCTCAGACTTGCTCAAACAATACAAAGGCAAACTCTCACCCGACCGTGACGCTGTCGATCGAATAACTCCACCACTCTGCAGTCACATAAACTGCATCCTACACGACGTAGACTGTATACCTGGCCTCGCTCAAAAGTCTCCACAAAGAACTAGAACTACGGATGACATAGAGCTCTGAAGAGGACCTCACATGCATGATATCTTCCCACACATGTGGATAGGGCAGCCACAGAGTGAAGGAGGCTCCGTTAAAACAACACCATGGAAATAGAGTCGCTCTCTATGCGCGAGGCCATTGACTGTCGTCGAACCTCATCCGCTCCATAGATCACCATTCACTCTCGCCACCCTCCCATAGACCTCAAGTTAACCATAATTACGTAGCCAGAGATAGAGAGCTGGAATCCACTATATCTCGACACTAAGGCATTTTGCAAACAGTAAACATAGGCGATGCTGAGCACGACTGAAACCCAATTCTTTCAGCCTTCCTTCATAGCTCATGTTCTCAAGACCTTTAATCATTCTTGTTGCTCTTCTCTGGACCCTCTCCAATTTCTCCACATCTTTCTTGAAATGCGGTGCCCAGAACTGGACACAATACTCCAGTTGAGGCCTAACCAGCGCAGAGTAGAGCGGAAGAATGACTTCTCGTGTCTTGTTTACAACACACCTGTTAATGCATCCCCAGAATCACGTTTGCTTTTTTTGCAACAGTATCACACTGTTGACTCATATTTAGCTTGTGGTCCACTATGACCCCTAGATCTCTTTCTGCCATACTCCTTCCTAGACAGTCTCTTCCCATTCTGTATGTGTGAAACTGATTGTTCCTTCCTAAGTGGAGCACTTTGCATTTGTCTTTTGAACTTCATCCGGTTTACCTCAGACCATTTCTCCAATTTGTCCAGATCATTTTGAATTTTGACCCTGTCCTCCAAAGCAGTTGCAATCCCTCCCAGTTTGGTATCGTCTGCAAACTTAATAAGCGTACTTTCTATGCCAACATCTAAGTCGTTGATGAAGATATTGAACAGAGCCGGTCCCAAAACAGACCCCTGCGGAACCCCACTTGTTATACCTTTCCAGCAGGATTGGGAGCCATTAATAACTACTCTCTGAGTACGGTTATCCAGCCAGTTATGCACCCACCTTATAGTAGCCCCATCTAAATTGTATTTGCCTAGTTTATCGATAAGATATCATGCGAGACCGTATCAAATGCCTTACTAAAGTCTAGGTATACCACATCCACCGCTTCTCCCTTATCCACAAGCTCATTATCCTATCAAAGAAAGCTATCAGATTGGTTTGACACGATTTGTTCTTTACAAATCCATGCTGGCTATTCCCTATCACCTTACCACCTTCCAAGTGTTTGCAGATGATTTCTTTAATTACTTGCTCCATTATCTTCCCTGGCACAGAAGTTAAACTAACTGGTCTGTAGTTTCCTGGGTTGTTTTTATTTCCCTTTTTATAGATGGGCACTATATTTGCCCTTTTCCAGTCTTCTGGAATCTCTCCCGTCTCCCATGACTTTCCAAAGATAATAGCTAGAGGCTCAGATACCTCCTCTATTAACTCCTTGAGTATTCTAGGATGCATTTCATCAGGCCTGGTGACTTGCAGGCATCTAACTTTTCTAAGTGATTTTTAACTTGCTTCTTTTTTTATTTTATCTTCTAAACCTACCCCTTCCCATAAGCATTCACTATGTTAGACATTCCTTCAGACTTCTCAGTGAAGACCGAAACAAAGAAGTCATTAAGCATCTCTGCCATTTCCAAGTTTCCTGTTACTGTTTCTCCTCCTCACTGAGCAGTGGGCCTACCCTGTCCTTGTCTTCCTCTTGCTTCTAATGTATTGATAAAAAGTCTTCTTGTTTCCCTTTATTCCATAGCTAGTTTGAGCTCATTTTGTGCCTTTGCCTTTCTAATCTTGCCCCTGCATTCCTGTGTTATTTGCCTATATTCATCCTTTGTAATCTGACCTAGTTTCCATTTTTTATATGACTCCTTTTTATTTTTTAGGTCATGCAAGATCTCGTGGTTAAGCCAAGGTGGTCTTTTGCCACATTTTCTATCTTTCCTACCCATCGGAATAGCTTGCTTTTGGGCCCTTAATAGTGTCCCTTTGAAAAACTGCCAACTCTCCTCAGTTGTTTTTCCCCTCAGTCTTGATTCCCATGGGACCTTACCTATCAGCTCTCTGAGCTTACCAAAATCCGCCTTCCTGAAATCCATTGTCTCTATTTTGCTGTACTCCCTTCTACCCTTCCTTAGAATTGCAAACTCTATGATTTCATGATCACTTTCACCCAAGCTTCCTTCTACTTTCAAATTCTCAACGAGTTCCTCCCTATTTGTTAAAATCAAGTCTAGAACAGCTTCCCCCCAGTAGCTTTTTCAACCTTCTGAAATAAAAAGTTGTCTGCAATGCAGTCCAGGAACTTATTGGATAGTCTGTGCCCCGCGGTGTTATTTTCCCAACATATATCTGGATAGTTGAAGTCCCCATCACACACCAAATCTTGGGCTTTGGATGATTTTGTTAGTTGTTTAAAAAAAAGCCTCATCCACCTCTTCCACCTGGTTAGGTGGCCTGTAGTAGACTCCTAGCACGACATCACCCTTGTTTTTTACCCCTTTAGCCTAACCCAGAGACTCTCAACACTTCCGTCTCCTATGTCCATCTCCACCTCAGTCCAAGTGTGTACATTTTTAATATATAAGGCAACACCTCCTCCCTTTTCCCCTGTCTATCCTTCCTGAGCAAACTATACCCATCCACACCAACATTCCAATCATGTGTATTATCCCACCAAGTTTCAGTGATGCCAACAATGTCATAGTTGTATTTATTTATTAGCACTTCCAGTTCTTCCTGCTTATTACCCATACTTCTCGCATTTGTATATAGGCATCTAAGATACTGGTTTGATCTTGCCTCCCAGTTTTTGCCCTGACCCTCCTTTCTCTCTGCCATTATAGCCCACGCTCCCTCTTGTTTCTGACCCATCTCCAGGTCTTCATGTTCCCCACTTACCTGTGGGCTTTGCTCACCTGTCCCCGTCGAACCTAGTTTAAAGCCTCCTCACTAGGTTAGCCAGTCTGTGTGCAAATAGGGTCTTTCCCCTCCTCGAAAGGTGAACGCATCTCTCCTAGCATCCTTCCCTCAAATAGCTCCGCGTGTCGAGGAAAGCCAAAGCCCTCTAGGCGACACCATCGTCGGCAGGCCAGCATTCACCTCCATGATGCGATTGTCTCTGCGCCAGGCCAGCCCACCCTTTAACAGGTAAGAAAAGAGATACCACCTGCCGTCCAACTGCCTTCACCCACCCCAGAGCCCTGTAGTCACTCTTGACCGCGTGGCAGGTCACACTCGCAGATCATTTGTTGCCCACATAATGAGAGCGTATAGTCAGAAGCTGGATAATCTCAATCAATGCCTCTGTAACATTCGGATACTGGGCACCCCGCAGGCAGCAATACCTCCCAAGAAAGTCAGCGACAAGATGGCGCCTCTGTCCCCCTCGCAGAACCGCGACCAACCACACCGTACGTTCTAGTTTTTCAGTGTCAGGACCTCCCAGACCTAGGGTATGCATGCTCCATCCGTTAGGGATTGATTCCTTTCTCCTGTCAAGAGAGCATAAGGTTACCTATACCACGGCGGGAGGTTCGCAGCAGGGTGGAGGCACTGCCACTGCCAGAATAACCAGCTGCCAGATGTCCACCCTGAGCCATCTCCTCCTCTCACCAGTGTGTAGTTGCGCAGTTCCTCCGTGAACTTGGGACAGCTGCCTCAGCTGTCTCCACACTGGATTTACTGTCCAGGAATTGCTTCGTGGATGAACGGAGCTCCTCACTAAGCCACTCCTCCTGTAGCTCTCCTACCTGCCTGCACTGAAGATTTCCACCATAGGCCCTTCACAGGGATGCCCCCCCCAGCCTGGATTCAGTAAGTGGAAATGGTGCCAAAGTTACAGTCTTTGCAAAACACACCAAGAATCTGGGTAGAAGCATCCATGCTTCGTGGTGCTCTTGTCTGGCTACAGTCGCAGTGGAGGAGACAGAAGCAGTGCTGCACCAGGTGTTGTGGGTCTCCTAACCATCGTAAGCCTCCCAATGCACTCCCTCTCAAACTCCCTGTCTTCTGCTCTGCTTTAAGAGAGAGGTTTGGATTAGTTTGTGTATAGGTTTCAAGGACTAACGGGTCACGGAATAGGACTCGACAAGGGACCCCCATTCCCTTCCCACTCCCGCTCCAAACTCCCTTGTCGGAAAACTACCCTGGTTAGCAGCCCCTGTTCACACAGCTCCCTGGTCTAACTTCGTGCACAGTTTATAAAGGCCCCTGGCCTGAGTGAATGCCCCGCCCACTGGTTAAGGCTCAGCCAATTACCAGAGGCTTCTAGCTTTCAAACCTTCCTTTGTAGCTCAGCCTCCAACTGCCAGCTAGAGCACATGGTCCCCACAGATATTATATTTGCTCCTCCTTCACCTGGAGAACTCCCTTGCGAAACTCCGTGTTAGCAGCCCCTGTTCACATATTCTCAGGAGCATCGTAGGTGCTGTGCAAACATATGAAATGCAGTCCCTGTCCTAAAAAACTTACTTTGTTCACTGCACACAAATATGTGTACATACACACACTCACCTGCTATATTTATGCAATGCTCTGACCTTGGCGCCTTTAAGAAATTAGAATGATCTCTAACCCTTCAACAATTGTGTCTTCCTTCCCCAGTTCCCCTGCTCCAGCTGCCTCTGTGATATTAGAGGGTTCTTCAGAGGACATGCTAACCCTGTTGTATTAAAGCAGGAAGCATATTCCTTGCTTGCATTACAATATAGCTGAGCACAGCACCTATAGGGCTCTAACACAATATCCCTCAATGCTCCACTTCCACATAAAGCTACAGCTGCAACCTAATAATCAGACTGTTCCTGTGGCAGCACTTCAGGGTAGCTTTGCATATTTATGAGGCCTGTGATGGAAAGGTCTCGCTTCTCATTTCTCTCCTTATCCTGGGACCCTTGTTATCCAGCTTTCTCCCTAAAGAGGGAGCTGCCGATGCAGTTTGCTGGGATTTTTCTGTAGCTGTTCCACAAAAGAGAGATTGCTGACCATGATCCTCCCCATGCAGAGTTGTCCCTCAACTTAATACAGCAATTTCTGTACTCCTCCCTGCTGCAGCCACAGTCTTATGGGATGGCTCAGGGCAGAGGTAATTAGGTTACTTCTGTTGGCCCTTCGATCCCCTACAATCAACACCCCAATATCCTTTTTTCCTCTCTTTATAACGTCATCTCTGGGAGCCAAGCCCCTGGGGTGCTGAAGGGAAGCAAGGAAAAGAGTGTTGGGGGCCTTATATCACAGAGAACATTATGGGGGAGCTCTGTTCCACAGAGTTACAGAAGTTAGTGAGGGAAAAGACCCTGGGTGCCTCCCATCCACCTGCTGTCAATGCAGGATTGTTCTCTATGTAGCTTAGTACTTTGTCCAGCATAGCTTTAAAAGTCCCAAGCGACTGGCCTTCATCACTTCCCATGGGAGAGAGTTCTGCAACCGCTACCACTCACTCTTGGGGAGACTTTCTTAGTACTTAACTTACATTTTCCCATCTGTTCCTTGATTACTCCCAATTTTACTCCCTTGAGCCATCCTGAGTAATTCATCACCCTTCTGGATACTTACACCCTTCAGCTATTTGCAGACTGTTACCATGTCTCTCTGTGTTGTCCCAACTAGACAGATTTTGCTCTTTCAATCTTTCCTTGTAAATCTATCCATCTAGCCCCATCTTTGTTGCTCTTCCCTGAACTTTTTCCAGTTCATCAGTATCTTTCTAGTTATAAGGTTCCCAAACTCACATAATCTGGATTCAGTTGCAGTAGAGCTGTATAAAGAGAAATAATCACCTTTGGGCTTTGTTATTTGATGCCTCACAAAGGCTTATTTTGCTGCCATATTGCACTGCTGGTTTAATTTGCTGTCCAGTATCACCACTAAATCTCTTTTGGCCATCTCTGCATCCCAGCACTTCAATTCCATTTGATTGCCCATGTTTTAGATTATTTTCCTCATGTTTTAGCTGCCTTTTCCAAGTTCAGTTTCATTTTATCTTATACTTAGGTTTTCAATTTCTCCAGGACCCTTTGCATTATTTCTTTGCCCACTAATATTCACAGTGCTTCCAATTGTAGTACCATGAGCAAATGTCAGACTCACAGACTTTAAGGTCAGAAGGGACCATTATGATCATCTAGTCTGACCTCCTGCACAAAGCAGGCCACAGAATCTCACCCACCCACTCCTGTAACAAACCCCTAACCTATGTCTGATTACTGAAGTCCTCAAATCGTGGTTTGAAGACCTCAAGCTGCAGAGAATCCTCCAACAAGTGACCCGTGCCCCATGCTGCAGAGGAAGGCGAAAACCTCCAGGGCCTCTGCCAATCTGCCCTGGAGGAAAATTCCTTCCCGACCCCAAATATGGTGATCAGTTAAACCCTGAGCATGTGGGCAAGACTCACAGACTGCTTGATAAGTTTATGGATGGGATGGTATGATGGATAGCCTAATTTTGGCTATTAATTTGGCCAACTGATCTTTGATTATTAGCAGGTAATATGCCCAGTGGTCTGTGATGGGATGATAGATGGGGTGGATCTGAGTTACTACAGAGAATTTTTTCCTAGGTATCTGGCTGGTGAGTCTTGCCCACATGCTCAGGGTTTAACTGATCACATATTTGGGGTCGGGAAGGAATTTTCCTCCAGGGCAGATTGGCAGAGGCCCTGGAGGTTTTCGCCTTCCTCTGCAGCATGGGGCACGGGTACTTGTTGGAGGATTCTCTGCAGCTTGAGGTCTTCAACCACGATTTGAGAGACTTCAGTAATCAGAACATAGGTTGGGTGTTGTTACAGGAGTGGGTGGGAGACTTGTGGTGGCCTGCTTGTGCAGGAGGTCAGACTAGATGATCATAATGGTCCCTTCTGACCTTTAAAGTCTGTGAGTCTGACATTTGCTCATGGTACTACAATTCGGAAAGCACTGTGAATATTAGTGGGCCAAAGAATAATGCAAAGGGTCCTGGAGAAATTGAAACCTAAGTATAAGATAAATGATGAAACTGAACTTGGAAAAGGCAGCTAAAACATGAGGAAAATAATCTAAACATGGGCAATTCAAATGGAATTGAAGTGCTGGGATGCAGAGATGGCCAAAAGAGATTATAGTGGTGATACTGGACAGCAAATTAAACCAGCAGTGCAATTGAGTGGCAGCAAAATAAGCCTTTGTGAGGCATCAAATAACAAAGCCCAAAGGTGATTATTCCTTTATACAGCTCTACTGCAACTCGAATCACACGATGATATGCATGAGATTTGGAGAACCTTACTAAACTAAGGAAAAGGAATAACATCTAAGGAGGATTGTAACTGGAAAACGTCTCCACAGGGAAGAAGCTAACACAGATGGAGGGTGGTAAGACTGGTATAGATTATCATGCGAAGGAAAGAGAATTGGCAAAAGAACACAAACTAACTGGTCACTAGATTGGAGGTACACAACCTCAAGGCAACTTGCAAAGTAGCGCACAGCGAACATATGGTAACAAGTAGAGCAAATAGTGGGGACAACTGAGTAGTGGCTAAGTATAACGCAGAGAGGGTGGATGATCAGTATTTGCGTCCAGAGATGGCTCAAGGGAGCTATGATCATCTGGGAGTAATCAAGGTAACAGACTGGGAAAACCTGTAAGTTAAGTTACTAAGAAAGTCTCCCAAGAGTGAGTGTAGGGGTTGCAGAACTCTCTCCGCATGGGAAACGTGATGAAAGGCCCAGCTCCGCTGTTGGGAAATTTAAAGCTATGCTGAGACAAGTACTAAGCTCCATAGTAGGAATCAATCCTGCATTGACAGCAGGGTTGGGATATCGTGGAGGCACCCAGGGTCATTTTCCTCACTAAACTTCTGTAACCGAATAAGAGCTTACCTCCTCAAGCAGATAAACTCAAACCAAACAATAGGACCTGAAAGGAGGATACGAGGATGACACAGGTTCAGTATAGACTGGAAACTATTCCCCCGATTTAACCACCAACAACACGACAGCACTACCCTCACGACAAAAATACAAACTAACATGGGGGAGATGACCATGAAGCTTTGTATGCTAGAATGAAGGAGACATTCGAACTCGCTTATACCACCTGACGCAGATCATACATGAGGATATTCGGGATGTCCATTCGGACCTGGAGAAGTGTGGCCGGATGGAGTGAAGGAGGGAAGGTAAGTCCAGACTGATGGGTGGAACTACCAGCGGGCCAGCATAGCAGACCGCAGATATACTAGTAAGAAGGCGACTCTACGAGTTAATATGCGCAATGAAGGAAGTAGGATACAGACGCAGCTTATACAGTACCCAGTTTGGCATCCCGCAGACTCACATGGAAACAAACGATGAGGAAGCAAACCGGAAGACAACAGCACACGCAAGTAGTCACCAGATCCAATGAACGGATAAGACAGGATCCTGAGAGGCCACTGCTCAAGTGGGAAGACCAGAATCCACACACGCCATCACTGGATACGGCCTGCCAGGTCATAACCAGATACCGGCTGCCGGTAATAAATGTGATCTGCGGCCAACTCCAGGAGGACATGGATGGAAACTGCCGATGTGAAAAACCTCGGGAAGCTCCTCTCACAATGCACTGGAGGTTTCCACACAAACCCAAGTCCCAAAAACACCCAGAGCTGGTCATACCAAAATCCACGAGCCGGCAGAAAGGCGGCAGGAGAAGGCTTTTGGTGAAACAACTCGAGACCCGTACCAAGGCCACTGGTCCTGGATGACCCGGAACAGTAACACCTCAGGAGTACCATCATGTAAGAATGGCCACCCAGCAGAGATGGACTGCTGAGAGAAAAATGCTGAGCGCCAGCAGCAGACATAGGGAGGTAAAGATCCCGAAAGCAGGAAACAAGAAAGTGCCACATACTCGCCTGCGCAAGACAGACCGCCCGTTTCAAAGCAGGGATATAATCGGTACCCGATCTGAACCACTGTCACACATAGTGAGGGGCGCAAACAACAACCACCAACCGAGATAACAACCTAGAGGCGTGTTGAAACTAGAGATTGGGACAAATCCTACGACCAGTGCTGGAGAAGGGGCTGGACATAAACGGGACAGCACATGAAGGCACTAGAATCATAGCGCACAGAGAAACAGGCACCTACTACAATATGAAGCCCACAATTCAGACTCATTCTGAAGGCAGGGGTCTACCACCTCAGAGAGGACCAAGCCCAAGGTGCGGCCACCGACTGTGAGTGGCAGAGAGGCCTGTTCAGAGACAGTACACTACCATTGAATAGTGGCAGGATGTAAATGCAGGCAGGACAAAGCGATAAAAACGAGCTGAAACGGGCACAACACCAGTGGCTTGGCATTACGTGTACAGGAAACATCCTGCACAGCGTATGGGTAGAACCCCACTCACCAAGAACGTAGTGGGCGATCCGGCGAAGGGTTTGTGGAAATAGGCGGGCCGCTAAGGATTTATATACCTGTGGGACTTTTATCTATCATAAATTCAAAGTACTACCACAGAACCAGACGCCGCAGCCCCAAGACTCGCCACTGTGTCCTTAGGCAAAACCCAATATCCAACACAGACATCGTGTTAATAGACACCTCAGAAGGACAGGCAGAAAGGCAGGAGTGGTTAGATAGATATAACGGCAGTTGCCCGAGTGACAGCAAGCATCAAGGACAAGAAAGGGAATAATGAGAAGCTGGAGAAAGTACCGAAAGGGCTTGGAAAGAGAACAGAGAGGGATGTGGAAGTGAAGTGCCTAAAGTGGTATCCACCAGTGGTGGTATACCGTATAAGAGCCAAAACACAGCTCGGGGTGACTACGCCCTAGTGTGGCTGTGGACTCTACTAAAGCTGGGTAGAAGTGGCATCCACAGATCAAGAACCAACATGCACAGAGGTGCTCTCTGTCCGAAGAGTGGCAGTGACCCTAGGGCGAAACAGGCTAAGATAACCACTGCGGCGCAGAAACCTGCAACACTCCCAGGCTCTTATGGCTAGCGGACCCGAGGTAGAGGAAGAGACCAACATACGCA
>NC_133772.1:109859951-109931218 GCF_003597395.2 Chelonoidis abingdonii | reverse complement strand
CTTGCCTAGGGTCACGCAGACTGTTTGTGACAGAGCAGAAATTGAACCCGGGTCTCTGACGCGCCTGAATAACCTCCTAACTACTGCAGCATCTTCCTTTCTAACTCATTTTCTAACTAGCGCAACATCGCAGCTTTAATCAAACCAGCAGCACCCGGCATAGAAAAGCCCTACCATGAGCTCACTTCGGAGACTCTAACTTGAGCGGCTGACATTTTTTTTTTTGCACAAAACAATTTCCATCATAAAATGTGATGTCAAAATCAAAATTGCCAATGGAAGATGTTGATTTTGACAAATATTGATGACTTTCAATCAGCAAATATAAACAAAAAACATTGGGTTTTGACAGACATTTCTTAAAATGACATGAAAGAGATTTTTTTAAATGCATTTCAAATCAAAAGGATTTTGGGAACGACGAATCATTTAATTTTAATTAACAATGCAGACATCGCCCATTTTAACCTTTCCAAATCAAAATATTTGGGAACCCTTGTGTCTGTGGAAAACGGCTGATATTTGACTTGTTCCTCTGTTTGGCTGAAAAAAATATTAGAAATATCAGCACTTCCCGGGGGCACAAATTCCATTATTTGGCCACCTCTAATTCTAACACTGGACACTGTTTTTTAGAGCAGTTCTTTAGCATACACCTTCTCCTAAACGGACCTCAATGCGATGCCTGCTGCCTTGCGCCAAGAATGTCCATTTCTTTTTAGACACCTTAGTAATTTCTTTCTCTGCAGTATGTTATATAGTATAGGCAGATTCATCTGCCCGATATAGGGTCCCTGGGGTACGCACTCTTTCTGATCTAAGCATATCAGCCTTCATTTTATCTTCCTCCAGATGAAAATTTAATTAAAGAAGTTTGAATTGAAGATTCTAGGATCAAAGTCAGTTAGCTCCCATGTGTTTGTCCCAGGCAAACCAACTTCCCCTGTCAAGGTATATTTTTCCCACTGAACTTTATCGTCCAAAAAGTGGGACCTGCATGTTACCCTTCTTAATGCTAATTCCTAGCTTCAGATCTGATAGCACCCACTAAATGCCACCAACCAGAAATTCCAGTGTTGGTACACTCCCTGTCCCCCAAACCTTCCCTGGGGGACCCAGGACCAAACCCTTGGGTCTTAAACAAGGAAAAGTAAACCAGTTCCCCCTCCTTCCCCTCCCAGACTTTCCCCTCTCTGGGTTACCTGAGGAGGCTACTGTGACCCAAACTCCTTGGATCTTAAAAACAGGAGGATTAACCTTCCCCCCACCATCTTTCCCCCACCAATCCCCTGGTGAGTTTAGACCCAATGCTCTTGGGTCTTAAACAAAGAAAAAATCAATCAGTTCTTAAAAAAGAAAAGCTTTAATTAAAAAAGAAAAAGTAAAATTATCTCTGTAAAACCAGGATGGAAAATGTTTACAGGGTCTTCAGCTTATATAGACTAGAGGGACTCCCTCCCCTTTAGCCTAAGAACAAGTTACAGCAAACAGAGGTAAACATTCTTCCAGCAAATACACACTTGCAAGTTAAGAAACAAACATAAGACTAACCCAGCTTTTCTAGCTAATACTTACTATTTGAACATGAGAGACTGTTTCAGAAAGATTGGAGAAAGATCTGGTTGCACGTCTGGTCCCTCTTAGCCCCAAGATGTGCAACAAAGAACAACACAAACAGCACAAAACAAACTTTCCCTACCACGGAGATTTGAAGATCTTGCCCCCCGAATTGGTCCTCTGGTCAGTGTCAGCCAGGTCATCACTAGAGCTTCTTAACCCTTTACAGGTAAAAGGACATTAACCCTACTATCTGTTGTATGACCCCGCCTAGTGTACAAATTCCTAGTATTGTATCCAGCTTCAAATAACACCTGTTCAATGAGCTTCCATCCCTTCTCTTAGGGCAACATTTCTCAAACTTTTGAAAGTTGAGCCTCCCTTCAGGAAGATGAAATCATTCTCTCTCTTACCCTTCCCTCAAATCCTTCAGCACCACCTTGTGTCGTTAAAGGCCTACTCATCTTATTCACCTATCTTTCATGCCTCTCCCACCAAGAGAGTCACTGAGATCATAGCCTGACCTCGGTATGTCACAGCCCACCAACGCCACCCAGCACCCCACACTTACCCAATATCCAAAATAAGACAATGGCATGCCCCAGATTCTAATTTTCCCATCCTACTAAGAATTTCTATTTGACCCTTTAACAAGTAAGGAACACCTAGTTAAAATAAAATATAAAGCCAGTACAGGCATAGATGGAAATTTTCAATAGAGAAGTGAAACAATCTGGATGATGTGTGTTTTAAGAATATTTGAAGGAATGATCTAACAAATTATAGCACTGACAGTTAATTCAAGGAAGTCACAGAGAACTGGGGTTGTAACGGAGGTTGGAAAGGGAAAAAGTGATCCTGCCAATTACTTTTCTGTAAATTTAAATTCTACTATTTAAATAAAATAATGGAACAAATTTAAGGGGTTGAAAAATCACAAGATGTCTACAGAATAATGATCCAACCATGGAGTTGTGGAAGAAAAGATCTTGGCAGACAAACTTGCATTTTTTAGTAAAGTATTTGACAACTTTCTCATGACATTTTTTCTGCCAAAGTGGAAATAGTCACTGAATGGGACAGAAAACTGCCTGAAGGAACAAGAACAAAGAGTGCTGATAAATTGTCCTGTATGGGGTTGCAGGGCAACGTTTAATGAATATTGCATGTTTCAATGTTAATCTTAGTCTTATTTAAGATCTTCATTAAATGATCTGGAAGAAGGAGTGAACTGCAGAGAAAGGCCTAATACAATTCAGTGGCTGGAAGCTGAAGCTAGACAAATTCAGACGGCAATAAGGTGTAAAATTATACAGCGAGGGTAATTAACCATCAGAACAATTTACAAGTGCTGGGCAGGCTAATTCTCTGTCACTGGTTGTTTGGAAAGCTTGACGGGCTGTTTCTCCAACCAATCTGCTCTTGGTCAAACCGAATTAATTAGGGACTTTCTAAAGCCTGTGTCACATTTAAGCTTAGTACCAATGTGGACACAAGAACAAATGGATATAAACTGACACTAGGAAGTTTAGACTTGAAATTAGATGAAGGTTTCTAACCATAGGGGAGTGAAGTTCTGGAACAGCCTTCCAGGAAGAAGTGGGGGCAAAAGAATATCTGGCTTAAGACTAAAGCTTGATAAGTTATGGATGGGATGGTATGATGGGATAGCCTAATTTTGGCTATTAATTTGGCAACTGATCTTTGATTATTAGCAGGAATATGCCCAGTGGTCTGTGATGGGATGATAGATGGGGTGGATCTGAGTTACTACAGGAATTTTTTCCTAGGTATCTGGCTGGTTAGTCTTAAAGCCAGATATGTCTTTTGCCCCCACTTCTTCCCTTGGAAGGCTGTTCCAGAACTTCACTCCCCTATGGTTAGAAACCTTCATCTAATTTCAAGTCTAAACTTCCTAGTGTCCAGTTTATATCCATTTGTTCTTGTGTCCACATTGGTACTAAGCTTAAGTGTGACACAGGCTTTAGAAAGTCCCTGAATTAATTCCGGTTTGACCAAGAGCAGATTGTTTGGAGAAACAGCCCGTCAAGCTTTCCAAACAACCAGTGACAGAGAATTAGCCTGCCCAGCACTTGGTAAATTGTTCTGATGGTTAATTACCCTCGCTGTTAATAATTTACACCTTATTGCCGTCTGAATTTGTCTAGCTTCAGCTTCCAGCCACTGAATTGTATTAGGCCTTTCTCTGCAGTTCACTCCTTCTTCCAGATCATTTAATGAAGATCTTAAATAAGACTAGATGTAACATTGAAACATGCAATATTCATTAAACGTTGCCCTGCAACCCCATACAGGACAATTTATCAGCACTCTTTGTTCTTGTTCCTTCAGGCAGTTTTCTGTCCACTTCAGTGACTATTTCCCACTTTGGCAGAAAAAAATGTCATGAGAAAAGTTGTCAAATACTTTACTAAAAATGCAAGTTTGTCTGCCAAGATCTTTTCTTCCCAAACTCCATGGTTGGATCATTATTCTGTAGACATCTTGTGATTTTTCACCCCTTAATATTTGTTCCATTATTTTATTAAAAGTAGAATTTAAATTTACAGAAAAGTAATTGGCAGGATCACTTTTTCCCTTTTCCAACCCTCCGTTACAACCCCAGTTCTCTGTGACTTCCTTGAATTAACTGTCAGTGCTATAATTTGTTAGATCATTCCTTCAATATTCTTAAAACACACATCATCCAGATTGTTTCACTTCTCTATTGAAAATTTCCCATCTATGCCTGTACTGGCCTTTATTATTTTATTTTAACTAGGTGTTCCTTACTTGTTAAAGGGTCAAATAGAAATTCTTAGTAGGATGGGAAAATTAAGAATCTGGGGCATGCCATTGGTCTTATTTTGGATATTGGGTTAAGTGTGTGGGTGCTGGGTGGCGTTGGTGGGCTGTGACATACCGAAGGTCAGGCTATGATCTCAGTGACTCTCTTGGTGGGAGAGGCATGAAAGATATGTGAATTAAGATGAGTAGGCCTTTAACGACACAAGGTGGTGCTGAAGGATTTGAGGGGGAAGGGTAAGAGAGAGAATGATTTCATCTTCCTGAAGGGAGGCTCAACTTTCAAAAGTTTGAGAAATGTTGCCCTAAGAGAAGGGATGGAAGCTCATTGACAGGGTTATTTTGAAGCTGGATACAATACTAGGAATTGTACACTAGGCGGGTGTCATAAACAGATAGTTAAGGGTTAATGTCCCTTTTACCTGTAAAGGGTTAAGAAGCTCAGTATACCTGGCTGACACCTGACCAGAGGACCAATCGGGGGGCAAGATACTTTCAAATCTCCGTGGAGGGAAGTCTTTGTTTGTGCTGTTTGTGTTGTTCTTTGTTCGCTCTTGGGGCTAAGAGGACCAGAGTAGCATACCAGATCTTTCTCCAATCTTTCTGAAACAGTCTCTTATGTTCAAATAGTAAGTATTAGCTAGAAAAGCTGGGTTAGTCTTATGTTTGTTTTCTTAACTTGCAAGTGTGTATTTGCTGGAAGAATGTTTACTCTGTTTGCTGTAACTTGTATCTTAGGCTAAAGAGGGAAGTCCCTCTAGTCTATATAAGCTGAAGACCCTGTAAACATTTTCCATCCTGGTTTTACAGAGATAATTTTTACTTTTTCTTTTTTAATTAAAGCTTTCTTTTTAAGAACGATTGATTTTTTCTTTGTTTAGACCCAAGAGCATTGGGTTCTAAACTCACCAGGGGATTTGGTGGGGGAAAGGAGGTTGGGGGGGAAGGTTAATTTCCTCCTGTTTTAAGATCCAAGGAGTTTGGGTCACAGTAGCTCTCAGGTAACCCAGAGAGGGGAAAGTCTGGAGGGGAAGGAGGGGGAATGTTTACTTTTCCTTGTTTTAAGACCCAAGGGTTTGGGTCCTGGGTCCCCCAGGGAAGGTTTGGGGGGGACAGGGAGTGTACCAGACACTGGAATTTCTGGTTGGTGGCAGTGCTATCAGATCTAAGCTAGGAATTAAGCTTAGAAGGGTACATGCAGGTCCCCACTTTTTGGACGCTAAAGTTCAAAGTGGGAAAAATACCTTGACAGGGGGAAGTTGGGTTTGGCCCTGGGACAAACACATGGGAGCTAACTGGACTTTTGATCCTCAGAAGTCTTCAATTCAAACTTCTTTATTTAAATTTTCATCTGGAGGACAGATAAAATGAAGGTGATATGCTTTAGATCAGAAAGAGTGGCGTACCCCAGGGAGCCCTATATCGGGCAGATGAATCTGCCTATACTATATAACATACTGCAGAGAAAGAAATTACTAAGGTGTCTAAAAAGAAATGACATTCTTGGCTGCAAGGCAGCAGGGCATCGCATTGAGGTCCGTTTAGGAGACAGGTGTATGCTAAAGAACTGCTGTAAAAACACAGTGTCCAGTGTTAGAATTAGAGGTGGCCAAATAATGGAATTTGTGCCCCACGGGAAGGTCTGATATTCTAATATTTGTTTTCATGCCAAATCAGGAGGAAAAGTCAAAATATCAGCCGTTTTCACAGAACAAAGGGTTCCAAAATATTTTGATTTGGAAATGTTAAAATGGGCGATGTCTGCATTGTTAATTAAAATGAAATGATTCGTCGTTCCCAAAATACCTTTTGATTTGAAATGGCATTTAAAAAAAATTCTTTTCATGTCATTTAAGAAATGTCTGTTCAAAACCAATGTTTGTTTTGTTTATATTTTGCTGATGGAAAGTCAAACAATTTTGTCAAAATCAACATCTTCCCATGGCAAATTTTGATTTTGACAATCACATTTTCTGATGGGAAATTGTTTTGTGCAAAAAAAAAATGTCAGCCAGCTCAAGTTAGAGTCTCCAGAAGTGAGCTCAGTGGTAGGGCTTTTCTATGCCCGGGGTGCTGCTGGTTTGATTAAAGCTGCGATGTTGCGCTAGTTTAGAAAAATGAGTTTAGAAAGGAAAGATGGTGCAGTAGTTAGGAGGTTATTCAGGGCTGTCAGAGACCCGGGTTCAATTTCTGCTCTGTCACAAACATTCTGCGTGACCCTAGGCAAGTCACGTAGGGCTGTCGTACACTATTAAGTTAGTTCAGTTTAACTACATCTCTCAGGGCTGTGAAAAATGTCACACCCTGTGTCATATAATAAGCTGACCTAAGCCCCAGTGTAGACACCTCTAGGTCGATGGAAGAATTCTTCAATCAGTCTAATTACCACTTCTAGGAGAGCTGGTTTTACTACAGTAATGGAGGAACCGCTTCCATTGCTGTAGTGAGAGTCTACATTGCAGTGGTGCAGCTGAACCACAGTAGCGTGTCTAGTGGAGACATATCCCTAGGCTTGGTAGGTCTACACTTGCAGCTGAGGGTGTAATTCATGGCTCGAGGAGACATACTTGTGCTAGCTCTCACTGAGCCAATAGAATATAGCCATGGCTGTGAGATAGGCTAGCCACCTCTCTGAGATCCTAGGCAGGAACTCGGGGTAGCCACAGCTGCATTCTGTTCATAACAGGCTAGCTCAATGACAGCTAGCGTAAGTGTCTCCATGAGACAGCAATCACTCCCCCAGCTCAAGGTGTAACCATACCCTTTTTTCTCTGTGCCTCATTTCCCCATCTGTATAATGGGGACAATAGCACTTCCTCACCACACAGCGGTATTGGGAGGACAAATATATTAAAGATTGTGAGGAGCTCAGGTACTACAGTGATGGGGCCATATAAGAACCTTCAATAGGCAGGTAAGTGCAGCTGCGGGGGTAGACCAGGCCTCAGCCTTTCAATCCCTCTCTCCCTTACTGTGCTTTGTATAGTGTATGGAGAGGCAGACCCCCCAGAGAACACTAAGACGGTAACATAATTAAAATATCCTCACAGCAACCTTCCATCTTCCCTGAATTTATACTCACTCCCTCACCAGCCTGAGCCCAGGCATTAGAAAGTGCTATGAAAGCTTGAGTATGTTTAGAAACCATTAGCTGCTGAAACTGTAATGCATCAAAGGCTGTAATTTACTGTATGTCCTGCTAGTTTCGGACGTCAGAAAGGCCCCTCAAGTGGATGCCAGCTGTGCATCTACTGCAGTGCCATCTGGTATCCTCTATAGCAATATAAATTATGAGTCACCAGAAAGGATGCAACAGGCATTCCTATCTGACTGTATGGTCCCTTCTCAGTGTGCATTGTAGATACAGCAAATCCTCCACTCATTCCAGCCTGATGTTATCAGGTCATCTCATCACATGGTTAGTCTACTATCAGCTTGTGACAGATGAACAGCTCCTTGATTATCTGAGACAGTGTTCAAGCCACAGAATAGGGAACTAGATTCTTGTTCTCTCTAGTGCAGCCAGATAGTGCCATTTTGCACTGGTCAGCGTCCTGCAGTCATCTCTGCTGTACCCAGTAGATGTTACTATGAATGGTACCCCTGAATCCGCAGCCTCGCCTTGTTGATATTATACACTCACTCCTTCTACTCTCTTTTATTCCTCAGGGTTACCCTCCTGTTAGCTTCTCCAGGCCATTTTTAGCAGAATGGAAAGTCTGAGTGAGCTTCGGAACCCACTGCTGGCCAAGAGCAGCAGGCATCTTCACAGTAGCTACTCCTACCATCAGCATCACCCTAGTCATTGCTGCCAGGGGAAACTTTACATCTTTCAGAACACTGGCAGTGCCAGGACTCACCAGCTGCTGGATGCCAGTTCTCTGCAGCTGGCTGTTGAAGCATTGTATGGTCCCAACTTCATCCTGGTGAAGGATGAGACCAGTCTCAAGGCCAAGGACAACAAAGGGGAGAGCTGCGAGACGACCTTCATGGAAAACAAAGAGGCCCCCTCTGAGGCTGCAGATGGGCGAGAAAAACAAGGGCCATGCCAGATGGAGAGTGACATCAGAATCCAAACAGTGTCCTATGAGGTGGAGGAGGAGGAATTCCAGGAGTGTGAGGTGAGCTACTTCTAGGAGAAACAGCAACAAGCTGCTCCCCAGTGAATATGTCCGACTGCCCTTGGGGATAGATGGTGCACAAATGGTACTGAAGGTGTTAAATGTCTACCATCCCCTTCTGTGTCTGAACTCGCCATCACCACAGAGTGTCCCAGCTGCTTCTGTTGGTGTCCAACAGGGTTATTTTTGGTGGGATACTTTGCAAATTTAATTTAATGCTGAAATCAAAGTGGAGCTGAGATTAAAGCATCCAGGAGGACTCAATCAATTGTTATAACATGATCTCATTTCATTTGCATATTGCAGTCTCATTGGTTGAAATGAAGAGTACTTGTGGCACCTTCAAGACTTAACAAGTTTATTTGGGCATAAGCTTTCGTGGGCTATTTTCCCATGCTAATTTTTCCCCTACTGTTACTCACACCTTCTTGTCAACTGCTTGAAATGGGCCATCCTGATTATCACTACAAAAGTTTTTTTTTCTCCTGCTGGTAATAGTCCACCTTAATTGATTAGTCTTGTTAGAGTTGGTATGACAACACCCATTTTTTCACATTCTCTGTGTATATATATCTTCTTACTGTATTTTCCACTGCATGCATCCGATGAAGTGAGTTTTAGCCCATGAAAGTTTATGCCCAAATAAACTTGTTAGTCTCTAAGGTGCCACAAGTTCTCCTCGTTCTTTTTGGTGATACAGACTAACGTGGCTACCACTCTGAAACCTGTCACCATTAGTTGAAATGTTATCGTAGTATTGTGAGTTTCTCTTATACTGTCCTTTCCCACCCACCCCTCTCCTCTCCAGCTCTGGCTTATTACAGAGCAAATGTTACTAGTTCTGTCAGCAGCACTGCAGTGAAGGTGTTGTTATATTTTCAGGGTTGGAAAGTAATCTGGGACACTGTGAATTGGCCAGAAATTCAGCCAAGAGAATGAGCCATCTCAGCGGGGGGTGTCCTTTGAAATAGCCCTTTTTTAACATGATGGCTAAGTGTAGATGAATAATGATGTCATACTTTGTGTGGCAGCCACATGTGGCATATATGCTGCTCTGTCACAAGGCACTTAGGTATCTTGATTGGATGCTCAGAGGGGACCTCATTTTACCCATCCCCCTCCCTCCCCTGTAGCAATCTTATCTTGTCACCATCCTCCCAGTCCCCTCTTGACACCTTCTGTGCCACACCCAATCTCCTGCCTCCCACACATTCTCCCTACATGCTCCCCTCAGTTTCCTGTTGTTGATCCATGCCCCATATTTTCCCTCCCAGTCTTTTGGTAGTCTCTCATCATTCAATTCTCCCACTCTGCTACCCACATTCCTCTGCATCCTCAATCTGTCTCATGCTCTCTGTATTACCCTGAACCTCCTCAGTCACTTTCCTGGCACTCCTTAGCCTCTGACTCTGCCCCCACATTTCCCTCAGTCTCCCTCCTGCACCCTACATTCCCTAAAACTCCCTCAGTTTCCCTTCCTGCTCCGCATCTTTCCCAGTAATTTCCTATGCCTCCATGCACCCTCTCTCTGTGTACCCAACATTTCCCTGTCTCTTCACAATTTCTGGTCCCGTTTCCTAACTCCAAAGCCCAGGAGGTGGCCAACTTTCCTGATATCAGCCTGACTTCAGCTCAGTTGAGAACAATGGGAAATGGTGGCCATCTTCATTAGGAGCAGCCTCACTTTCCAATGCAAGGCAGTGGTAGCCATCTTGACTATGGCTGTGGCATTACAGAAAATAATGGGAAATGGTGGCCATTCTGAATAAGGGCAGGTGAGAGGATATATAGACCCCACACAGCGGGTGGGGGTAGGGGTGGGAAGCGCTGCTTATATACAAAATGATAAGTGCCCTAGAAATACCATCGTGGGCAGACTGACAGGCAGTTCTGATTCAGGGAAAGCCTTTAGTAATAGGACACAGAGCATTTTGTGTCAAGAGCTCCGAGTTGCCAGAGGTTGGTAGTGACCAAAAGTTTTTTCCACCACCAGGTCATGAGATCCTGCATCTCAGCCTCGTTCCCATCACACTTGCCTCCACACAGCAGGTCTGGATGCACCATAGCGATTGCACCCCTTTTTTATCCCTGTGGCAGATCCCTCCACTGCAGGCCAGCATCAGACTGGTGGGAGGAGGACAGCACACCCCTGTGTCAGTGTTTGCAGCCTCCCCCCCGCGCCTGGTTTTGACAGGCTGGCCTCATGATATGTTTCAGGGTCACGTAAGTGTCAGACATGCCAGCCTGTCCCACTGAGGGGTGAATGAGGTGCGCTTGCACTGCTCTCCCCAAGCTCTCTGTGCCTGGGCACTCTCCAGGCCTGACGGCTCTGCGCTGCTTAGTAGCACTGAACTCATTTGTTTTCCAGAGTGACTCCTCGAGTGACAGTGAGAGTGAGGATCATTTCCTGATGCTCCCCCCACGAGACCACCTGGGCCTGGCCATTTTTTCAATGCTCTGCTGCTTCTGGCCCCTGGGAATTGCTGCCTTCTACTTCTCCCATAGGGTGAGGAATCCATTTGCTGATGTCTCCTTTTCTGTGCTGCACATGCTGGGTTAGGTAATGGCTCTAATGCAGGGACCCTACAAGCCAGAAGAACCCCTTGAGTCAGGGGCCTGGCACCATTCCAGTCAGTGAGACACACATCTCTGTCATTCCCATTGGTCTTGTTTCCAACCCTCACTGACCCAACTCTGTGTGCTGGGGTACAGCAAGTCATACTCCAGGGCATGCAGTGCTCTGAGCACCCTTCATCCACACCCCACAGCAGAATTACATGGTTCCACTGCAGCCAGGGCTCTCCATGATCATGTGGGGGAACTACAGGACTTGCCCTTCAGTGCAGAGACTAGATACTGTGGGCCAGAGTCCCACCCTTTGTGCCATTCTGGTGGTGCAAAGGGACCCAAAACTGACCATAACTTGCCAAATGAGAGTTTCTCCAGCATGGGTGAGTCTTTGGCTGGGGTGGAGCTGCTGCAGTCAGTTCCTACATTGCCCTGCTCCAGTTTCTGTGCTTCAACAATCCCCAAAGAGTGGATGGTCTCCTGGGTGTCTTTACCTTCTGATGTAGCTTGGAGCTGTCCCTGGGCTACTCCAAACTATTCCAGAGCCAGCAGTGGATCTGCTTGAGAATCCAGCTGCCTCGGAGACTGGGCAGAGCAGAGACTCTGGCCTCTGTTTCTCATTACAGGGGTCCCTCCATTCATTATGTCTGTTGTAATGGCCTCTGATGTTGTCAGATAAAGCCAGTTCCCCCTCTGTAAAATAGGGATAACACCACCTCCCTTTGCCAATCTGCTGGTTAAACCTTTAGTCAACATTACTCTCCTGTTTTAAATCTGGGGACGGATTGACAGCTCTCCCGATTGAAACATGAGTCCATTGTGATCCTCCCAGATCACACAAGGGCTTGATTCTCCTCACACGTGTGTGTAAGTCAAGTATAACTCAGCCATGTAAAGCCTGGCACAAATAAGACAAGAATCTGGGCCTTGACCTGTGTTAGCTCTGACTGGCTGCTGCTCTGGTCAGGGTATGGGCCAGATTCTGTTCTCGGTTACACAGATGTAGATCCAGAATAATTCACTCGGAGTCGGTGGAGTTGTGCCAGTTTTCTACTGGATGATACCAAGATCAAAGTTTTTCTCACAGTCTTAAGAATGGAGACAGTAGAAACAATAATAAAAGATAAGTTATAATGCACCTAGTTGAGAATAACATGAAAGGAACAACCTAGCACAGCACCTGTGAGGCAAAGTGGGGTCTTTAAGCTGCTGGAGTTCTTAGAAGAGGAGCTCTTGTTGTTTGTTTATCTAATGTAATTGCTGTACACAGTGCTTGGTTATTACTCCGATTGTTTGTTAGTTCTGCAGGGCAGGGACTGTCTCTGTGTTTGCTGAACAACTGAGAACACGCACAGTGTTTAAAGGAAGTTAAAAGCACCCATCTTGAAGAGCTTGCAGTCTAACCACTCTCTCCACCACGGTGTCACTCCAGTTTTATGCCCAGTGGGTTTCCATTGAAATCAATAACATTATGCCAGTGTAAAACTAGAACAATGCAGTGGGGAATCAGCTCGTAGGTTTTAACTAAGAACGAGCAAGTAGTGGATAAAAGATGACAGATGGGTCTATTTAGACCTTCAAAGGCTTTTGATAAAGGTGGTAATCCTGGGCAAGGTGGATACAGGTCTGTTATAGTTATTATACACTGGTTAGGAGGTAAAAAGTTAAAGGACAAGGCTAAATAATTGTCAGTCCTCAACCAAGAAGGAGATTAATAATGGGTTTCCCTAGGGAACAGTTCTCAGACTAGTTATGTTAAATATTTTATTAACGATTTAGATGTTGGGGTTGAATAAAGAGACGTCAACATTTGCTGATGACACGAAATCATTTAGGTGAGGAGGGCTGAGAGGAGCTCTTGAAGAATGTAACACAGCCAGGAAACTGGGAACATGATGGCAGATGAGTCGGCACAGACAAGTGCAAGCTGATGCCCACTGCAAGGAGCACTTCAATCTTGCTGGCCACTGAATTAGCCGCTCAGGAAGCAGTGTGGCATGTCACTGTAAGCAACCTTGAATCTGTGCAGTGTGCAGTGGTGGCCCAGAGAGCAAATGAGATGCCTGGATATTGAAAGGAGAATAGAGAGGAATGTGACAATGCCATAGCACAGACTGGTGTGTGTCCTCACCTTGAATACTGCATTCAGTACCAGGCACTTCATCTTAAAGATGAGGTGCAATCAGGATCGGCGCTAAGGTTTATCGCGCCCTAGGCACACGGCCATTTTGCCGCCCCCCGCGCTGATCCCACGGCTCCGGTGGAGCTGCTGCAGTAATGCCTGCGGGAGGTCCACTGGAGCCACGCGCGCAGCCGACCGTCTGCAGGCATGACTGCAGCAGCTCCACCGGAGCCGTGGACCTACGGACCCTCTGCAGGCATGCCTGCGGCAGGTCAACCAGAGCCACCTGCCACCCCGCGGCAAAATGCCGCCCCCCGAATAATCCTGGTGCCCTAGGCGATTGACTAGGCTGCCTAAACGGTAGCGCCTGCCCTGGGTGCAATAGAAGAAACAGGAAAAGGTAACAGCAATTAAAAAATGACTAGGAACACAGTTACTGCCAGATCCATGGTCCAGGCTGTCTGCTGCCTTTTCCCTGCTTGTACCCAGAACCAAATGCCAAGGTGTAAATTCCCATAACAATCAATTATGGAATAATCTGCCTCTGGGGGAATATTCTTCACTCCTATCAGTCAATGATTGGTTTATCCTAGCTAATGTATCTGCAGTATTCTTGTTTTTCATATACATGTTGACTCCACTATGTCCTTATATCATGTGGCAGTGAGTTCCATGGGTTATTTATGCATTGTGGGAAAAAACTATATTTCCTTTTATCACTTTTAAATGTATTGCCTTTTAATTTCAGTAAATGTCCCTGTGCTCTGAGATTATGAGAAAGTGTAAAGGGCAGTGCACCATTTACATGCTTTATCCTATTCACTATATTGTGAATATTTTCATTTGATGGAAATGATCAAAGGCCTGGAAAGACCCTTTTAACCTCTACCACATGAAAGTATTTCTAGGCCTCTGATCATTTCATTGCTCCCCTTCAAACTCTTTCTATAACTGCCATATCCTTTTTGAAATGATGTGGCCAGAACTGAACACCAGAGGAGGGTGACCCGCCAGTATATGCAATGACATTATATTGTTTCACTATTCTTTTTTATCCCTTTTTTAATACAATGTAACCAGAAATAATTTACATATTCCTGATTAGCCAACATACTGAAGACTATTAGTACAATATAGCTAGTATCTCTGCATGTACAGTCCTTCTGGCATGACATCATGAAGTTCCATTGCATTTACATTTCAGGACCACAAGTGCACGAAGTAACATATTCAAAAGTCCAAACACAACCAGTTCAAAGACTGATCCATCTACAAATGTATGGATAGCTGTAGCTACTCACCAAGAAATACATCTCTATCCCCATATAACACGACCTGATATAACATGAATTCGGATATAATGCAGTAAAGCAGCACTCGGGGCGGGGGGGGGCAGGGCTGCGCACTTTGGTGGATCAAAGCAAGTTTGATATAACGCAGTTTCACCTATAACGTAGTAAGATTTTTTCGCTCCTGAGGACAGTGTTATATCGGGGTAGAGGTGTACTGTGCTGGGAAGAGCTGATGCAATTATCCCTGTACTATGAGAGTGGAATTTAAGAATATCAGATGCACACATGTACTTCAAACTTCTCAACCCCTCAAACCTACCTTTTAAAGGAAAGCTGTGTCAAAGTAAAGTTGCACAGAAGGGAAGAGGAGGGTAAGGGTTGGGAGTCAGTGCTGTTCCCTGGAGTAAGTGAACAGTCATTCCTCTCCCCAAAGGGGTTAGATGGCGTTAATAGTCACTTACGCATTGTCTTCTCTTTCCAGACCAGTAAGGCTGTCTCCAAGGGGGACTTCCACATGGCAAGTTCAGCCTCCCGGCGGGCCCTCTTCCTTGCTGCGCTCTCCATCACCATCGGCACAGGGGTCTATGTTGGTGTGATTGTAGCACTGATTGCTTATCTATCCAAAAGTGGCCATGTATAGCAGAGACCTTCACGCCAAAGCTCAGCACTCTGCACCCAAAGGCCACTGCTAGTGGGATTCACACTTTTGTATGGAGCAAAGGACACAACGCTTGCAAGGGCTGCTGAGCAGCTCCATGAGTGGAGGGATCCAGGCTTGGATGCTCTGTACAGGGTCTTTCCCTTTTACATGAACAGTAGACTCCATTCTCCTTTACACCTTGGACAACTGGCTAACAATATCCTGCTAGTAAAGAACTCAGCACAGGCTGAAAGTCCTGGATTCTGAGGCTGGGAGGAGCATGTTTCACTTAAGGAAGAATGTGGAAGAGATCTTTTTAGTTCAGCTGCAGGGCCTGCTGCAGCCATGTATAGTTTTCAAAACAACATGTTCATGTTCTAGTCCTGCACTGCGAATCCCACCACCTAGTATATCATAGCCCTGGTCTGATTTTGAGGCACATGGGGAAGAGAGGGCAGGAGGCAATTAACTCATTGCCTGCTCTTCCTTTTAGGAGAGCGGGCTCACAGGCTCATTGCAAGAGAGATTGGTCAGGGCTCCTGGTGTGGGGAAAACACTTCAGTTTTAGTGCCACAGGCTGGCAACTGTCCCTTTAATTGCCATAAACTTCGAGGACACAGTGCAGCCCTAAATAAAGAGAGAGCTCTGGGACTCAATCTGCAGAACCTCAGCTATCAGCTCTACCACCAGGCTTTACCCTAGTCTCATTTACCAAGCCATGGCTCAGCCCTTGGTGATTCAGACCTAGCTCTGCAGTCATACATCCATTCTAAATAAGACAGCAAAAGGTCACTGGGGTTGGTAATTGTGTGTCATCATTTCACGTGTAGAAGCTGGTTGGGAAAAGCCTCACAAGTCTTGTGTATTATCGTCGTCACAGTAGCACCTAGTGGCCCAACTGTTGTGCTAGGTTCTGTAAAGACACACAGTAAGAGCTCCGGCTCGAAAGAAAACACAGTCTGTCTCAGGAGCCAGAACAGACAAAGGCCGTGTGTGAAACAGAGGCACTGAGAGCTGACTAGGTCACTGAGATCAGGGGCCTCCGGGGCCATAGAACCCTAGGCCGGAGTGCTAGCCCCGAGGCTACGTACTTTACCTTTAGCTTTAGCAGTGAGCAATGAAACACTCCAGGTACTGCCATTTAGGCCAACACCCAGAAGAAAATATCCTGTTCTGCCCCCAGTGCATCTACTTCCAGGTAAATAACAACCCCCTCTGCTGGAACTGGCCTGATCCTATTAATGCTGGTCACAGACAAATAAGGAGATCAGCAAAAAAACCTCTTAACTCAGCTTTGTGTATA
The DNA here is from genome assembly GCF_003597395.2 of Chelonoidis abingdonii. Lineage (NCBI taxonomy): Eukaryota > Metazoa > Chordata > Testudines > Testudinidae > Chelonoidis > Chelonoidis abingdonii. The sequence goes on along the minus strand of NC_133772.1, from coordinate 109,914,810 downwards.
ACCTCCTGCCAAAAATACTGTTTGTCACTGGCCAAAAGCCAGAGAAGGAGAAAATATATGTTCCAGGGTTGGAGACTGAATGAGAAGCGATGGAGACAAAACCCCAGGCTGGGAGCAGGAAGAAGTGTCTGTGTAAGGCTCTGTGCTGGACAGGACCCACACTGGAAATGCCAGTGCCACTTAGCCCTGCTCACAGCCTATTACTTATGTGTACAGTGCCAGTAACACGCTAGGTGCTTCACAGATGGATATAGAGGCACGGTCTTTGCCCCAGAAAGCTTACTGGAAAGAGACACTTTCTGCTTCAACCTGAGCTCCACTTTGTGCCTCAGACGCCACATCTTAAACCCTCCTATCATAAGCCTAACTCCCAAATCTGGACCTTAGCGTCCAGAAATCTGGGTGCCTAGCATGAACCCTTCTAAGCTTAATTACCAGCTTAGCTTTGATCTCGCTGCCACCATCCAAAAAATTCCAGGGTTTTGGCTCCCTCTGGTCTCCCCAAAACCTTCCCTGGAGAGACCCCAAGACTCAGAGACTCTGAGTCTCACAACAAAGGGAAATAACCCACTTCCCTTCCCCCTCTCTCTCCCACCCAGACTTTCCTCTCTGGGCTAACCTGAGAGTACTGATGCGAGGTCTCTTTACATCACAATACCAAGAAGCATGTCTCTCCTCTATTCCACAAAGAGACAAACCCCAAATACAAGGAAACAGAAATGATTCTATCTCTTCCCCTCCCACCAATTCCCTGGTGCTGCAGAGTTTCACCCTCCGTAGATCTAACACAAAGAGAATTCCCTCCCCTTCGTTCCTTAGCCTACCAGAGAGAAAAACTCAAACAAGTCTTAAAAGAAACTTTATATAAAAAGAAAGAAAAAGACATAAGAATATAATCTCTGCATCAAGTGACAATACAGGCTATTGCTTATAAGAATAATGAATAAACAGTCTGATTCAAAAAGATATCCAATTTGAAACATTCCAGCAAGCTACACACATGTAAATACAACCAAAACAACATAAAAGCCTATATTGTTTTTCTACCTGTACTTACAATTTGGAAACAGAAGATTAGAAGATAGAAAGAACCTTCTCATAGCTGAGATACAGACAAAAAGACTCAGACCCCAAAAATTCCCTCCCTGACTTTGAAAAATCCGGTTTCCTGATTGGTCCTCTGGTCAGGTGTTTGGTTCTCCTTGTTAACCCTTTACAGGTGAAAGAAACATTAACCCTTAGCTATCTATTTATGACACCTCCTCACCTTGGCCAGTCCTCCCTGCACTTCTTTTCTTGCCTCCCCACACCTCACCCTGATGGGGCGTAGGCAGGCTCCCAACTCACCCCTCCTCCCTGGGGCTTCTGTGCACACTATAGCACATTCTGTAAGAAACTCAGCATGTTCCTTGATCCGTGTATTGTTCATATGTACATTTCATTCTAAAGCAGCATGTTAATATCTGACATTTCTATTGTACTTGAGCCATAAAAGAAGGAAACATACAAGAAACCTGTTCAGAAGCTTCTCTGAAGGTCCCATTATGTTTTATAAGATGAAAGAGTTAATAAAAGAGCAAGAAACAGAAATGTATCCTAGATGAGTTGGATGTGGACAGAATGGGAGCACACTGTGCAAATGGCACAAAGCTATTTAGATCAGTAAAACCCCAGGATGCTTGTGAGGGAGGCTGGAGGATGTAATCCAGCCAGTGGCTGGGCAACACCATGGGATATTACAGTTAACTTAGGTCACTGCAAAGAAATACACTTTGGGGAAAAGAACCTAAACTTAGAGCCTCTGAATTCATAGTAGCTTTTTAGGGGAAAGATTCAGGAGTCCCCATGGAGTTCATTTTGCCCAGTGCACAGTAGATGTTTAAAAAGTAAAGATGCTCAAAAGAGAGAAAATATAATGATTTTGAATAACAGTGAACTGCTCTGTGGAGTTACTAACAGGTCCCCTGGAGAGGCTGGAAACAGTCAGAGAAGCCAACAAAAATGATTCAAGGCCTGGCAGGACTTGAATAAAAGAGATGAAAGTTAGAGCAGTTCCAAGGTTTTCGTTTCCTTTTTTACCATTTGGTAAAATCTTACCAGTTTGACCGATTCATAACTCAGGGAGTGGGATCACTTGAATCATAGTGAAAGAAAGTAAATGGGAAACAAAGCGAGGGAAATGGGCATCTAGTTAGCCTGGCGGAGTCAGTGCCCCATGGGGCCACCATGCTGGAAATCATAGCTGGATTTAAAAAGATAATTTGATGGCCAATAATCACTTTTGAAGCTGTGCAAACTAAAAGAAGTGTAATGAAATCTCAGCCCATCAACTAGCCCCCAAGGAGGTAATAAGGACTCCCCCTCCCAGCCATAGCGAGGCACAGGTGACCAGTAGCATGGGTGGGGGGGTCCCATCAGCTACTGTCCACTAGATAGAAGCAATAGTCTAAGGGTCTGATGTGTTACATTATTTGTACTGCAGTGGTGCCTAGAGGCCTCACCAGAGAGTGGGACCTTACGTTGTGTACCAGCATATAGTACAAGACAGTTCCTGGCCCAAAGAGCTTACTGTCTAAATAGACAGGCCCAGGGACCACACTGCCATGCGTCCCTTACAGCAGAAGCTGGAATACTGGGCATGGGATTGACCAGTGGCCTGATCCAGGACATCAGGAGCCAGGATCCCAGGGACTACATAGTATTGCAAATCAGATGTGGTTGCAGCACAGAGAGGCCAGTGTTTGGATGAAAAACTGGGGAAGTGTCTGCTGGTCAGAGAGTGAGGACAAGAAGGTAGAATTTGATGCAGTAGAAAATGGGAAGCCAATAGATACAACATGTGTGAGTGGGGGGGGGGGGAGGGGAAGCAGGCACGTCAGTGACCAAGTTAGGGTTCCAGCGTCCCAGCCTCCCTGTGAGCTGGAGCTGCCTAAGCCAGAGTAGGGCAGAGCTAAGGAGAGAGCAGAAGCCTGAGCTGAGCTGGAGGCAGAGCAGCAGTAGTCAGAACCAGAGGGGCCAGAGAAGCAGCCCAGAAGGCAGAGCGGAGCTGCAGCTAGAGCAGCCCAGAGCTGGGAGCTGGAGCCATGCCGACTGTGAGCCAGAGCTGAGCTACAGTGGGGAGCTGCGGGCCCAGCACTGGGGAGCAGACACTCGCTGTGCCATGAGGAACATGTGAGCCAAGTGTGGTGAGCAGCTGGGGAGAGTGAGCGAAGGGAGGCTCTCAAGGTCAGGCAGGCCTCTGGGTGAAAGGAGTTGGAGCGAGGACTCAGATCCTTTCACTAGCAATTCCACCAGGTTAGTGCATAAGCCAGGAAAGTTCCCCACAGTAGTAGGACCATCCCCCTTACACTAGGAAATCAGCTATACTCTAGGTGGCTGGCTGCTGGGATTGGCTAATTCCCAGGTCTCTGGGGAGGGTAATGTGGTGCGAAGGCAGGACAGTGTGTGGCCACTGGGAGGGGTGCTGAGACAGGGTCCTGCAGCCTCCCCCATAATAGGCTTCTTCTGCTACCCTGGCCTACCTTACCACCATGCCTTCTCTCCCCTGCTGGGCTGCCACTCACACACCTCACTCTGACACTGCATGGGGCGGTCAGCAACAGAGCCAGGCGCAGGGAGCAGCTGGCCAGATCCTGCAATGGCTCCCCAGGGAGGTGGAGTTCTCTGCCCACTAGGGACCCTCTTCTATATCTCCTGAGAGGGAAGGAGTTGGGGTGACCATCTACGGAGGAGGTGTGGGAGGGAGAGGGTCTCAGCCCAAGTATGCCTGCCCTGAGTACCTCGGTGCAGAACATTGAGAACAAGAGCCAACATTTTCTCAGTCCCTTGAGGTGCCTTCCAGCCCTGCATCTTCTAGGATTTTATGAGAGTCCCAATGAAAATTCATTTATGTTTGGAGAAAAAAATCACTGGTTCTCAGCTTCCTGAGTTCCTTAGGTGCATTTTAGGTGCATTTATGAGTCAACAGTGTGATGCTGTTTCAAAAAAAAGCAAATGTGATTCTGGGATGCATTAACAGGTGTGTTGTGAGCAAGACACGAGAAATTATTCTTCCGCTCTACTCTGTGCTGGTGTCACGGACTGTGGGGGAGTCCGGCCCTGCACCCCTCTTCCTGGTCCCCACAGTGACTTTTAGCCAGCCAGTAAAACAGAAGGTTTATTGGACAACAGGAACGCAGGTTACAGCAGAGCTTGCAGGAACAGTCAGGACCCCTCCATCAAATCCTCTCTGGGCTTTCAGGGTGCTTGGATCCTAGCTAGGATACCCTGAATTCCACCCCACAGCCCCAAAACCCAAATTGATCTGCCCCTCCTCCGCCAGCTGATTCCTTTGTCCCGTTTCCTCAGCAAAAGGTGCTCACCCCCTCCCCCCTGCCTGCTCAGGTTACAGGCTTAAAGTCCTGTCCCTCACCTAAAGACATCCCTGCTCTCCCATACCCCACACAGACAGCCCTACTCCATCACAGCTGGTTAGGCCTCAACTGGAATATTGTGTCCAGTTCTGGGCACCGCCATTTCAGAAGATGTGGAGAAGTTGAAGCGGGTCCAGAGAAGAGCAACAAGAATGATTAAAGTCTAGAGAACATGACCTGTGAAGGAAGGCTGAAAACATTGGGTTTGTTTAGTTTGGAAAAGAGAAGACTGAGAGGAGACATGATAGCAGTTTTCAGGATCTAAAAGTGTCAAGAGTCTTTCCCCCACTTTGAACTTTAGGTACAAAAAGTGGACCTGCATGAACACTTTTAAGCTTAATTACTAGCTTAAATCTGGTTGCTGCCACCAGCCAGAATTTAGTGTCTTGGCACTGTCATGGTATAATTCCCCACCCTAAACCTTTAGCGTCCAAAAGATGGCGTACCAGCAATGAATTCCTCTAAGCTTGATTACCAGCTTAGAACCTGTAGTGCTGCACCAACCAGGAATTCCAGTGCCTGGTACGCTCTGGTCCCCCAAGACCTTGCCTGGGAACCCAAGACCCAGACCCTCTGGATCTTACCACAAGGAAAGTAAACCCTTTCCCCCACCATTGCCTCTCCCAGGCTTCCCCTCCCTGGGTTACCCTGGAAGATCACTGTGATTCAAACTCCTTGAATCTTAACAGAGAGGAAAATGCACCTTACCCCTCCTTCTCTCTCCCCTCCCAGACTGTCCGCTGAGAGAGTCAGTAATCCTTAATATAGGGAAAATTAGTCTTTCTCTCCCCCTTCCCTCTTTTCTCCCCACCATTCCCTGGTGATCCAGACCCCGTCCCCTGGGGTCTCACACCAGAATAAAAAAACAATCAGGTTCTTAAACAATAACTTTTATTAAAAAGGAGAAAAACAGTAAAAATTATCTTCTAAATTAAGAGGATAGGTATGAGTCTTTCAGCTATGACACTAGGAATAACCCTCCCAGCCTAAGTATACAAGTACAAATTAAAATCCTTTCAGCCAAATACAAATTTGAATTCCTCCCAGTCAAATACACATTTGCAAATAAAGAAAACAAACATAAACCTAACTGCCTTATCTACCTAATACTTACTGTTTGGAATCTATGAAACCTGTATCCGGGAGATTGGAGAGAAACCTGGTGCACGTCTGGTCCCTCTGAGCCCCAGAGTGAACACAACCAAAAACTAACAGCACACACAAAAACTTCCCTCCCTCAAGATTTCAAAGATCCTGTCCCCTGACTGGTCCTCTGTCAAGTGACAGCCAGGCTCACTGAACTTGTTAACCCTTACAGTCAAAAGAGATATAAAGTACTTTTGTTCTACTAACTCCTACTATCTGTTTATGACAGGCACACTTTCTGTTCCCCCAAAACCTTCCCTGGGGAAACCCAGACCCAAACCCCTTGGTCTTAAACAAGGAGAAATTAAACCATCCCCTCCTTTTCCCCTAGACTTTCCCGCCCTGGGTTGCCTTGAGAGGCTTCACACCGATCCAAACTCCTTGGATCTTAAAACAAGGAAAAATCAATCAGGTTCTTAAAAAGAAAGAAAAACAGTAAAAGTTATCTCTGTAAAATCAGGATGGAAAATGCTTTAAGGGTACTCAGATTCATATAGACTGGAGGGCCCTCCCCCAGCCTTAGATTCAAAGTTACAGCAAACAGAGGTAAAAAATCCTCCAGCAAAAAGACACATTTACAAGTTGAGAAAAACAACATAAGACTAATCCACTTGCTGTCTACTACTTACAATTTTGAAACATGAAAGACTGATTCAGAAAGATTGGAAACGTGGAATGATATCCCATCCCTCTCATCCCGAGAGCGAACAATGAACCAAACAAAAAACACAACAAAAGACTTCCCTCCACCAAGATTTGAAAGTATCTGTGTGCCCTATTGGTCCGCTGGTCAGGTGTCAGCCAGGTTTACTGAGCTTCTTAACCTTTTACAAGTAAAAGAGACATTAACACCTTAACCACTGTTTATGACAAAAAGGTGCCATAAGGAGGAGGGAGAAAACTTGTTCATCTTAGCCTCTAAGAGATAGAACAAGAAGCAATGGCTTAAACTGCAGCAAGGGAGGTTCAGTTTGGACATTAGGAAAAAGTTCCTAAACTGTCAGGGTGGTTTAAATACTGGAATAAATTGCCTAGGGAGGTTGTGGAATCTCCATCTCTGGAGATATTTAAGAGTAGGTTAGATAAATGTCTATCAGGGATGCTCTAGACAGTATTTGGTCCTGCCATGAGGGCAGGGGACTGGACTCGATGACCTGTCAAGGTCCCTTCCAGCCCTAGAATCTATGAATTTTGAAAATGCTACCCAATGTCTGTCCTCAGGAGCCTATGGGTGAGCCTGAGAGGCCAGGGGCGGCTCTATGTATTTTGCTGCCCCAAGCATGGCAGTCAGGCAGCCTTCGGCAGCATGCCTGTGGGAGGTCCACTGGTAACACGGATTCGGTGGCATGCCTGCAGGAGGTCTGCCAGTCTCGTACCTTCAACATACCTGCCACTGAATTGCCGCCGAAGCTGTGGAACCAGCAGACCTCCCGCAGGCATGCCACCAAAGGCAGCCTGACTGCCACCCTCACAGAGACCGGCAGGTGCCCCTCCTGCGGCTTGCTGCCCCAGGCACACGCTTGCTGTGCTGGTGCCTGAAGCCTCCCCTGGTCAGCAGCAAACCCTGCCTTCAGCCTCTTTGTTTCTTCCTCCTTCTCCGCTCACTGCCCATCCCCTCCACTTCTGCTTCTTTCTGTCACCTCCTCCACCTCTGCTCCCTGCCTAACCATAAGGATCTCTTTCCCCCTTTCCAATGAGGACTGAGAAGGGGGCTGGTGGTGGCCTGCTCTGGGCCCAGGTTCAGAGGAGAACTGCAAGTCTTTCTCTTCCCATCCCACCTACACTGTTAGGAGGAGAAACAACTCTCTCTCCCCCTGGTTAGTCACTGTAGGTTTTTATTTTATTTAAAGAGAATTTTGTAATGTGGTATTATACCACCATGGGTTTGGCTCTGGTGGCTACAGTTTGAAGCTTAACAGAGTGGAAGTTACCTCTGCTACTTGCTTCAGATTTAGAGTTTCTAGGAACACATAAAGACCAAGGGTAGTGACCACACAGACATTCACAAGTACAAGCTCTAGACTGTTTTACAAGTTTTATTCAAGTTACAATTAAAGTTATGATTACCCAAGCATATAAACATTCTATACAGACCTATGCGAAGGTGCAAATATAGTTATACTCACATCCTTAACAACAGTGTTAGGGTCTGATGGGTGTCTCATGGACTGATCAGCAGCAGAGGAATAGTCCCTGCTGGAGTTTCCCATAGTGAGCTCAATTCCCCCACCCCTGCTTTTTATAATGTAATTCTGACAGTACCACATTAGCATTTATACACATAGTGCACTCTGTGGTTAGGGCACATGTTAGAAAAATGTGACTACTGGGCATCTTGTAAGCAAAAATTTACTTTTACTGTTAATTTTTTGTAATATCACCCATTGGTACATCTTTTCCTGTAACCTTGTAATTCTTTGGTCACTTACTTATGTCAGGATTGCTTATCTCCAAGGCCTAAAATAGCTAAGCTAAAATCTTGCAGGCCTCAGCCTACAGATCTTGTGTTTCAGCCCTACTTACTTAGATACCTAATACATAATTATCTCTTCTAATGACTAATCAATATTGGTGGTGGTGTAGGGAGGGCTAGCTCAGTGGTTTGAGCATTAACCTGCTAAATCCAGGGTTGTGAGTTCAATCCTTGAGGGAGCCAATTAGGGAAGTGGAATAAAAATCTGTCTGGAGATTGGTCCTACCTTGAGTAGGCAGTTAGATTAGATGATCTTCTGAGGTCCCTTCCAACCCTGATATACTATAAAAGGCAACTGCACCTTTGCAATTTATACTTCTGTAATCCTACAATTTAACCCTATTTAATATACAATGATTATGTGTGACATAAGGTTAGTTAATCATAACCACACAATAAATTCAAGTCACTGGCTACATCACAAACCCCCTCTGACTCAGGCCTACTGTTACTACAGCACTTTGACCAAGTAAACCCTCTCTTCAGTGATGCTTATGCACTCTGGTCCTCCCTGTGCTGAACTGGTCACTCGTTAAAACCTATACCAGCCTTCTTCCCATTTCACCCAAAGCTACTTGGGGGGTAGGGAGGGGCACAGTGTACTTCAAAGGCCTGCACTTTTGAGTTACATTCCTTCACCGCTCTGTCACTGGGTTTTGGCTACTCCCGTCCCGAGCGCTGTGGGGCAGAGGCTGTATCCTCAGGCATAGTTTGCATGTGGCTGGCCCGGTATAAATAACTGACTGATTTCTAGTTTAACGTGGGCTCTGTTGATAGTGGCTCCCAAGTGTACAGTGATGGCACTAATCGCACAGGTGCTGATTAGGGTTTGTTTTATGGAGAGAGGCAGAAGGCCTAACAGCTCCAGGGCCTCCTGTTCAGAGGTGCTGAGCACCTGCAGCTCCAATTGACCACATTGGCTTTTGGATGCTGAGCGTGTCTGAAAAGCAGACCTTGGGCAGAGTAGGGAGCAGTGTGATCAGTGCTCCACTAACCCCCCCCACCCCCGGCATTAACCAGCCAACAGAGCACTCACAGACCAGTGTACGCAGCAACATCTTGCTTTGCTAGAACCAGGCTGTTGTCAGGAGCCACCCTGGGATCAGGGTTACTCCACAGAAGTGAGATTTCCTCAGCATGAAGCACATATCATCATTTGCTTACTGGCTGGGTTTTTTCCATTTAGGATCCCAGTTTCTCAACAGTTGCTAGCACTGTGCTAACTCATAGGTCTGCTCATATTTAGGGGAGGAATCCCATGTTTGACACCACAGCTGATCTCTTGACACCCCTTTGTTAAGACAGCTCACGCACTCTTGGACAAGAGCCCCACTGGCCTTTCACCATGCATGGATGATCAGCACCACCAGGAAACTCAAGACTATATCCTTACAAAGTGGACGCATCAGTTTGGAAAGACAGTCAAACACACACAGTCTCTGTCTGCACTGCCCTGGAGTTCAGACTATGGGGTGGGGGGGTGAATTGCAGGGACGTAATCCTGTCCGACGAGGGCTATGTTATCATGCACTAGGAACCTTTCAGTTCGTGCCCACAGCATCCATGCAGGAGAGTTACAGCGCAGCACTTTGGTACGCTCCGCTAGTCACACCTCCATAGTCCAAAAGACAAGCCCTAAGTAAATTCAGGAGCCCATTGCTGCACCTTCCTCTTTGTCCACTTGAGTGTAGATCCTAGACCAGGCTCAGCAAGCTATTCGCTGGCTCCTCCAGAGTTGCCACAACTATGCTGCAGCTTGGCCTGATTTCCTTCCCATGCTGTGACTGTTGGGGGTGCCAGCATTGCAGATAGTAACTCGTGGTGGAAGAGTGCCCAACCTTCCATCTGGAGGGCATTTTCCACCACCTAGTCTCCCTGGATACAGAGACCGTCCTCTGGTTCCAAAGCTGGACATTGAGCTCTGACATCTACACATGAGACAGAACAGTAGCAGGGGAACTCACACCTCTGTAAACAACAAGCCAATGGAAACAGGCCAGGTTTAACCCCAAAAAAGTAAAGCCCATTACAAATGTAGGCAAGAGTTAAACTAAGACTAAAAAAAAGCGAGAGAACATGAGGGTTAAAATGAAGAAACACTAAAAGGGGCAGTCAGGAGTCTTTGAAGCCTTTTACAAAATCCTGGATCCTTTTTCCCCTCTCCTTTTTGTTGGTAAGTCATTGAGTTAGACTAGAAGTTCTTTGGGGCAGGCCTCGATCAGAGAGATCACATCTGAAGCACTTGCGGTTGCTATCTCATATTAATAAGCTATCTACGTTAGCAGCCGAAGGATGTAACCCCCCAGGGTCACACACACTCTGCAGTTTGGCAGGGAAGAAACCTAAGAAGAGAGTCAGGATGATAAAAGGGACGTGGGTATCTAACCTAGACAGATGTACCTTACTTGACGCTGCTGTCACTACATCCATGAGGGTGGGAGTAAAAAGTGACCCCTGGCTTTTGCCAGCTGTTAGGCAGAAATAGGACCAGCTGCCTGTTCTCTCTTCAGGAAGCTCAGATCTGCCAGGTGGGCAGTTATAAAATGTGCAGAGATTTAAGAGGACAATTCTCCTTCTTGGGCCTGAAAGTCTCCCTCGGGCTCAGATCTTCCATCGGCTCCTCGTTCTCATAACCTGGGGCCCATCAATCTGGTGCTTCTTGTCGCTAGCTGCATTGAAGTTTCTTTTGTTTGCCCTTTTTGCTCAAAGTGAAAAATGTGCCATCTCCCCACTTGTATTTCCCTTCATCTCACTTTGTAATTTCAAATCAAACTCATCCTGGCAGGTTTTAATCTTAGGAAGTGCGTCCCTCCTGAGATGGGCCTGGCTGATGAAGCGCTCTTTTATCAGAGCCGGGCTATGCTTTGTACCCTGCTGCCTATTAGGATGCAGTGAAACAGAACGTTATGAAAGGAAAATGCACTGGTTTGTCCAACACAGATCTAAATTAGTGACACATCTGAGCCAAGTCTGTCAGCACATGCTTCCTTTTTCCCTTTCTTCATGCTCCTTTCCCCCTTGGCGTATGATCTGAGATGGAGAGAAGCAGAAGCTGCCTCTGGATGCTGGGCTTTGTAGTAGTTACAAAGGGTGCAGGGGCTGGTTCTGTGCTTGATCTATTTCAGTTCTCCTTCCCATTCTCTGAAGTGCATCGGGAGGAGGCAGCAGGGAGCACAAGGAGAGGGGCTGGTGCAGAATATTCAGGACAGAATATGCTGGCTTCTACCAAATGAATGTTAATGGATGGGATTTCTGGAAAATGAAGCTCTCTATCCCCAAACCAGGGACACTGGGGGCAGCAGCAATGTGTCCTTCCCTGTCCACACCATGTGCCTCCCCTCTGCCCTGCAGAGACCTCTTATAGGGCTAGGAGCAGGAGTGCAGACTCCAGAGGCCCATTCATCCTTTGGCCTCTCAGCTGAAAGCCAGCAAAGGGACAAGTCGGTGGCAACTATGAAGCCATTTGCCCACTAGACCCTCACACCTATTACCCATAACTGCTGAACAGTGGCCTAGTGATTAGGAATTTGAAACACTACAGACCTGGGCCATATTCAAAGTTGTCATGGCATAATTCCCCAATCTGAACATTAGAGTCCAAAAAATGAGGTACTAGCATGAATTCCTTTAAGCTTAATTACCAGCTTAGATCTGATAGCTGCCACCAATCAGGACTTGGAGTGCCTGATACACTCTGGTCCCCCCAAAACCTTCCCTGGGGACCCCCAAGACCCAGACCCCCTGGATCTTAACACAAGGAAAGTAAACCCTTTCCCTCACTGGTGCCTCTCCCAGGCTTTCCCTCCCTGGGTTACCCTGGAAGATCACTGTGATTCAAACTCCTTGAATCTTAAAACAGGGAGGAATGTCGCTTCCCTCCTCCCCTTTCCCCCTCACCCAGAGGCAATACAGATTCAAGCTCTGTGAATCTAAAACAAAGAGGAAATTTACCTCCCCCCCTCCTTCTCTCTTTCCCTTCTCCCACAAATTCCCTGGTGAGCACAGACTCAGTTTCTTTGAGTCTTAACAAGGGGAAAAAATCAATCAGGTCTTTAAAAAAGAAAACTTTTAATAAAAGAAAGAAAAAGAGTAAAGATAATCACTGTAAATTCAAGATGGAATATTACAGGGTCTTTCAGCTTATAGACTCTAGAGAGAAGCCTCCCGCAGCAGAAATACAATTTAAAATACTTCCAGCCAAATACACATTAAAATTCTACCAGCCAGATACACATTTTCAAATAAAGAAAAAAAGACTAAACCGCCTTTCTACCTTTCCTACTTACTAAATTTGAACAGAAGTAGAAAACCCTATAGTACGTTGTCACTCTCAGAACCCAGAGAGAACACGGACCAAGGCCAAAGAACACACACAAAAGCTTCCCTCCACCCAGATTTGAAAGTATCTTGTCTCCTGATTGGTCTTCTGGTCAGGTGTTCCGGTTCACTGTTTGTTAACCCTTTACAAGTGAAAGAGACAGTAACCCTTAGCTATCTGTTGATGACAAAAGTGGTGACCTATCAGATTTTGTACCAAGGGGAATCCACGTGGTCTAGTGATTAACGCAGGGGACTGGGAGGCAGGAGGCTGGGTTTTATTCCCAGCACTGACAGTGACTTACTGTGCAGCCTAGGGCAAGTCAGTTACCAACAACCAAAAGTTCAGAAGTGCTGACTGATTTTAGGTGCCCAAAGGACCAGTGCAAGGATGTTTCTTGCCCTAGGCGAAACTTCCATCTTGTGTCCTCCCTCGTCCCTGAGCCCCCACCCTGAGGCACCCCCCCAACAGCAGCTCCCCCCCTTTGCCCTGAGGTGCCCCCCCATGCGGCAGCTCACCCCTGCCCCGCCTCCTCCCTGAGCACGCCGTCACTGCTTCACTTCTCCCACCTCCCAGGCTTGCAGTACCAATCAGCTTAGGTGCCGCAATCCTCGGAGGTGATGGAAGTGAAGCAGCCGTGGCGTGCTTGGGGAGGAGGCGGGGCAGGGGTGAGCTGGGGCAGGGAGTTCCCCTGCTTGCTGCCCCCCCCTTACCTGCTGCAGGAGGCCCTCCCCATGCTCCCCTGTCCCAGCTCCCTCTGCCTAAATGCTGGTGGCAACTGGGGCAGCCGAAGATCTGGCCGCCGTGGTCGCTGCCGAAGAAAATGCCGCCCCCGAAATCCTAGTGCCTAAATGGTTGCACCTGCCCTGGGTGCCCAGAGTGAGACAGCATTGGCTTCAGTTGGACTGTGGGGGCCTAACACCTATGAAAACCCCATCTCAAGGTGTCTGAAGTTGGGCGCTCAAAATCAGTGGCCGTTTTTCACAATGTTGGCCTTACCCACTCCATCTCTCAGGGTTGTTATGGACAATAATGGGAACACGAACACTGCCCCAGCCATGTAAAGCGCTTGGAGAAAGTGTTATCTAAAAGCAAGGTATTCACCACTCACAGCTCCCTAAATCATCCAGGGCCCTGATGGATGGGAAATCATCATCTAAAAGTAAAAAACTCTGTCTATTAGTCCCTGCATCAGCTGTGGCTGGATTGGCACCGCTGCCCTAGAGCTGAAAGACGCTAGCTCACCCTTCCCTGAGTCACTCCAACCCCTCCGCAAACATGCTGTCCTCATTTCAGAAAGAGTGACTCAGAAATAGAACAGAAACGATGCTTTCTCCTCCCTTGATGGCACAATCAATATTTTCCTTTCACAGCAGTCCAGAGAGGAACTGTCTAATTATCTGAGGCAGAGTGAATTTTCTATTCCTGTAGCAAAAAAAGGATCTCAGAAATATACTCACCTGCCCCCTTGCATTCCGGTTCCTCCCCCCCTCACCCACAGCCTGCAGCTGGGAGAGACTGTGAAGGCTCCGCCTGTGGCAGTGCCATCTCTCTAGAGGCTGGAGGAAAAGGATTTACTCACAGAGAACCCAATTAAGGGCCATCATTCAGACATCAGCTGCTGTAAAACCAGGATACTCATTATTGCTCCTCTACCTTGTGACACCTGCCATGATCTCCCCATTTAAAGATCTCCAGCAGCAGCATGCATCAGAGCACAACAGTTAGGGCTGCCCAAACAGACATGAGCTCATTGGGCAAGGCAAGAAAGAGGCCATGTAACAACACCTCCCACAGGAGAGTCCCACCAGCCTCTCACCATGCAAGTAATGGACTGCACCTGTATCCAGTGGATGATGCAAGCAGGCAGAGAAGAGCTGTCCAGCTATCTCAAGCAGCAGCAGGAGGAACCCCAAGGCATCATTGTCTAGCCCTCAGAGACCACATGGAGCAGGAGCTGCCTATTCCAGCAGCAGAAGCCAGGCCCGAGCAGCTAAGAGTGAACCTGCAACCAGCAAGGCAGCTGGTCCCATGCTCCTTGGCTTTATAAAATGTCTGCTGCCTGGAGGAGCTGCAGAGCTAAGCAGGGAGGAGTGGTGGTGAGCCTTGGGAGCAGTGCTAGGAACTGCCTTGCCCCGGGACAAATGGGTCAGCTGTGATGCTTGTGGATCAGGTCAACAGATGCCAGCTCCGGTGACTCTATTGCAATTGGCGATATTTAGTGTCTGTCATAACACCCCAGCTCCAGGAATCAGAGGTGTGCACGGAAATCTCAGCTTTCCTTTGAGAAGTAGATTTCTAGCACTTGCGGTTGTCAAGAAGAGCTTGGAAATGTGACCCGAGGGCACTCAAAAGGCTCTGAACCCGGATGGTGAATAAACAGCCCCAAGAAGTATCATTGTTCAAAAATCTCATGGTCTGGGGGGGCCTGACTAACCGTTTCTGAACACAGTGCTGGGTCCGTGTTCCCCCTACCTCGCAGAGCTGCAGCAAGTCCCATCGGGGCTTCTGCCAACTCAGAGAAAAGACGGTAAAGCCCTAAAAGAGACAGACAGAAACATCAGTGTCACTCCGGGCACTTAAAGAAAGTGGGCGAAGGCTGTCAGGGATTGCTGGGGGCTGTTTACTCCCACAGAGCCAGGTGCATGGACGAGCTTTGCCTCCAGCTCGAGACTTCTTAGCCTTGATCTTTCTGAGACCAGCGTCTATTTCATAGCCCCCCCCTCAGCTCTGCACAGCGTGCTCAGGACATTCCTGTTTGCTACAGAGACCTCTCTGGAGCAGAGCAGTCCTGTGGCAGGGACACTCTGCTCCTTGCTGTGCTCGCCTGGATCTGCAGTTATTTCCTGAAGCCCCATGGAGAAGTAAAGACTAGGGCTGCTTGCCATGTTGTGGAACTACTTCCTCTTTAGAAACCACAGCTGAGCCAGCCTGGAGCCCGTGGGGAACACAGAGAGCAAAAGCACCTTCAGCTTCATCTCCCCTCTCCTCGCCCCTGCCCTCCCTGCCGAGAGCCGCTGCAGAGGCTAGGCCGAGGAGAGGGAGATGGTGAGGGCTGTACGCTAATCTAAGCTGATATCTGTCACAGACTGTGCGCCACAGTGGAGAATTAGTGTACAAGGAGGTGCTCGTTGCCCCACACTCCTTGGGACGCTCCTGCCAAAAGGAATCAGGCTAGAGAAGATACTCGAGGCATAATTCAGTTTTATTTATTTGCTGCATGTCGGAGATAATAAAAGGAAGGGAAATTGCACAAAACGGAGGCATCTTAATGCTCCAGCCCATGAATAGCAGCCCCACTAAAAGGCACAACGACCTCTGAATCCTGCTCTCCATCCCCCCATTCGCATCCTAAACAGCCTGGAGTCTTAGCTCCCTGCATAAATAACAGCAAACTGAACTTCAGCCCTAATGAGAAGAGCAGATACATATACCAGCACCTGCTAGAGAGTATTGCCTGATTTTTCCCCACTAACATATGTACCTTTATTTTTTTCCTTCAGTCCCGCATGTATAACAATTTTGGTCACATTTTATATGGTAATTCCATTGGTAAATAGTTAATAAAGGGTTAATCAGTGGTTAATAAATTGGTATAGAGTCACACGGGTCAATAGGTTGCTAGACCCTACTATAGCTGATGTGCCTAGAATCCGCTCTTACATATACTGTGACATGCTTGAAAACCCTATTAATCATTTATTAACCCTTAACAAGCCATTTATAAAAGGCACCTTAAAATGAAGGGTGACCATTCTATCTTCAGCGACACTTCAGTCTCACTCCTGAGAGCCGTTAGCAGATTTGATAACACAGCTGAAGTGAGTTAACCTAGGGTATGTCTACCTTGCAATTAGACTGGGACTGGCCCATGCCAGCTGACTGGGGCTCGGGCTAAGGGGTTGTTTAATTTCAGTGTAAACATCCAGGCTGGGGCTGCAGTCTGAACTCTGGGACCCTCCCTCCTTGCAGGATCCTAGAGTCTAGGCTCCAGCCAGAGCCCCTAAGTCTACACTGCAATTCAACAGCTCCACAGTCCGAGCCCTGGAAACCTGAGTCAGCTGGCATGGGACAGCTGAGGGGTTTTCATTGTAGGTTAGACATACCCCTAGAGCACCCAGGAAAGAGGTTTAGGGTACGGGAGGGTGCTCTGGGCTGGGATCGAGGGGTTTGGGGGCGGGGAATCAGGACTGTAGGAGGGGGTCAAGGGCGCAGGCTCTGGGCAGTGCTCACCTCAGGCAGCTCCTGGAAGCAGTGGCATGTCCCCCCTCTGGCTTCTACGTGGTAGCACAGCCAGGCAGCTCTGCACACTGCCCCATCCATAGGCACTGCCCCTGCAGCTCTCATTGGCTTCGGTTCCTGGCCACTGGGAGCTGTGGAGCTGGCGCTTGGGGCAAAGGCAGTGCGCGGAATGTAGGAGCTGGAGGTGGGACATGCTGCTGCTTCCAGAAGCCATGAGGAGCCCTGGCAGGAAGCGAGCCTGCCTTAGCCCCGCTGCACTGCCAACCAGACTTTTAATGGCCCGGTCAGTACCAAAAACTGGACACCTGGCAACCCCAGTGCCCTGTTGAGCCCTGAGGTGAAGCTGTGACCTGGAGTCTTGGTTTGTAACTGTTTTCCACTGTCAGTGACTGGGCAGGCATGAGCTACTTTGCAGGCAGCACATGAGCACTCTTGGTGATTTGGGGTTCCTAAAGAAACAGAGATTTGATGCCCTCATTGGTTTTATTTAACTGTCTCCTGTTCCTACTGAAGAACTGTGTCTCGGAGAGGGAGGTGTGTGCAATGGGGAGTATATGCCCACTGGCTCTGAAAAAGTGCACTGGAGAGCTCAATTAGGACACTTGGCTGCACCTGGAGAGTGGACCAGGCCCAATGGAAGATAAGTCCCAGCTGAGTGCTTACTGTATAGAGAGGAAGCCCTTCAAATCCCTGTCAGTTCTTTCTCTGCTTCCACAGTTAGGTTGACGCAAGGCAGCTTATGGCCACCTAACTCTGGACGTGTCTACACTTAAATTTCGCTCCCGCCAACATAACTGCTCCACCTCCATGAGTGGCATAGAGTCAAGGTCAATGTAGATAGGTCGAAGTGGTGCCAGTATGGACACTGCGTTGCTTATGTAGAATATTACTGGCTTTCAGGAGCCATCCCATAATGTCCCATGCCAACAGTGTTATCCATACAAGTGCTCCTGGTGAGGATGCAAATGTAGATATGCCTAAGTGATGTAATTACTGCAGTGGCTGTATGCCCATGTAAGTTAGGTCAACTTAATTTTGTGATGTAGACATGGCCTCAGTGCATAGGTGCTTCTCCGGTTCAAGGACCCCAGCACGAGCCTGAGCTACCCAGTTACTGTAACAAGCTGCCCGCAAACCCTCAGGCTTAGGCAGAGACCTAGTCTTGCTGCATGTGTTCATTTCATTCTTTTAGGCATGTCAGTTTAGCTTCTGCGGATCTGGAATGCGAAACTTTGTCCTTAATACATTTTTCAGTATTGCTGCCTGTGATGGAATGTATAGACCTCATCTTGTGGCAGCCAGGAAGGGGTTAATAAATGAGTCAGTTCCCTCTCAAGCTGTGACTAATTGGCCAATTAATCACAGCTGGGATAAAAGGCTGCAGAGTGGTGGTGCTAGAAGCCACCCAACTGGAGAAAGTGCCTTAGCAACAAAGTGGGAGGAAGCTGTATGGAGAGGTGAAACTCCAGGGAGTGAGGACTGGAGAGTGCAGCTCTGTAACATGTGCCTGCAAACTGACAAAGGTAGGAAACAGCTGCCCAGGGCTCCAGCAAGGTATTGTAAGGAACAGACCCTAGCTGCTTATTGCAAAGGCCCTAGGCAGGAGCACAGAGAAGAAGTTGAGCCTGGTTTTCCCCATCCCCCTGCAGAACGGGTAGGCAGTGTAAGCCAGTTTTGTATCCAGGCTGAGATCGAAGACTTGGGATAAGCCATTGAAGGGGTGAGGTGGCTCCAAGTGACTTGGCGTGAAGGGCTGACTTTCGTGAAAGAACAGGTCGCCAAGTGGTCTAAACTGCAGGTGACACTACAAGGGATAGCTCAGTGGTTTGAGCTTTGGCCTGCTAAACCCAGGGTTGTAAATTCAATCCTTGAGGGGGGCATTTAAGGGTCTGGGGATTGGTCCTGCTTTGAGCAGGGGGTTGGATTACATGACCTCCTAAGGTCCCTCCTAACCCTGAGATTCTATGATTTTATGAGACAGCTGAGCTGCTATGCCACACCTAGCCATGAGGGGGCATGCTGATCACTGACTGAACCTTTGATGTGCCCTGAAAGTGGGAGTCAGTGGATGCTGAGCTAAAGCACAAGCAGCTCAGGGAGGATTTGGAGCAATAGGTTGAGCCCCAGGAGTGGACAAAAAAAGCCCAAACCAGGTGATTTTCTAGACATCTGATTTTTTTAGGGGGATTATATTTCAGGACCCTCTTGCTCAAGGAATCCCAGATTTGAGCTACTAACTCTATCCCTGCATTCTTACGAGGCACAGCAAATGTCAAGACGATCCACGTCCCCAGTTGGCCAGTTGCCTCTTAAGATTCCTTAAAATTCTCATCTTTTAAACAGTAAGTGACTCAAACTTACAGAGCTACTGCTCTGCTATAATGCAAATAGCCAAAATAAGCCATTCATGGGTTGCAGGCCCTTAACTGTTAACTCATTTGGAGTCTCCTGGTGAACAAAGTGACTTATGAGGCTTAGAACGCTACTAGGGGATGTGGTTGTGCAGCACCTCAAGTGGTGTGGTGTTTCGGTGTTTTTTTAAATTAACAATAGTCCACTTAACTCATTTGGTTTTATTACAGTGTTAACTCAGTCAGCTGGTATCTGTATTTGTTCAATAACATTTAACTTTACCATCTGGTCAAATTTTGCTTTTACCTTCCTTCCCTGCTAAATTAAATGTTAGGTGTTGAAGTATTGTTGTTGGCACTCCCTGGGATTATTATGGATTTGATGAATCCCAGTTCATTACATGGTTGCACTACATGCTGTTGCAGCTTTTGTGCTGGACACAGTGTATTGCAATGGCTTCCACATTCATTGCAAACAAATTGGTCCCTGTCATTTGCTTACCCTTGTATTGTGTCTTTCTGCCTTTGTGTGCATGCTTCATTGGATTCACTTTTTAGTCCTTTCGCTGCTTATTAATGTTTTCATTGCGAAGCATAGCTCTCACTAGCCCCACAAATACCTACTGTTCTTTGCAAAGTCAAGTCTGCCTCCTTGCTTTGACCTGTTCATCAGTTATACCACTCTGATTAGTTCATCTGTTAACCAGTCCGGTTTTCATGGCTTAGCTGAGCCTTACTAGGTAAGCTTGTACCATAAGGCTCAATTATTTCATGGGGCTATTGGGTTTTTTGGAAAGAAAAGGTGCCTATGCCAAGTGATCTTTTTCTGTGGGTCACAGTATTGTGGATATCTTTGAATTATTTTTGTCTGGCAGTTTGCAGTTTCCTCCATGCTCCCACTGGACTGGATTGCAAGTCCTCAATGCTTTTAGGCTTGCCCCAAGCACCATTGTGTTTCACTCTCTCAGATTTCTGAGCAATACCACTTGCTTCCAAGAAATTCTGGAAGTGCTACAGCCTTCTCCTGCAGTTCTCTGCCAGCTTCCCTCCCACGCTGGGGAATTAAAGTGGCTTCAGTTACTCCATATATATTTTTTTTCTTCTTAAAAATGCAGTCATCTTCAGATGCAGGGTGATTAGAGCTGGTTGGGAACCTGAATTTCTGTTTGGCAAGGAATTCCAACTTTTTTGAAACAAAATTAGTTCCAAATTCGTATGAGAAGCTGCAACGTCCCACGAAACACCTTCCAAAACCTTGGTTATTTGAAACCATTAAAATTTTCATGTTAATTTTATTACATTGAACATTAAGTCAATTTTAGTCAAAACTAATCAAAATGATACAGTTGAAACAAGGCTTTAAAGGGAAAAAGTTAAAACATCAAAATAGACACGTTCCCACAAAATGTTTAGTCAAAACTACCTTTTTCTGATGGAAAATGTCCATCAAATTTGCTGACTGGTTCTGCTGGTAATAAAGGTACAAAACGCAGGCATAGTGGAAAAAGCATGAGCTCTATTTTTGTGGCCCCAATCGCACGACATGAGGTAGGGTTCCAAAAAGTTGAAGGCCCTGCTGCTGACTCCAAGGGCTACCTCCACAGATGTGGCTCAGAAACAAGTAACTAGCTCTGAAAAGACTGAAACAGAACTGGAGCGAGAGAACACAACCCCACTGCCTTGATTAATGGGAAGAAGCGCCAATTATAGCTTGCAAATAAACAACCAAGTAAGTCTGGATGAGGGGCTTTTGAGTGTCAGGACTAGCAGAAGGAGCAGGACCTCTCACGCAGGCTGTGGTAGATTCCCAGCTCCTTTATTTGGATTTGAGACTGACCCCAGTTAAGCAGAATGATGCTTTAGGGCGGTCTCTAGAGTGATTTGTGATGTTCACTAAGGAGAACATAGGCGTTACGTTTTTCACCAGCGGACGCTGGAGACAAAGACAGCATCATAGCCAGGCTTTGACAAGTGGGAAGTTCTCTGCATCACCCAGTTTATCAATCAGCTGCTCATCAACTGCTCTGATGAGAGGTGGGGTTGCGGCAAAGGCAACCCTGCTCTTGCCAGCACGAAGGCAGGAGCACCTGTAGCACAGAAGCACCGTTCACATATCTCAGAAAGGTCCTCCTGCCCCCTCATAGCCATCTCTTAGGTCTTCCAATCACCCTTATCAATTGAGTCCCCCTCCCCTTGCCAGCCTCTGTTTCATCTTCTCTGAACTCCCCTGCTGATCTGTCTGAAAACATCAGGTCTGCTATCAAGTGGAGACCTGAACTGTACAGTATGCTCCATGTTCAGGAACCCTAATGCGAGCTGTGGGTACTCAACACTTCTGATAATCACCTCACTTATTTACATGTCTAAATAGGCATGTAGATGCCTAATGGCAATGGTCACACGGAAAATGTTGGCCCAGTCATTGACCCCGGGTAGAAGCAGGATCCAGCACTGGATAGGCCAGTGCTCTGACAAATCTTGTGTTCTGTGAGCCTCTCCTCCTGGCATGGGGTGAGCCTGGTGCCAGGTGCTGCATAGAAGGCTCGTTTCTCTCAGTTCCTGCACCGAGTCTGGCTGGTTTTTGAGTAGCATGATAGATGTGGATGAATGTGAATTAGGTGCGTCAGTGATTGAGAACAGCCCCTAAATCAGACACAGGCAGGAGGGCTCCTCTGTGTGGGTTTTACAGTCCTCCAGCTTCTGCATTTTAATCTCCTTTTACTGTTTTCATTTCCTGCTTTGCTGGGGTTTGTGTTTTTAAGTACCAGGCTGTGAGGGATTTCAGGTGACACTTGAACTAAATCTTATTCCACATATGTGAAGGGAGAGATTTATTGGCCCAGGGTTGACAGCAAAGTGAGGAGCAGCTGGGCCTGTTTGAAATTCATCTCTCTCTCGTCAGCTCAATGAGAGTTCAGTGTGACAGGGATACATCACAGGTTATGTTTTTCCCCCCAATTAGACTCCACTCAGCCACAAACTACCTCAATAAATAAAAAGTGCCCATAACTGATCATTACTGCCAGGAGTACTCCTCTGTCCACGTCCCTCCGGGCTGGCTGGGCAATAAAACATCATCTTGTTACAGCAGACCAAGGAAGAAGACAAACTGGGCCTGAGCCGACAGGGGGAGAATGCAGGTTTGTCACTTTGAAACCAAGATGGAGAGTCTGATACTGGGCTGGGGATTGGAAACCAGAGGGATGTGAACTGGGAAGAAAAACTGACACTGGAGCCTGGAACTTAGGATGGAAAATGGAAACAGAAACCAACACCCGAGAGGGGAAAAGGAAACAAGGCCTAGGAAACAGACACCGAGGGCAGAGGGAGTCCCAGAGAGCTGAGATTCTGTATCTGGAGGATTCATGCTTTAGGGGGGTGAGTTGCAGCAAATCCTGGACAGTGTCATCTCCAGCAATGGGAGGATGAGCATAAAGAGTTGCACAGTCCTCAGCAGCCTTGCCTGGCAAGCTGATAAGGCTGGCTGGGAAAAGCAGAGGGGATGGGTCTGTTGCTACTGCTGGAGCCCTCACCCAACCTTTAGACCCCAACCATGGCTCCAGGATTGTAGGTTCACAAAGTGTTAACCCTGGGATCCAGGCCAAATTCCAACCTGGGCTAATTCCATTCTACTCCCTTCACTCCCGGTACAGTGTCTACTGAATACACGATTCCTTTTCACTTCCTGTCCTCGGATGTCCTGCAGTGTTGCTGTAGGGATGCCAGACAGCTAGTGTGTTCTGCAGCCCAGGAAGACAAGCCCTTTATCGATTATGCACAAAGTCTGTGAAGCACTTTGCTATCCCTGTTGGAAATAAGTAAGATGAATTGAAAGTGATACTTGTCGCTGTCACCATCCTTTAGTACCTCGTGGGAGTAAGTGAGATCTGGTGCTATAAATCCAGTAAATGGGCTATTAATAGTGATAGAAAAAACCTCTACAGGGAGAGAGGAAAAGTAGAAGAGGTAGAGAAAAGGCCCTGTGTGTCAAAGCCAATGAGTCATAATGTGATAACGCAGGGGGATTGGAGGCAAAGATACAAGGAATGTACAGTAAAGGACGAGCGACCTTGGGCATTAGCTCCACACTTCCCCATTCCCATGCGTGAGAGAGCTTCCTTAATCAACTTTCAAGCAGCTCCATACTGCAGGGAACAATAGTCATGGGGGCTTTTAACAGTCCAGGCATCTGGATGAGTGACAGATACAAATCAACAAGGATCATCAAAGTTGTTCTTGTGGCAAGACCAGTCCTATGATCCAGAACACAGACTCCAGGAAAAGGCTTTCTGGATCTGCCTCTTGCCGAAAAGGAGGGATCGGCTGAGCATAGGGAACCAGTGACCAGCGTATCCAGAGACCATATGCTACTTGAGTTCGGCATGTGGAAGGGATTGGTCATTGCATACAGCAGTACAACAGCATTAGATTCCAGGAAGGCAGATGTTGGCACTAAGAAATCTAGTGAGTAAGGTCCAAAAGGAGGTCCTTACAATCCACCAGTGTGGGAGAAGGTGGCTGTGGAATCCTAACAATCACTATAACAGAGGAAAAAATAACTGCAGGTCCTCTGGAAAAGAGGAATGGGAGGAACCACGAGCAGCCCTTGGATTGACCCCCTCCCCTTTGCAACAGGCTACTCTGCTGTACCCAACTGTCTGTCATAATTACCACCCTTTGTTTCCTTTCTTTGTTTTATATATATATTTTTCTTAAAAAAAAATCACCACCACCAGTAGTGACAGCTGTTGATAAATATACCATTCTCCCTTTGGAGAGCTCTCCTATCCAGTGCCAAAACCATCTGTCAGGTATGGCAGCATGAGCCCTATGGCTGACTGGGGCCTGACCCCAAGGTGAAAGTTACTAACAATTGCTGTTCCGTTCAGAAGCCATTAGAGCTGCTCAGTTAGCACCTTCCCCAAAAAGGGATGCTCTCAAGACTGTTGGAGAAGTGGATCACTCCAGAATGTCAAGCAGTGGTTTCCCTGAGCAAAGCCTGAAGTTCAACAGAGTTCTGCTGGGCTAGCACCATCTTCATTAAAGGATGGATTGACCATAGAGCCCACCAGCTAGGCTACCCTCTGGCCTTTCGAATGGCACATACACCAAGGATCTGCCTATGAGAGGTTTGTCCATGCCATAAAGGCCTTCTGCCTATGTCATAAAGCATAAGTCCCAATTCTGAACCTTAGCGTCCAAAATCTGGGTGCCTGCATGAAACCTCCAAGCTTAATTACCAGCTTAGATCTGATAGTGCTGCCACCAGCCAGAAATTCCAGTGTCTGACTCACTCTGGTCTCCCCAAAACCTTTCCTGGGGAACCCCAAGACTCAGATGCTCTGAGTCTCACAACAAAGGGAAATAACCTACTTCCCTTCCCCCTCTTTACCTCCTCCCAGATCTTCCCGCCCTGGGTACACTAGGAGATTACCCTGCTTCAATTCCTTGAAACACAAACACCGAGAGGACCATTCACCTTCCCCCCTCCTTCTTTTCCCTCCTCCCAATCTTTCCCTGAGAGAGACCGTAATCTTGGCACAGAGATTCCTATCTCCTTGAGCCTCAACTAGAAAAAGAAAACCCAACAAGTTTCAAAAAGAAAGAAAAAGACATAAAAATGGTCTCTGTATCAAGGTGACAATATACAGGGTCATTGGCTTAAAAGAAAACAAAATGAATAAACAGCCTTATTCAAAAAGAAATACAATTTAAAACATTCCAGAAACTACACACATGTAAATACAAAAACAATATAAAAACCTATATTGTCTTATACCTGTACTTACAATTGGGAAACAGAAGATTTTTAAAGCCTGGAGATAGAGAGATTACTCTCAGAGCCGAGAGAGCAACCGAGACACAGACAAAGGACACATACCCAAAACTTCCCTCCCTGAGCTTTGAAAAATCCGGTTTCCTGATTGGTCCTCTGGTCAGGTGTTTGGTTCCCTTTGTTAACCCTTTACAGGTAAAAGAAACATTAACCCATATCTACCTGTTTATGACAGCCTATCAAACCCATTAGAACGTGCTCTCTCCTCGTGCCCACTTGCTCTGATAGACTTTCTCCTGTAGGAGATACTGGTGCTGATTCTCTGCTCCTCTGTGCTGGTTTATGATGCTGTGATGTCACAAAAGCACTGGGTCGGAGGTGGAGTTGGCCCCCAGGGCCTGCCCCAAAACAGGGCTGTTCCGCTCTGTGCTTAGAGCTGGCCCAACAGCTCTATGCTGGCCCTGCACAGCGTTCAGTGTTGGTGTCGGCTGGGGGAGGGCTAGCTAGTATGCACTGTACTCCAGCCATTCTCAGCTGTCAGTAGTCCCAACTGTTTATTTGTCTGCCCTATACCCCCTTCCTCCCCACCCCCAAGACACCTGGCCCACAGCCAGACTCAAGGCAGCTCTGTCATTCTTAACTGCAGTGCCTGGAACATCCTCCCTGATCCTGTGTACCCTGCAATCTCACCCCCTCCTTCAAAATATACAGCTTGGGTTAAACTCCCAGTCTCTACCTTGGCCACTTCCCTCCCAGGGCCAGTCTTGCCTTGTCCCCGCCTTGGCACCAGCCTACACACAGTGCTACCCCTTGGCTCTGACCTCCAACTTGGCTGCTCTTATAGCCTTGACCTCCCCCAAGCTGGGGCCAGGCACTTAAGAATCCGAATCTCTCAGCAGACTGAGATCAACATGGCTTTATGGACACTAGTCTTTAAAGAAGTCAGCTATTAAATCTTGTGCAAAATTAATGGACCTACAAGGGCTCCCATTTGTGACCATGCTGCTTGATGGCAGTGGAGGAGTGAACCCCAGTGAGGTTCAGGAGCAGCAGGAAGGTTTTGCACTTTCTTAAGGGTATGGCTACACTTGAAATTTCAAAGCGCTGCCCCAGCAGCGCTTTGAATTGTGAGTGTGGTCGGAGTGCCAGCGCTGGGAGAGAGCTCTCCCAGCGCTGCACGTAAACCACATCCTCTACGGGTGTAGCTTGCAGCACTGGGAGCTGTGCTCCAAGCGCCGCGGCACTGATTACACTGAGGCTTTACAGCGCTGTATCTTGCAGCGCTCAGGGGGGTGTTTTTTCACACCCCTGAGCGCGAAAGTTGCAGTGCTGTAAAGTGCCAGTGTAGCCATACCCTGTTGTGCTGAGGCAAGGGGGAAGTTGAAATTAGCATCTCACAGACCCAGTCCTCTGGCACACAGTCCCCAGGGCACTTCAGTGGCTCCAGGTGTGTCCCCAGAAATGCGAGGAGAGAACAGAGCAGCGATGGCACCAATTCCAGTCTCTTGGCTGTGTGAGACATGAGGCCAAGGCAGACACCCCAACTCCATTTCATCCTGCTCCAGAGGGAGCTCAGCGGGAGCCTGCAAAATCACAGAAGCTGAAAATTGAATCCGCAACAAGTCAGCAGGGAAAAGAATCTGTGTTTACAAATTACAAACTAGAATTCTCCTGATCTTAAGTTGTGGGCCCCATTGCCCTCTGGCTCCTTTACACAAGGCTATACCAAAGGAACTTGCCACCAGTAGCTCTCCAATCTCCCCCATTACAGGGTCAGTGACAGGCTGTGGGGCGAGAGATGAGTGAGTGACAAATATGAAACTGATGAAAGAAATAACTTAGTTAACACAACTCATGATTAATCTGTGGAACTCACTGTTGCAAGAGCATAGTGAGGGCAAGAACTTAGCAGGATTCCCAAAGGACCAGGTAAGCACTATGAAGCCATCCACAACTCTGTCTGAGAGGGTAAATATGTGTGTGGCATATAAGCTGCCTGCTTCAGGGATAAACCAACCACTGCCTGATGCAAGTTTAAAAGAAACTTCCCCTCTGGGCAGGGAGTTGCATAACTGTCCACCATTGTACCTTCCCCAGAAGCACCTGGTTGCTCTCAGGGTCTGATTATAAAAGCAGATGGTGCACCATGAGGCTCATCTACTCAGGCAATGTGTTGTACATGCTATGCTCCTGATCTCTGGGGGGTGCATGTATTTCTGAACCTTGGCCCTGATGCTGAGTAGGCTCGGCCACTGGTGCCTAGAGTTGGAACCTGTGCTTTATTAGGCTCAGTGTCAGACAATCCACCCTCTACTGCTCTCTTCCTTTGTCTAGCTGAGGGAAAATACCACTTAATCTTGATTTCAGTTTCACAGCTGCTGCTGCCACTGCTGCTGAGGGGAAACAGCTGATCTCCCAGCCTTTAGGCACAGTTCACAGACATGGATAATCATTCTGGAGTAATTACCAGCTCACTCCCTCAGAGGAATTCACTGATGAGAAGTCACTGGGAGCTAATTACTGTGTGTGTGTGTATGTATCTCTCTCTTTCATGCTCACACACAACCTCAGTGATCAAAGCAAATGCAGTGCTTTCTGCAATAGCTTCGCCCATCCCTTGGTCTTGGGGGAGTGCTCTCCGGTCCCTGGATCCCTACCCTGGTGGGGGGCTGCTCACCTTTCCTACTGGCAACTGCTCTGGATCCAAGATTGCAGCCCTGCTGCTTTCTCTGTCCTGTAGGTAGGGTTTTTTGTGTCTCCCATCAGCATCCTTCCCTGACTGCACAGTAAAACAAACTCTATCAGCCTACTGACACCAGTTGCACCTCATGGACCAAGCCGGTAGAATGAACCCTAGGGCTACTTGCGCCAGCCCCCCACCTGAGTGTGCTGATCCTGCACTTATTCAGTCTGGGCTAGGGGTAGGAGCGGTAGAGATGTTGCAGTACCAGAGGTGGGATGGGGACAACTGCTGCAGTGCAAGGGGTAGGAGGAGGCAGGCAGGCCTTTCCCTACAACCCCAGCTGTCTCCAGGTGTGTCTGCTTCCCAGGCTGAGGGGGAAGCAGTACCAGAATAAGTCTATCCAGGGCTTGGCACCAGCAGCAGTCAGATCCTAGGTGGGTAGGTCCCCACTACCAGTGGGATTTAGGGCAAGGGCTATAGTTGATTGAAACAGGATGTGGGGGGAGGGTTTGCACCCCACCAGCCAAGGAGCAGGGTAGTGGAGGGGGAATGCTGTACCCACATGGCAGGGAAAGGAGGGGGCTTTCAGTACAGGAATGGGAGGCTGAATTGGACCTCCACTCTGACTCTTATTTTAATGCCTGCCTTAGGGCCCATGTCAGTCCCACTTGGGATACTCTGTGGGGTCCCTGTTGGGCTTATTGGAGGCAACCCCTCAGGGCTAACTCCTAAGAGGGATCAGGCCAAACTGCCTAGCCACAGGCTTTCTAGGCCCACAGGAACCAGAACCCCCGACTGCCAGGGTTGCCAGCCACTCGTCCGTGGACCTGAGATTCCTCTCTGCATACACAGGACGCGGCAGCAGAGGGAAGCAGGGGGTAACAGGAAGCACCGGGTTCTTGGGGGAGGAAGGCTTTGCTGTTTCCTCACTGTAGACAGGCATGGTTAATATACAGCTTTCCGAGCAAGCAGCGCAGAGAGGACTGACCTATAGGCAGGGGCTGCTGAGTGTGGAACTGTGCATTTCAAACACTGGCTGCACTTCCAGTCTCTCTTTAGCAGAGCACCACCTGCTGGCTGTGATCCCATTTCACCAGCCAGACCCCACTTTTCTCCAGGGACAGGGAGTGAGCAGATTTATCACCCCATTCACAGTATATTACATTTATTTTTGAAAAAAATCAGCTAACAGACACTTGCTATGATGATCTGTGTGTCCCTTTGATTGTGAGCTTGTCAGTGCAAGGACTTTTACGTGTTTGTACAGTGCTCAGCACACGAGAGGCCTGGGGGTGCTAATAATAAATGTACAAGCAGCCTCCGGCTTCTCCCTTTGGAGTTATTTCTAACAGGCAGTGGCTTCCCTTCCCTTTGTCAGCAGCTGGGGGCGGGTGCTGCTGCGTACCACAGACAGACTGCAATACTGGACTGCAGTGACTAGCCGGCAGTGTGTCTCTGCCCAGCCACCTCTATAAAACCTATCCATCTGTGACAGGCCCCCATGGGTGGGAAACCACCTCTTTCAGCCAGAGGTGCAAATACCAGCTCATTTTCTAACATTATTAGAAGGGAAAAGCCTGCCAGAGGCATTCAATTGTATGAGCCTGATGCATCTTCCGTTCAAGTCAATACAGAGACCCCCATTGTTCTGGATCAGTTCCTAGGTCACTGGTTTGGATCTGGCCCAGCTCAGTAGTAACCCATAGATGGTAGTCCTTGCCCTATGCTGTAGGGAGCAACATCCTGTGGTAGTGAGAAGGGCTTGATAATCTTCCCTGTCTCCACTTTCCATCACATCCCTGCTAGCTGTTCAGTGAGATGAGCTGGTGGGTGCTCAAAGCACCAAAACTTCCCTCTCCTCTGGCCAGTTGCAGCAGAGAGGGGAAGGCAGCTTGAAGTCCCATCTTCTCTGTAGAGGTGATGCCACAGGCTCAGGGCAGATGGTGCATGGGGGAAAGTTGTACAGGTGCTGTCTGCACATGACCTTGGAGACAGAGATTATCACCCTTCTGGGGGCCCAGCTTTCCTCTAAAACAAACAGGAGGGCAACAACTCTCATTAAGCCATTTCAGTCAGACAAGGGGGGGGTGAGACAAGAGAGACACCACACAGAGTTGGGAGTGGAAGGGTTTTTATTACTTTAAATTTCTACAGGCCACACACGCACATCCAGCCCTGTCTCAGCATAGGGCTCTGCTACTCAGCCATGAGTCACCCTCCCACTCACAGTTCTTTTTAGATAGTGAAAGCAGAACCCCCTCTTCTCCCCCCACCAGCCCACAGTGCTGTCTCTCTACCCCCTGCAGTGGGCAGCAGGTTGGGGCATCCTATCAGGCTCCTGGAGAGCAGGAACATAAAGGCACATGCTCACTGGGATTGCAGAGGGGCACAGGAGTGAGGTCACTTACTACTAGGGCAGAGGACTCGGGGAAGTTATCTTTCTCCAGAGCCTGCAAAGGACTGCAAGACACAGGCTTGAATGGGACAAGGCCAACAGGTCCCTGCTTAGCTGAAGATCTACATGTGATCATTCCCAGAGAGGAAGGAAACAGGAACACAATCCACTTGTCAACCAAAGAATGCCAGGAAGTCTTATTGCCCTGCCTGTAGTCACAGGAGATGAGTGATCAGGAAAGCTACAGAGTCATGTGGCCTCTGGAACTAATACAATCACAGAACCCCAGATCATGTTACTGCTGTGTCTGAGCTAAACTGCTCCTCAGCCCCCAGTTCCTGCTCCTAAACCAACAAGAAATACACCAAAGCAGGGAAGCTGCTCCCCAACAGTCAGTGTAGCCTCCAGGGTGCCCCCACCCAAGGCTGGGCTGTTAGGAACTCTTCCTAAGAACACCATGCATGGGACAGTCTCAGCACCACTTCTTGGGGCCTGAGCGAGAACGAGCTTGTTGATCTCTGGGCCAGGCACCATATGGCTCACCTCATTCCCAAGAAAATCTTGACGTTAACAAGATCGATTTTGGGTTGGACAGTGACCTGGGGCAGGTGAGCCCACAAATCCTGCACACAGCATTTAGAATGGAGGCCTGCAGCTTGTCGGCCCATGAATTAAGGGCATTTATACCCAGGGCACCTACAGGAACTTTTCAGAGTCACATATCCCTCCCTCTTCCCCCATTCCACCATCCTGTATCCCAGCTTAAGCACCAGGAGAAGGCAAACTCCATTTTTGCCTTTTTCTTTTGGGGCATCTTGGCAGCCCAAAAATAAACCCAACACAAAACAGAGCTCTCATTCCACTCCCCACACCTCCAGGGACTGGCAGCGTGCAGACCTGGTCCCTGCACCCCGAGACCAGATCTAGCCAAACAGAAGGGAAAACAAAATAAAAGGGGGAAAAAAAAAAAAAAAAAAAAAAAATCAAATCACAAAGAAAGAGCGAGCTGAATCACAGCTCGCAAACGCTGCCCTCCTGCCTGGACAGCAGAGAGCAGGTTCCAGCAGGCAACCCACCCTCAGGCATCCACTAGCGTCAGTCCATCATGCAGTGCGCGCTTCCACATGTAGTAGGTGGAGCGTGCCGTGAGGGGGAAGTGGGCACTGAACTCCTTGTAGGTCGGGAAGGTTTTCGATTCAAAGCGCTGCTGCAGGAACAGTTTGGCCTGAGCTTTGAACTGGGCAGTGGCAATCACATCCATCACGAACATCCGGCTGTTGGCTCTTTCTGACATGGCATAACCTGAGATTGTGGCATTGTAGGGAGTGACTGATGCCTGCTTGTCTAGATGCCTGGGAGCCACTTCCATTTGTGACTGTGGTTTGATCCCAGGCTCTGCTTTTCCAGGAGCCTCGGAGATGACCTGACTCAGCTGTTGGGATGAGCTGGTCCAGAGAGGATGCTTGTTCATCTGCTGGCTGCTTCTCTTCCAGAACCAATAGGCTGTGGAGGAGAAGCCTGGGTAGCGCAGGCGGAACTTGCAGAATGGCAGCCGCCACTGCTGGACATGTCTCTTGGCCATGTCTCGAAGCTGCTTTCTCCAGTTATAGAGAGAGGGTTTGAGCTGGAGGAGACTTCTGGGCTCTGGCCGGTGTCCATTCAGCCTTTTCCTCCCAGGCAGATTTCCAGGCTTGAATGGCAGGTATGCCTTCCCTTTCACTAGGGGCTTCTGGGTGACTGAGGGAGGCTGAGGGGGTTTGAAGTTGGGGTTCCCCTTAATGGCTTTTCTCCGCCAGTTGTAGTAAGTGGATCTGGAGATACCAGGGAAGCTTCGCTTGAAGCACCTGTAGGGCACCAGAGTGTTCATGGAGATGCATTTCTCTAGGTATGACTTGGCTCCTTGCATGAAGATTCCTGCTTGGTTGGGCTCCAAAGGAGGGATCTTCGGCCTTAGGCCCCCCTCTGACTTTGCTGCATCTTCCCTGTCTGGGTGGGGCTTTTTTTGATGGTCTCCGTGAGGCTCCTGTGACACCATGGACTCAGCTGGAGCAGAGGTATCGCTGCCATTGACCATGCTCTGCATTTCGTGCTTCCAAGCATAGTAAGTGGAGCGGGAGATTTCTGGGAACATTTGTCGGAAATGCTGAAGAGGGATCACATTGCCCTCTTGGAAGCAAGACTGAAGGAAGTGTTTGGCTGCAAACCTGGTGGCTGCTTTCTGCCTGTGCTCCCGGGACTGGCGCTTCCAGCGGTAGAAGGTGCTCTTGGTGATGCTGTAGCGGTCACACAGGTTAAAGTAGGTCAGCCGGGGGTCGCTCTTCAGCAGCTCCAGAGTCTGGACTGGCTGGACTGGAGGCTCTGGAGAAGGGGTTGTGGGTTCCAGTTCTTCCAGCCCTACCACAGCCACGAAGTATTGTGCTTTGAAGACCTGTGAGGAGAGCTGCTGCCCTGACCACATGATGTGGAGCGTGGAGGTCTGTGGGCCACACTTCCTGGGCCGGATGAGGCGGTTGAAGTATGGCCGGATCTTCAAGTTGCTCATGGGGTAGATGGAGTAGATGTTACACTGCAGCACCGAGGCCAGGGCATAGACATGCCACATGTTGGCAAAGGTGCCAGGGAAACAAGTGGCCTTGATGTCAGCATCAAAAATGGCCTCAAGGATGGCCAGAGGCAGGCTGGTCATCTCAGGGGACTCCTCGGTGCAGAGGGAGTAGCGGGCAGCCTGCAGCATCACCTTGGAGTCAATCATGCCGTTCAGGTAGTAATGTTTGTGCAGCAGCATCTCCACAACTGTGCGGACCTGCAGCTCCAGACTCAGGCTAGGGTTCCCCCACAGCAGCACACTGGCCGCCTCAAACAGGTGGTTCCCCTCCCCCTTGCAGACCAGAGGCAGCATGTTGCTGGGGGCATCCTCCGGATACAGGCTTCTTGCCACCCGGTCAACTTCCAACTCTTCCTGGAACTGCCTCCCGCAATAGCTAGGTAGGGAGAAAGAGGACAAGGTCCTCTCAGCCTCCAGGGCTGCGCTTGTTAGTCCCTCTAGCCCAAAGCATTCGGTGGCCTCCTGCAGCTCCTGCAGTATAGACTGCACTAGCTGGTGCCGCTGGATCATCCTGCAAGACACAAGAATTCAAACGATGTGAGCTCCAGCTCTCCAGCAGAGACCATGCCTACCAATCCCCGACCCCCACTCAAAGGGGCTGCTCTTGCTCTCAGTCTTCCAGATTCAAAGGAAGAATCCTGGGTCCCCATACACAAACATGGGCAAGGGATAAATCTTGTGTTGATCTCAAGTGACCTCTTCTGGCCAATGTATAAAATGGCACTGATGGCCTCCAGAGAGGACAGGCTGGCCAGAGTGATTTGAAGCAAGGTGTAGGAGAGGACAGCTTGAGGGTGGGAGGCAAGGCTGGAAGAGCAGGAGGTGCTGCAGACCAGGAGTTTGGTGCCTGGGCAGAGCTGTGAAGAGGGGAAGCTTACACCTTGTCTGTTCTGTGCCTGCCTTTGCCCTCACTGAGCCCAATATTTACCCCAAACGGTAAAACCTGGGAATCTCAAAGGGAAAAAAAGATGTATTCATTTTATTGTCCAACAACAGCACCAGGAGAGGGGTCACCAGCTTTCCTGTGAGAATGAGTTTGTTAGAAAGCAACATTGCACACAGGGCTGTACAAACATATAGAGAGATACCTATCTCCTACAACTGGAAGGGACCTTGAAAGGTCATTGAGCCCCTGCCTTCACTAACATGACCAAGTACTGTCTTTGACAGGTTTTTTTTTTTTTGTTCTGATCCCTAAATGGCCCCCTCAAGGATTGAGCTCACAACCCTGAGTTTAGCAGGCCAATGCTCAAACCACTGAGCTATACCTACAAAGAAAAGAGAAACCCAAAGAGCCTATTCTCAAGGAGCTTTCTACCAAATAAATGGGACAGTCTAGTTCAGAGCGCTCCCTCTGCCTGGTCAGGTGAAGGAGTGAAGCTCAGACAATGACCCCAGCTGTGAAAAGAACAAAGCTCTCAGATACCCATCCTGGTGAGTCTGTAACCTGACAGTGCAATACACATCTTCCAACTTCTGCAATAAATGGTAGTTGTAGTTCCCTTTATGCCACCAAGTGGCGCATGCCACTCACTGCAGAAGAATGGAGAAGAGCTAAGTGTAAGAAGCAAGAGTGATTTCAGGAATCTAGGACCCAAGTCATCCTTGCCCTTTGGCACTGGAATAAGGGCCCTCTCGATGACTAGTGCCAGCACAAAGGGCCTGTGCAATCCCTCAGCAGGAACATTCCAGGGTGAGAGGAGCTGGAGGCATCCCCACAGTCCAGTTATTCCCTGCTGTTGCAATGCCCACAGACACTATGGCAGCAGGAGGAGGGTGCAGCTGAGGCTTAGCCTCTGCCAAGGGCTGAGGAGGCAGCCCCAGGGTCAGGAAAGTGCCAGCTGCCTCCCCTCAGTGCTGGCTCAGGGATGACCTGGCTGTAGACCCTAGTCATTGTGGAAACTCTAATAACACGATATCAAAGCCTCCTCCATCTCTCTACATCCAGGCCATCTTGTTGGGTTTAGTGTGTGGGTGGTGACCTGTGATATACAGGAAGTCGGACTAAATGATCTAGTGGTCCCTTCTGGCCTTAAACTCTGTGCCCAAATCCTGTCCCTCCTTGCTCTATACCAGCCTGAGAGCCAGCTATTTCTCTAATCACATGCCAAAAACTCCAGTCCAGTCCCTTATTTCCCCTCTTGGTTACTCTACACTCTTTCCTGGCATCCTTGGCACCCACACAGCAGCCCCCTGCCCTCCCCCGTACAGTCCATCAAAGCTGTATTCCGTGCTCCATGATCTCACAACATGCCTCCCTCTTTGTATCCCTCCACTGGCTCCTCTTTTCCACCATATCAAATTCAAGCTTCTTATCACTCCTTCAAGGCCCTGCATAATCCTGTGCCTCCTTATTTATCTGCCCTACACTCCGACAGCCACCCTTTCCCCGCCACACCCCTAAATGATGCAGCCTCAACATGTTGTTTCTCTTACAAGTATAGCTGTGCCTTCTTCCATGCCACCTGCTCTGCATGGCACATCCTTTCCTAGCTGGTCCACAAGGTCCTCATCCTCTCCTCATTCAGATCCTGGCTGAACATTCACCTCTATTGTGATGCCTGCAAGTAACCTTATTATTTCTCTAACACTAATGCCTACAGGTTGTAGCCAAAATTGGGCCCTATCATGCTAGGCATTGTGAAATGTCAGAGAGAGAGAGAGTCCCCTTCCCCAAGAGCTTACAGTATCAACAGACAGAAGCAGGGACAGACACCCCAGAGGTGAAATCCAAACCAGGACTAGGACTCAACTCTTCTGCTAGTCAGGTGCTCCGTCCATAGACCACACTGACACCCTGAGGCCTAGTTGTGAGGCAAACATTACCTAGACAAAACAAAACAAAGGCCACAGTGCTATTAACAACGCTTTATTTTGGTATGCTGGGGCCAAGACACCTCTGTACTGATTTCCCTTTTCCAGGGGTAAATGGTGAGGTGGCAAAATTTGCAGATAACTATTTTAAGTAATTTTGAATTTAGTCCAAAGCAGACTGTGAAGAGTTACAAAGGGGTCTCACAAAACTGGGTGACTGGGCAACAAAATGGCAGATGAAATTCAATGTTGATAAATGCAAAGTACTGGTAATGCGCATTGAAAAACATAATCCCAACTATACATACAAAATGAAGGGGACTAAATTAGCTGTTACCACTCAAAGAGATCTTGGAGTCATTGTGGATAGTTCTCTGAAAACATCTGCTCAATGCGCAGCGGCAGTCAAAAAAGTGAACAGAATGGTGGGAACCATTAGGAAAGAGATAGATATATAGAGGCATTATGATATTTTCTGTCATAAATCCATGGTACACCCACATCTTGAATACTGCGTATCTGGATGCCACATCTCAAAAAAGATATATTAGAATTGGAAAAGGTAAGAGAAGAGCAACTAAAATGATTAGGGGTATAGAATAGCTCCCATATGAGGAGAAATTGAAAAAACTGGCTTTTCATCTTGGAAAAGAGATGACTAAGGGGGGCGGGGATATGATAGAGGTCTATAAAATCTTAACTGGTGTGGAGAAAGTGAATAAGGAGTTGTTTACTCCTTCACATAACAAGAACTAGGGGTCACCCAATGAAATTAATAGACTGCAGGTTTAAAACAAATGAAAGAACGTACTTCTTCACACAATGCACTGTCAACTTGTGGAACGGTTTACCAGGGGATGTTGTGAAGATCAGAACTATAAGAGGGTTAAAAAAAAACAAACAAACAACCAACAAAATAAAAAACAAAAACACAAACTAGGGAAGTTCATGGAGGATAAGTCCATCTATGGCTATTATGCAGGATGGGCAGGGATGCAACCCCATGCTCTGAGCCTCTGTTCACCAGAAGATAGGAGTGGACGACAGGAGATGATCACTTGATTGCCTGTTCTGTTCATTCCCTCTGAAGCACCTGGCACTGGCCACTATCGGAAGACAAGATACTGAGCTAGATGGACCATTAGTCCCTCTGGCTGGTCTCAGATTGTGGGCTCTTCAGGACATGGCCTTCTTTTATGACTGGAAAGCACCTAGCACATTACAGGCAGGATTGAAAGTCACCATCAGCATGGTCACAGGGGAACATGTGCAGGAGGCCTGAGGCAGAGCTAGGACAAAGCCCCACCGCTGGGAGCCAGACTTGCCCTTAAGTCCCAGTACAGTTGCATCTGGGTTTGCCATTTGGGCATAGGGCTACATTTGTATTCTCACTGAAGCTGTCAGAGAGGTGCTTTGTGAAGCAGTGTTCAGACAGGCCACACATCTTGGTGCCTATGAAAACAGGTGACCAACTCCATGAGTGCTCCAAGGTTGGAGCACCCACAGAAAAAAGTTAGTGGGTGCTTAGCACCCACAGGCAGCCAGCTCCTTCCCAGCACCTCCTACCCACCACGATCAGCTGTTCTGCAGTGTGCAGGAGGTGCTGGGGAGAGGGGGAGGAGCACAGTTGGGGTACGCTCGGTGGAGGGGGCAAAATGGGGGTGGGAAGAGGCGGGGCAGGGATGGGGGCTTGGAGGAAGGGTTGGGGTGGGGGCAGGGCCTGGGGCAGAGCAGGTGTTGAACATTCCCAGGGCAAGGAGGAAGCAGGCATCTGTACCTGTTTTGCCCACCCCATCATCTCTGCTTCTTAGGTTTGTTAGGAGAGCAAGATTTGCCCGTCACTCAGGAGGGACTTGCAGAGTGTGTGTCAATGAAACCCTTTTGCAAGGGCTCACACAGCTCACCCCACAGGACTTGACTTAACACATCCTGCCACTGCATCCTTCACTCCCAGCCCAGGGAGCAAGGTGGTCATTCCCCATCAGGTTGAATGCGCCACCCCCACACCACTCCCAGCCCAGGGAGTAAGAGACCAAGTAAGATGCTCTTACTGTGGGTTGTCGATCTGGGGATCATGAACAGACTCTGTTCCTTATGATGAGATGGAAGGGGCTTCCCAAACCTTTTTCTCTAGTAACACGAGATCACGGTATGGAGAAAGAAGAACCACCGCTTTAACCCTACTCCTCAGAGCTAAGCTTGCTGCCCCCACACCACATCCAACTCCTGCTGCTAAAAGCCTGAGCCAAGGGCTGCTGCATGGATCCCAAATGCAGATCCCTTGCTTCAGGCAGGGCTGGGCTAGGGTGGTGGAAGAGTGGGGCTTGGAGCTGCCACAAGGTGCTGGCTTGCCAGCTTTGAAACAATGGGCTTGGTTTCATCCCCAAAGCAGCTCTGCCAAAGCAAGCTCCCAGCGCCCACTACCTCCTTCTAGATGTGGCCAGCCCTCCTCCTGCAGACTAGTCCCCTAGGTCTGACTCCTTGGCACCTTTGGTGTGGCAAAAAGGAGGCCACTTGTGATTTGGGCACCTCTCCTCTAGTCACTGGCTCATTACACATAGTCCAACTGGCTGGGTAGCCCAGGGATACATCACTACTGGCCAACATCACATTTGAACCCATGACCTAGAGGTGAGACTTCACAGCCTATTCCTCAAATCCTGGAGCCCAGACACCTAATACCAGAGGCTCACACAAAAGCCTGTGATGTGGCCAGCAGGGAGGTCCAGGGGCATGGTGAAAACTCCTGCCCCCAATTGCTGGGCTAGAGGCACACGCAGGAATTCCCACTAGGGTGCTATCCCCATACCCTGGTCAGGGACTGTAGCTTTCATATTAGCCTCTGGCTAGTAGGCATCTCACGAACTTGAAGCTGCTGCCCACTCCTTTGCAGAAGGAAGAGGGGAAGCAGCTCTCTCTTCCCACACCCTACCCAGAGCCATTATGAGAAGAGTCTACTATTCCACCCTTCCCTAAAGCCTCCTAGATGCTGGGGGAGGAAGGAGGAGTCTTTACTCTACTCAGAGCTGGATTAAGGCATAGACACAGACCTGTGCCTAGATTTTCGTCCCTGGGAGTCACATGACCACAACAGCATCTCAGCGTTCATTTCAAGGGCAAAAATAATGTTTCCATCCCTTACGGTTATAGAGAGACTCTGAAAAACATGAGTGTAAAGCGCTTGTCTACACTAGATAGCTTTGTCACTTTAAGGATAGCTGGATAGTAAAAGCACAAACCAAACAAAACAATCCTGTTCTTGCAGATACAGTTATACTGGTATAAAGGTACTTATACTTGTGCAACTTATTCCAATTTGGGAGGAGAAATATGCTTTACTGATATAAGGAACCTTATATCAGCATACCTGCATTCACACTAGGGCTATAATTAGAATAGATATAAAAGTCACCTCTCTCCCTCTCCCCCCCACAACCCTGTTATACGGGTATAACATTTGCTAGTGTAGACTAGGCTTGATAGTTATGTCTGACTCAGACCTGGTTTGGGGGTGGGAGTGGGAGGTGGATGCGGAGACTTTATCCCAGTAAAGTGGCAAAACTTTCTAGTGTAGACAAGACCTGAGTCCTCCAACAGCACGACACAACAGCTCAAAGGTGAGAGCTGCCCCATTCATCTTAACACACCCATAAACACCTCCAGTTCCTCAAACAGCAACAGTATGAATTTGACCCAATACTAGTGGGTGCATTTTTCCATTTGTGCTTAACTAAGATAGTGGAAAGCCCTTGAAATGTGTTACACTGTGTCAAAGCCACATTTGTAGCCTGGGCATCAGGGCTGCCCACAGCTGCAGTGAAATTGAACAGGGCCTTGTGAACTTCCCTTTATGGATGCTTGGATAAGCTCTAAGCAGCAGTGGCAGCACTGGAGCTGCCTGCAAGCCCAGGAAAATGACATCATGTTTGGAAAGTTTCTCACAGCCATGAAGACTAGAAACCTTGACAAAACCAAAAGGAATCAAAGTTCCGATGCTGCACAGATATTGATGGCTTCAGCTTCCATGCTTACCAGGAGATAGATGGGCTCAGGAAGGGTCTGAAAAAATCCACTAATATCTCATGTATGTCCTGGGGTCAAACTGAAACTCCAGAAATGGGGGGAGGCCCTGTGTCCGATTCCCCAAGCCAGCCAGGTCCCTCTGCACCATTAACCTCATATGGATCCAGATTGGAAGCTGGGCCCTAGATATGGAAGGCTCCACTCCAATCCCTGGGCAGCGTTATTTGTGATGTCATAGATGACAGCCCAGCCTTGGGACTAGCATTGTGGGATCCCTCTGCTGGTGGCTCCCTGGCCCTGCTGCAACACTGGGAAGCTTGTATGTGTGTGGGGAGGTGGAATTTAAGGGAGACAAAGTGTGAGTAGTGGGGCTCTTTTTATCCTCAGACATGCAGGGGTTTCAAATGGCCAGAAGGCACTGGGGGAGGGGGAAGGAGGTACTATGGTATGGGGGGCTGGGGAAGAACCCGGGTTTATTGGTCCTTGAAAGAAGGAAAGGCATTTTCTGGACAATTATGTCCTGGGGCAAAGTCCACATGGAGAGACAATACAAGCGTTCCTCACGCTCCGTTCCAGAGATGGGCTGAGAGGCCCCATCCCCCAAGAGGGGAGTGAGGAGCCAGTGAAACTGCCCTGGGAGGCCCAGTTCGCATGGGAAGGTGGCGGCTCCACAGCAGGGCTTGGAGCTGGCGGGGAGTTCTGGGGAGGGGGGACTAGAGAAAGTGGGTGAGGCAGGGATTTCCCGGGGAGCCGCCGCAGCCCCCTGGGCACCACCCTGCAGCTGCTCCGCGTCCGGAGGTGATTGCACAGCTTCCCCCTTTGCTCAAGCCCGAAGCGTTTGGACCCTGCTGACCTGGGCTGCGCTTCCTGCAGTCCGGCCCACGCCTGGCTTTCACCCTTGGAATGAAGATTCCCTCCTGAGCCAGGGCTGGGCTTTGGGACACTCACCTTGCTTGTTGGGCAGAGCACTAGAGCTCACACCAGCCAATCCCCGGCTGCTGCTGCTTGCCCTGCTCCCTCTGCAAGGCAGTTCCCTGGACATTTAAATCCTGCAGCAGGAAGCGCAGCAGGCTCCACTTTCTCAGCTGGGTCCCACATTCAGACTGGAACTGGTTTCAGATCTGGAGTGAACCATCTGGAGTGATTGGCTTTGGCTTGTGTGAAGGGGTCTCAGCTCCTCCCCTCCCCCACCAGGAAATAGTCCATCCTCAAGTGCTCTTGTATCCAAGATGAAAGGAGTGCAGATTCAGGGGTCACTTCCAAAGCTAAAGTGATAATGGCTATTGTCTCAAGACACTCAGGCCAGCAGGACTTCTTAAAGGGCCAGCATCTTCACTACTGTGTGCTCTCACACCTTCCAGAACGTGAGCAGAAAAACAAGAAGAAGCTGGGAAGATCTCAGTTCCAAAAGCAAAATGTAAAAGCAGAGAAGCCCTCAGGAAGGGCTCTGCCTGTAGCTGGGAGCCATGTGGGCAACTCAGACACTGGGAAGGGAGCTTGGATACAGACTGATTGGTTTGGACCCCCAACAGCTTCCTCCTCAGCCCCTGCAACACCCTCCTACTGCTTCCACAATTACAACAGAAAGAGAATCAAAGGGCCAGGAACTTCTTGCCCAGGGATCAGCTCTGGATTTGGTTTCTCCTCTTGTTCCATCAAATCAGAGCAAGAGAAATTGAATGTTTTCTTACCTGGCCTGCTAGCTATCACCCTTCCGCACCCACTCTCTGGCCTGCCTATCTGTCCCCAGGCAGGTCTCCTGCCACTGCCCACCCAGTCTGTTGCCTGCCCTAAACATTGTGGGAAACAGACCCTCCTCCACAAAATACCCTGGGAAAGGTGCACAGAGCTGGGAGCCAGGACTCCTAGAGTTCAAGTCATACCTCATGGCTGTTTATATTTCTGTGCATTTCACAACCCTTATTCATGAGCAAGGCTTCACATTCTTCTCTATGAGACAAGCAAGTATCATTCTCCCCATTTTACAGATAAGGAGTAGAACCTGGTTCTAATATGGCAGACACAAGGCTCAGCTGTATTGCCTTTCTGGAAGAATCATCCAGATTTATATGCTTGTCTGTAACCACGAGGCCCTACTGCCTCCTACAGCCTGACCTTACCAGTCTCCCCCTGACTCCGGTGCTCTATCCACTGGCTGCTTACTCCTGGCAGCTTGCTGATCGCATGGCTTGTCCCCTCACCCCCACCCACACCCTTCTACTGTCAGCCTCTTTCCCCTGCCCCACCCCCACTCCCTGACACCTGGAATGGTCCCTCTAGTTCACTGGATCCCTCTCATCACTCCTTTCTTGCCCTCAAAACCACCCCCCTCCCACTAGCTCTGTCCTGCTGCCTCACTCTCCCTCTACCTATTCTCTTGGCCCTAGAAATCTCCTTATCAGCCCCTCCCAGCACATTAGATTCATCACATTCCTTGGGCCTTACATGAATCTGTGTAAACAATAAAGCCCATAAGAGTTTTGCTCCATTATCTCCCAGCCTCTAAAACTAACTGCTTCAAAGTCTAAGTCCTCCCCGTAAGACCCTGTAGCCTCTAAGACCTCCCACAAGACCCTGAAATTCCAAAGCTTACCCTCTTCTTTCACCTACAGTTCTGCCAGTCCCACAGCCTCTCGAGCCCTCTGATACCCTGTGGTCTAACCCAATCTAACCACTGCCTCCTGCCAGCCCTCCTGAAGCCCCTGCACTCTTGCCCTTTATGTCTCTTCCACACTGGCTTCTCCAAAGCATCTGTCTCCCATGCCCTGTTCGGATTTGTGTGGAAAAAGCAACAATGGAATGAATGGTATGTCAATTTCCTAGGACTGGTTCTGCTAGGGGCAGCTTCCTGCAGCATTCGTAGTGGGCTAATCATTTGCACGGTCAGCGTCCAGGCTCTGGACTGGGACAATTCAGATGAGAGAAGTTTAAACAAGTTCTCGGATTTGAAATGCTTAATTGAGAGAGCGAGAGACTGACCATCCACTGCCTCAAAATGGGGCCCTGAGCTTTGGTGCGTGTTATTGAGGGCAGGCACATATAATGGACCCCAGTGCTCTTGGAAGCCCAGCATACATCACGTTTTCTCTTGTGGGTATTAGCAATAAGGAGAGAGAAGCCCTGGTGTCAGGTTATCTCCAACCGGTTCATTATTCCAGTTTTCAGCTGCATCCATCTTTGTTTAGCCAACGTGTAATTTCTGCTGGTCCCCAAACAAACCCTTTACTCTAGCATAGTCTCCCAGGATTAGCCCCAGGCTCCAACCCAGTCCCATACCTTTTGACCTGCCAAAACCCAAGCATGGGATGTGGTGTGTGACGAAGACCCTAAGTGAGAGGCACAAAATAGTTACTGATGCAGATACCGAACATGTTGTAGCATTCCTTTCTCAGCATAACTCACTTTCTGGAATCTCCGTTTTGGGATTCTTTATTTCTCATGTAATAATGGTCAGCAATAATTGGGGGGGGGGTCAAATTTGTGAAGTTGTGTGGCCTATACGTAACTTTGGGGCTAAAAATGAGTTAGGATCCTTAAAATGAGGGACATCTGAGAAGTGTTTCCAGCCCCCCTATGTCTCCTGTTTTCTACCCTACTCTCCTCCCATCTCACTCAGCTGCCACTTCTCACTCCAGAAGCATCTTGGGGAGGTTTCAGCAGGAGAATCGGCAGGACTCCCTGTAGATTAGTGCCCAGCCCCATCTCCTAGTCACGCTCCTCAATCCCTCCAATTAAGACCGTGATCCAATCTACTCTTGAACCATGGCAGCCCCTATTTCCAGGGGTTGGCTGCTCACCCAGGACTTGGATCCATGCCCAATGAGCTCACTATTCTTAAACACGGAAGAGTCATTTCAAAGAGTGAATGAGGGAGAGGAGCCCAACAAGCTGCCAGATTACCCCCCTTCTCCCTGACACTTTGGGCAGCTGCATAGCCAGTTTCCTTCTCCCTAGCACCCTGACTGTCAGAATCACCTCTACCTGGCAGCCTGGCTGGCTCCCTTTTCCTAGCACTTTCATACACTTACACCCACAGACACTCTAACAATGTTCTTGTGCACCCTTCTCTTTGTAACATTTTGGTTTTATTTGCAAGGCTGGGCTCCCAAGCCTGGGACACTGGTAAATCCAGAGTCAGCTGGATCAGTGATTAACATGGGAGCTGGAAAGCACACAAAGAGACACCCCTGAGCAGTTCTGTTATGCAGATCACTGCACACAGAGGCTTGCAGCGTATAAACAAGTAGTTAGTGTTTTTCTGTGCTTGGTGCCGCCTGTTCCCTGGGCCAGGTCAGGGGGAGACACTGTCGCTCTCTGTTACTTGGTTCTGAGGAGGCTGGTTTTTTTGCTGTAGGTCATGGAGACATTTGTGGTTTAGCTGTTGTGCTTTAACCTGCCTCCTGCAGCCCATTCTTCCTCAAACAAGCCCTGGGGCAGAGGGCGCAGACTCCAGCTGGGCTCAGTTTCTCATGCTGGGTTCTCTGCCATGCTGTTAAGTCAGGCCTATCTGCTCTATGCTATCAGCACAAGCATTTCTGTGCAGAAAATTGGTTCAGTTTTCAACAGATATTTGTAACTCTCCATGGTGTTTTTAAAATGGGGGAGGAGTGTCCGCAGGGCATAGAGCTGGGTTCTTGTTAAAGGAGGGGCATTTGTAGTCACTGGAATGTGATGACTCTGACTAGGCCTAAAAAGGGGAAGAGGGGGGCACGTTTGAACACGTTCCACACTCTCCCCCAAATAAGAAGAAAGCACTCTCCTCCCCCCATCCACCAATCCAATGCAGAGTCAACTTCCTTCACAGGATCAGATACAGGGGATCCTCCAGAATGGAACTTGGGCTGAGCAAGTCTGAGTCACTCATTGACTCCAGCATTGTTCAGGGGAGGACAGAGGAGACCGATTGATTTTGGACTGGGCTGTGGGATGTCATATAATTGCCCAATCTTCTGTGTATCAAGCTAGAGCCAGGCTCTGTTCTGGGTGGGTCAGGCTGCTGCTGGGGTGATTCTTCTAGCTCTGAATTTGGCCTGAGTTGATCTGAATGGATTCAGTGCTTGTGTCGCTTAGCCCTTCTCTAAAGAATAGATTTTGTTCTTTGCCTTTCTCAGGGCTCAGCCCAGCAAGGTGCTGAGCTCCCTCCACTCCCATAGAAGTCAATGTGAGTTGGGGCTGCACATCTGTTCTCACGGTTTGGCTTCTCCCCTGATACTCATGTGCTGTTCTCCAGGGAAGCTGAAACCTGGGAAATGTGAAGAGTTTGCAGCAAGCAAATTGCACCAAAAGTTGGGTCTGGTCAGTGCAGTGGCCCCAGGTCAGGAGACAGAGGGATGAGAGCCCCTCTCTGTACAGCTCTGGTGAGATATTGTGTTCGGTTCTGGGCACCTCTAAGTTATATACAGGGAGTTCAGAGAAGAGCAACAA
This sequence comes from Chelonoidis abingdonii, assembly GCF_003597395.2. Taxonomy (NCBI): domain Eukaryota; kingdom Metazoa; phylum Chordata; order Testudines; family Testudinidae; genus Chelonoidis; species Chelonoidis abingdonii. The sequence continues at coordinate 109,870,148 of NC_133772.1, read as the reverse complement.
AAAGACTCAGGGACTAGAGCAACTGAATTATGGGGAAAGATTTAACAAGCTAAATCTGTGTAGCTGGGTTAAGTAAGGACTAGAGAGGAGGGATAACTAACATCAGAGGTGTTAACCCTTCCCGAGGGAGAGGAACTAATTAGGGTGATACCAGGGGCTGGGATTGAGGGTAATGGGATGCAATGAAAGAAGGAAGGGGAAACCCTTGCGCAGAGAGCTGGCTCAGAAGGGAGACTTGTCCCTCCAGGGAAAAGTGAGCAGGAGAGGGAGGCCCCATTATTTGAGTCATTTCAGACCAGAAAATGCACTGGCCCATGTACAAAAGGGACAGTCCTGCCCTGGGTTAATAGAGATGAGACCCAAATGGCTTTCTCATCACTGCCTCTGATTTCCAATGACATGCTCAGGGCTTCTGCACTCTTAGTCTCCCTTCCCTCCTCGCTCAAGGTACCTGCCCAGCTGGGTTCCCTTCTCCCCTACCCGCCTTTTGCACAGGGTGCCTGCCATTGGACTGATTTAACCCTGGTTCTGGGCTCTGTTTCCTGCTCGGGGGGGGGGGGGGGGCTGTCCCTAGAGGTAACTCTAATGCACACAACTCAGTTCCCTGCTGTTGAACAGGATGGGGAGATGCCATCTTATCCCAGCCCATGTCCTGTAATGCTGGGCAAGTTCCTGGCAGCAGGTGTGGGGGAGGGGAGTTCTGGGAACTGCCAAAGATTCAAAGTCAAGATCAAAGTGTTTCTCTTCTGATCTCCTCACACTTTCCTTCCCTCCCGCATGCACATAAAAGCATTCAGCCCCAGCAGGCTCTCTGTGGAAGGGAATGGGGGCTGCTTTTCCCCTTGCTTTTCCTGTGTCACTAATAACTCTACCCACAGTGGAGACCTGGTGAATGTCCCCCACCGCCAGTATCAGCGGAGACCTGATGTGAGTTTGGTGACTGATTTCCTCCCACACTTGTGCCAAGAACTCTCATGGAGCCTCGCAGTCCAGGTCTTCTTTGGACGGGTCCCAGAAGATCTCCTTGCTATCCCTTTCCCAGGAACAGGGGCTGCCAGTAGGACCTGGGAGGAGCAGGTTTGGGAGGTTAGTGGTAGAAGGTGAACCACAAGGAGAGATTTGGAAGAGGAGAGCAAGGCTGCTTGGCCTCCTGGAAGAGGAATGTTAATCCAAGCATAGTGAATGGGGTGAGAAAAAGCAGAGTCATTCAGATACTAGGATGACAGATACTAGGATGACAGGCACCAACCTATACACATAGACTTGAGAGCAAGAGGGAGACAAGGGGGGTGGGAATGCAGGGGTCAATAATAGTCCCAATTATATTTAACTTCCTCATTAATGATCCAGAAGGAGGACTGAACAACCTGCTATGACACTTGTTGAGAACACTACATTGTGGGCAGCTGCCAACTCCAGGGAATACAGAGACCTATAAAAGGGCTTAGAGATTAGACCCATAGGCAGGAAACAGCAGAGTAAGACTCAACTTTGGAAAGCTTCTGCTGATATGTCTAGAGGAAGATAATCCCAAACTTGACTACTCAGTGGCAGGGGGAACCTGGGAAGCAGGAATGTCTGGAAGAGACTGAATGTGGAGAACAGGCAGCTTGCAAAGCAGTGTGGCTGCAAAGAAGCCACAAGTACTCCTCGTTCTTTTTGCTGATACAGACTAACATGGCTACCACTCTGAAAGAAACCATTGTCACACTGTCAAAGAAAATGTATAGTCACTGTCCATACAACTCTGCCTCTGCTGTGCTGCATTCAGAAATGTACCCGCAAACTGGAGGGAGCTGGAGAACAGCAACAAGAATAGTTCAGGGGCTTGAGAGACTGACTGATGAATAGAGCTAAATCTGTCTAGCTTGGGTATGGAACATTGGGCTGAGGGGGGAGAACAGCCAGGAGGCAGGAGGATTGTGGGAGGCATGCAAGAGGTTATAACTGAGAGCAACAGGATGGACTGAAACCTAGGAAAATACAGGCTGAATCTCAGGAAATTTCTGAATGGTGAGATCAGTCAAGCTCTGCACAGAGAAGGGAGTGGTAGCCTTATTTCATAGCTCATTGAGAACTGGACTGGCCAAAGCCCTGCTTAGTGCACAGAGGCAATTACATTGCACTGCTGGGAGGGGGTCAGCTGCTTGGGGCCAACTAGAGCTCTTCCTTCTCTAACTTCTGAATCAATAACAAATCCCTCAGCCAGGGCCCTGCAGTGCAGAGGGGATCCTTTGGAGCCTGTCGCCAAAACAGCAGATATGAAATGGCCTGTGGTATAAACAGTGCAGTATGTCCCCAGAAAATCTGATTCCAGGACTCACTCTCCAGCCCTGCCCCGAGGCACGTCCTGGAATGGACACAGCCTTTGCTGGTGAAGAAGTGTGAGAAGTGGGAAGGGTGTCATAAAAGATGTAAATGTTCAGTGCTGAGAGCGGCTCCGACTGTCTAGGACATGGGCTCTGGGGGGAGGGGGAAGAGAGCTGATAGAGAGGCCCAGAGGATGTGCTCCTCTTTTGTTCTTGATCTTGGCTGTGTCAGAAAGGGCTGGGGAAATTCTTGGAACTGATACACTAAATGGAGCTCACAGCAGGTGCTGTATGAGGCAGGGGGAGGACAAAGGGGTGGTGGGAAAGAGGTTGGAATAGACAATTGCAGCCCAGCATGTATATGTGTGTCAGATCCCCTGGCTTCCAAGAATTCAAAGTGGAGTCCAGTTAATAACAACCCGGACATGAATATTCTGTCCCAGCTGGGAATCCACTTAATCTTCCTAGGGGGAGGGAGAGCGAGGCAGATAAATTCTAGTGATTACTGACATCACATGGTTCACAAATGCCACCTCTTACAGACTACTGTTCCGATGGGGTGGAACTGGCCCTGGGCTGCCATCCCCAGTTTTTGTGGCAATGACGGACATTTATTTCTGTGATGTTATAGCCACAACTAGGGTGATTATACATTCCGTTTTGGTCGGGACACTCCCTTTTATAAGCCCTGTCCTGGACTTTTTTGGCAAAACTGTGCATTTGTTCCATTTGCTCTTGCCAGTTGGCAAGAACAAATGGGACAAATGCCCTGTTTTGCCAGAAAAATGGGGTGCAATCCCTAGCAGGGCAGGAAGGAACGTGCGTGAGGAGGGAGAATTTGGGCGAGCAGCTCGGGCTGGGCTGGCCCCGCGTGGGTGGGAAGGGTGAGTGGCGTAGGCTGGCCCCATGCAGGTAGGGGGGACGCTCAGGCTAGCCCCAGGCAGTGTCCCATTTTCCCTTTGGGGAAATATGGTCACCAGTTGCCATAACATTCCATGCTAGTGGGCTCAGTGTTTGACAGAAATGGTCTGTGCCCTTTGGAGCTTGACCTTTAAATATGACTGATAAAGCTGTGAATCACAGCAGCTTGTGGTGGGAGGGAGCTGAGATGAGAACCAGGGAATGGGGAGGGTGATATTTGCAAGGAGGTGGATTGTGTGCATTTTAATTGATTATATAGAGTCTGATTTTTTTTTTTTCTTTTTAAACTGATCAGGTTCAGGAGCAGCTAGTGTCTGAGCAGAGACAAGTGTGCGGAAGCAGCCAAGAGGAGTGAGCTCCGAGGAGGCAGGGGTGGCTCTAGGTATTTTGCCGCCCCAAGCACAGCAGGCAGGCTGCCTTCGGCGGCTTGCCTGCAGGAGGTCCCCAGTCTTGCGGATTCGGCAGCACGCCTGTCCACCGAAGCCACGGGACCAGCGGACCCTCCGCAGACATGCCACCAAAGGCAACTTGCCTGCCGCCCTTGCGGTGCCAGCAGAGCACCCCCTGCGGCTTGCCGCCACAAGCACGCGCTTGGCATGCTGGTGCCTGGAGCCGCCCCTGCGAGGAGGGATTGGACAGGACAGGAGAGTGAGGTTGGTGGTGTGTGGCCAAAGGGAGCCTGCTGTGGGCACAGGGGTTGTGTGTGTGCGAGGAAAGGCCCAAAGATGCAGTGGGAGAAGGGATACAAAGAGAGGGCCAAGTGCGAGGGGGGATTGTGAGGAAATGAGGGCCTCAAGCCCAAAGGGGCTCAAATCCCTTTACGATCAGATTTTCCTCAAGCAAAAAGGTTTCCTAACCCAGAGTTAAGATGACAATTTCAAAAACAATAATTTTAATTGACTCCAGCTTTAAAGATGAGATCGCTGAAGGGCCAGGAAACTCAGTGGTAACTTAGGTTCCAACACAGACCCTATTCTGCCCCCTACTTTACCTTTCTACCATAGACCCTCCCCATTTCGCATCAGTCTCACTCTGCCTCCCCCTTCTGCTCTTTCACCAACCTCCACTCTGACCTCTTACGTTTATCCTTTAAAACAGGGGGTTTCATTGCAGGATCATGGGGGACACATGGGATTATGCTGTTCACCACCACCTAGTTACTCTGTATTAGTCTAATGTCTTCTTTGCTGGCCAACGTGCTGTTTGCCTCATGTTGTGTGATCCTGGAAAGAGAAACCTGTTTGAAAAGAGCAACATCACAAAAGGTTCTGGTTACATGGGATGCTTCTCTGAAACTTCTGAGGCCCCCCTTTATTCCCACCCCACGAGTCAGCAACCCTACTGTTCTCCTTCCCTTCCTCAGCCCCTCTGGCAGTAACACACTCAAGAAGAACGCTTGTCACTTCCAGGGGCCTTCTCTCAATCAGTGGGGATCTCCATGGGGAGGGTCAGGTCTTTCAGTGGCTCCTTGCTCCCCAAAAACAAGTGGTGGTCCCCTTTTTTTTAACTGGACACACCAGAAAGCTTTGCTGACAGCAACAGACCAGAATGTATGTCAGAGGTTCTCAAACTGGGGGTCATGACCCCTCAGGGGGTTGTGAGCTGTCAGCCTCTACCCCAAACCCCAATTTGTTTCTAACATTTATAATGGTGTTGAATATATAAAAAGTGTTTTTCATTTATAAGGGGGCTTACAGTCAGAGGCTTGCTGTGTGAAAGGGGTCACCAATACAAGTTTGAGAATCACTAGCATCCCTGCGTTGGGCTTAACATGGCATTGTGGACTCCAGACTGGTGCAGCCAGGGAAGTTCCCGAGAAGAGTTGTACCGGCAGCACACTGAGATTGCGTCGGCAAGCCATGACATTGATGGTACCTGTCCTGGCTCAGACAGAGAGTTTGGTTGGGCTTTGTTTGAGGAGATAGGGTTTGGTCAAACCATTTTCTATTTGTAAGGAACTGGTGCTGGAACATCAGGGTAGAGGAGTTTGTGAGTTGGTGTTGGAATTATTACTGGGAAGTTCCTGACTGGGAACATTTAAATTCCCAGATATAATGTCATGGTAACTTGAATTGTTTGTAGAGGGGAGAAATTCTCAACCTTAGCTTTGTGTGCTAGATGGAGATTTCTTTGGTTTCTCTGGGAAAGATATGTAACTGCTGTAGATTGTCAGAGAATGACTCAGCTGTGAAAAATGTAAGAGAGAAAAAGATGACAATCAGTGTAAACTTGCCCTATATTCCTACTGCTGTATTGTTCTTCAAGTGGCATCACTGCATGCTCATCTTTGTACAAGGGGCTCACAGTGCAAACACACGACACGGTTCACGTGGAATTGACCATAGAAGGGTTATATTCTCTGGCTGTACTATTCACAGCATTAGGCTTGGCAGCAGAATGTGTTTTAAGGGATTTGAATGAAGAAAATTTGATGTTGCAAATCTTTGTGAATATTATTAGAAGAGCTGCACATTTCTACCATAACTCAAAAAGATCTCCTTTATCATGTCCAGACTTCCTTGAATAATGCATCTGAGCATGAGCCTGATATATGTCAGGGGGAATGTATATCTGAACAGAAGAAGGACTGGAAAAAGGAGGGGAGACCCAAAGAAAGTCCAGGTGCTACAAGGAACCATGTGCTGACTCGATAGGGGGCGCTGTGCCCGCTAGCACCGTTCTCCCCAGTGTTGCAAACAGTGGTGCTAGGGGGCGCTGTGCTGTAGGAAGCGGTGGTGGTGATTCCGGACTGTGTGGGGCTGAGGTATCTTCTTAACCGCTGGGTGGGAGTGTAACAGGAGCAGCAGCAGAGGACTTGTGGCCCTTCTAGCCGTTTCGGCGAGATGTCTATGGTATGGGATTTGCCTTGCTTGCCGCCATGTTGACCGCGTCCGCTCCTCCCTTTCCCGGAACTGCCCTATCTCAGCTGTCGAATTCTATGGTCCCAGGGGCGCCTGTCTGCCTCGCGGTGTAGAGACTCTATAGTTCTATTGGTGGGCGGGCTGAGAAGGGTATAATATGAATATTCAGAAGAAGTAATGAATATTCATCATATAGTGCCCGGGGCGGGGCAGGACGCTGGCGAGGTGACGGTCTCGCTCGGACTCTGGCCCGGGCGGCGGGGTCCGGCTCGGGTTGCCCTGTGCTCATGGCTGTCGGGAGTGCGGCGGCGGGGAGCGCCGGCGGCCGGTGAGTGGGAGCGAGGGCAGCCGGGGGATCGGGGTGTATTGGGGGGTGGGGGCGCGTTGGTTGGTGGAGTGTGCGGGGGATATGGGGGCACGTTGGCTGGAGGGGGCGTGGGGGGACGAAGGGGGCACATTTTCTGGCCGGGCATGCAGGGAGTATGGGGGCGCTTTGGCTGGAGGGGATATGGGGGATGTAGGGGCGCTTTGGTGGATATGCGGTGGGGGCACATTGGCTGGAGGGGGATGTGGGGGGCATGTTGGCTGGAGGCCCCCCCACTTACCCCATACCGCCTGCCAGCCATTGCGTGCCCCCCCCCCCCATTGCTTGGCGGGGGTATAGGGTAGGGGGCATATTAGCTAGTGGCAGCACATGGGGCGCATAGCTGGAAGCAGGGAGGGAGGAAGAGGAGAGGGAAGTTGTGTTGTGTCCAGGATCCCAGGGGCCAGTCCAGGGCGATGTGGGGGCTGACTCAGCTGCCTGTGGGGCACTGGAAAGAAGCCTGAGAGAGTTCTGATATTACAGCCATGAGGGTCATACAAGTACCTAGATAGCTAGGGAAGGGGAACTGGCAGAGCATGGGTGGTGAGGGGGGTCCATTGGATAGCAAAAGGTGGCTGCTGGGGGAAGAGCTGAGAGAGCCTGGAGGCTGATACCCAGGGTGGGAATGTGGTGTAGAAGAAGATGTGAAACTAGCAAAGGAAGTGTGACCCAGAGAGGGAGGAATTGTTGGAGCAACAGAACAGGAAGATGGCTTTAGCCTCAGCACTTTGGTTAGACTGTAGGATCCAACTTAAGAGTCAGGTGGGCCAGTTTTCCAAGGAATTGTGGTTAATTGGGCTTTACCCCTTCCGTAGATGGAATCATCTCATTTTCCCAGTTCAGGTATTTCAATGGCAGGACAAGTTAGATGCAACTTGCCAGAATGTAAAATAGCCACACTTCTTTGGCATGCTGGAAGTAGATGTAGAATGCTGGAGCAACAGCTTCTCTGATTCACACTCAGTGGGGTGGGATCAATCCTACCATGCCGCATGATGAGGGGTTAAGCCTATCCCAGCCTGTAGAAGGGACAGGAAAGGATTCATATTCTCCAACATGAGGAGCCATCTTGGCTACTTTCCTTTGGGACTCTCCAGCACAAAAGCTCTGCTGTGGAATCCCTGACTAATGAATTCTTATGAACACACTTGACCCCTGGTTGGCCTTGGACCAAGCAGATGTATGTTCTATGGGGCAGCTCTGCATTTTGTTGTCTTGACATGTAGAGTCCTTTATTTTGAGGATCACTACACTCCTGGTGCTCCGAGGCTAGTCCCTGGCCTCTCTTGCAGCTGTCACTAAGGATGTGAGGCTCCTCCATTGTGGTAGAGGAAGAGTTGATAGAGTCTGGTTCCAGGGAAGCAGGCTCTGGGGTGGGGTGGAGCAGAGATGGCTACTCCTCTGTAAAAGGCAGATTACATAGTGCACCTTCAGGAGTCCAGTGCCTGCTTGCTAACTTCACTCTCCTGCTCTTTCTCTCTCTCAGCAGGCCCCAGCCCCAGCTGGACCTGCAATTTCTGCGACGCTTCGGGAAGATCCAGGCCATCTTGTTTCCCAGATGGTCCTCCCAGAATGTGCTCATGTTCCTGAGCCTGCTGGGCATTGCCCTGTTAGGTGAGCTAGTGAATGGCTGGGCTGGGCTGGGGGACAGAGGGAAGGGGTGCAATTCCAGGCCTTTCATTGGGGTATGCTTCTTGCCCCTCCTCCTCCACTGTGCCTCCTCAGCCCTAAATTTTCCCTCTGTGTTTCTTGTTGCCTCCCAGAGCAGTTGGTCATTTACCAGGTGGGATTGATCCCCAGCCAGTACTACGGGGTCCTGGGGAGCAAGGATTTCTCTGGGTTCAAAACCCTGACTACGATTGCTGTGATACTCATCGTACTCAATTCCACGGTAAGAGAGGCATGTGCTCGCAGAGAGCTAGAGGGCTATGGTAAGACAGTAACCACCTTCTCTCCCTCCCTCCCCCCGGTCCCCGTCTGCCCTCTTAGGGTGGGGAGGAACAGAGAGGGACCCTATGAAAAAGGAGAGTCCTTCCTAGGTTGCAGCATGTATTCTCAAGCCTGGGATCTGTTGTTCAGACCAGGGATCCCTTGTCAGCTTTACTTCTGGGGGAATTCTGCACTACTATGTGTGTGCATAATTAATAAGCCATGCATATTTTAAACTTTTTATGCAGAAAAAGCTTCTCCTGAAATGTTGCTGCAGTTCTGTCTTTTGCTCACCAGAGGGCATTGTGGCAATAGAACACAGCAGCAGCTCCTCTCCCGCTAGGGAAGGAAAAGAGCCCACTTTCTTCACAGCGCCTGTCAGGCCAGGTCAGGAGACAGGGTCTATGGGGAGACAGAGAGCGTGGGATGCTGGGGGAGTCAGACAGGGTCTCGTAAGGGCTAGTATGGGAGGACAGACTGGGGCAGGGGCTGAATGGGAGTGGAGGCATAGGGCCAAGGGGGAAGGAGGGGTAGGGCCACATGGTGATGGAGGGGGTGCAAAGCTACATAGGGGCTGAGTGGGGGCACAGAGACACATGGGGAAGGGGGTATAGAGCCATATAGGGACAGGGGGAGGAGTGCAGGCCATGTGGGAGTGGAGGGACACATGGGGGTGCCGGAATACATGGGGACGGGCAGATGTGCCTGACTCAATGGGAGAGGCTAAGGGTCAGCCAGGGTCTGCATGGGGGAAGCTCGCTAACAATCCCTCCTCACGCCTCAAAAAACACCTGTTCCACACTTTTCCCACCCATACCCAACAGCCCTCCAAGTTCACTCCCAGGCTCCTTCCCAACAATTTACTTTACTCTCCCTCAGCTCCTCCATTACCCCTGACTTCCCCAAGCCTTTGCACTGCTTCTGAGGAGTGTGGGGAAATAGAGTTCTATATTGTAGTTTAAATGAATTATTGCTCAGGGTTCTGTATTAATATGCCTAGTAAGGAATCTATTTGTCAAAAAAAAATATTTCTGAATCTTTTTGGTTGTCTGGTGTTGTTACAGACATACTTGCTGACAGGTATTTTGAAATAAATAACCAAAAATAATTGAAACTGGTGTGATTATATTGTATTGTTTTGATTTCTGCAGAATTTGAAAATTATGTGCAGAATTTTTAATATTTTGGCACAGAATTCCCCCAGGAGTACAGCTTGCAGCATTGATCTTGGAGCTTAGTGCCCAAAGGGAGGGACTGGGACTCCCTTCTGCCCTGTGCAGACAGCTGAATGTGGAGTGGGCCATTTAATTTTTTATTGCTGATGCATTTTGGATTTGTATCGTTAAATGATTGCTCTCCCTGCCCTTCTTTCTGTCTCTCCTTGCCTCATCCCAGCTGAAAAGCTTGGACCAGTTTATCTGTAACCTGATGTATGTGAGCTGGAGGAAGACTCTCACCGAATACCTTCATGGCTACTATTTCCAGGGCCAGGTGTATTACACCCTGAACGTGCTGCGCGAGGACATCGATAATCCGTAGGCTGTTCGCAACTTCTTTCAGCTTCCTGAACTGCTCCTCACTCTTTGGCTGCTGTCGTAGCTTCCTACTCAGATTTGAACCTTAGCGTTCATAACCTGAGAAGCTAGCACGAACCCTCTAAGCTTAATTACCAGCTTAGATCTGATATCGCTGCCACCAGCCAAAATTTCCAGTGTTTGGCTCACTCTGGTCTCCCCAAAACCTTCCCTGGGGAACCCCCAAGACTCAGATGCCCTGAGTCTACAACAAAGGGAAATAACCCACTTCCCTTCCC
>NC_133772.1:109740639-109854051 GCF_003597395.2 Chelonoidis abingdonii | reverse complement strand
AAGCTTGAAGATAGAAAGATCCCTCTCATAGTTGAGAGACAGACCAGAGAACAGAGAGAGCAGACAAAGGGGACACAGACCCAAACATTCCCTCCCTGAGCTTTTAAAAAATCCGGTTTCCTGATTGGTTTCTCTGATCAGGTGTTTGGTTCCCTTTGTTAACCCTTTACAGGTGAAAGAAACATTAACCCTTAGCTATCTGTTTATGACAGCTGCCATGTCTGTGTATCTGGCTGCCTTTGATAGGGAGCCGTTTTGAGCTGTCTGTGTGTATGATTCTGCTCTGTGGGTTTTTCTCTAGCACTGAGTGGCCTGGGCCCCTGTCTCTGTGCCTGGTCGAAGGCAGTTCCTGATAGGATAGGTATATCTCCAATTTTATTTATTTATTTTTTTTCGTAGAGAACTCTCTTCATTACCAAAAGATTTCACTGCCTTAAAGGTTGGCAGAAAGTGTTGTTGTTTCTGTTGGTGGATCATCTTCTGTGCTACCAGGTCTTACCTGCCAGCTTCCTCCCTCAGGGCCTTGCTTCTCTCTTAAAGACTCTCCTCTCCATGGTAGAGATGTGAGATCATCCTTTGGGCTGGTGCTTTGCCCAGGGTAAATCTTTCCTCTTTGACAGGGCTCAAATATGGAGCAAGGAAAATCTGCCCACTTGAGGCTTAAAATAATTAGACTAGTTATTAGCACAGTGGTGTGGGTTATAAACGAGACCCCATGTGCTGCGCAAGGTGTTATCCTGTGGCAGGGACTTTGTAATCATACAGTTGGTTCCCCTCCGCCCTCTTCCCCTCTCCCCAGTCCAGTTGGGACAGGCATCTTTGTTTGTTTTGATTTTAAACGACCCAGAATTTTTAATTGGAATTGTGTTTTTCTAAAAGGCTTTGACAACCAGGCAGGGGTCAGCCGGGGCTTTTGACACCCAGGAAAGGCTTGGGAGTTGGCTTTGTTTCTTGCAGTAGAGGCCTTTAGAACTCGAGAAGGGGGGTATATCTTCTCTTTCCCAACCCCTTTTGGGCCGAGTCAGAGGTGACTTTGAACTTGGGAGTAGTGGATGGAGAGTTGAATTCCTCATAGTTCATCCCAGCAAACTTTGACAGCTGGCTTCTCCATTACACCCCACTGCAATATTTGCCACTGCATCAACAAGCAAGGAAAGGAGGGGTATATTAGCTGGATGATCCTGATAAAATGATGAGCAGCTAAATAACTAATGTTGCCATTTGAATCGACATCCTTAGGCTTTTGAGAGGTCCCTCTATTTAGCTGTCACCCCTCATAGAGCTATTGTTTCAGGCTGCCTATAAATTTGTGTAGTCACTGTGTTAGTTGCGCTTGTATCACGGAGAGAAGAGGGGCTGTATGCATTTTTTTTTGTTCAGATTCTGAACTAAATATTTGTGGCAAAATGAAAAAGAGAAATCAGTTCTGTAGCACGTTAGATGGCTGCATAATGATATTATACACAGCCCTGCCTACAGGCTGAGGAATGGGTACTTCAGACTTGGATAACTAGTGGTACAATTCACTTCTCTTACTGGTGACACCTCCCAGGGAATTGAGCTGAGCCCAGAGATAGTTACAGGAAATGATTGCTTAATGGGGACCATAACTCTTGTTAATGGAGATGACTTCAGGTAATTTAGTCCTCTCAACTAAGAGGATCATGATCATTCTGTAATAAAAGTGATTTAGCACCACATCTGTGTGAGATGGAGATACAGGAGTGGCATTGAACTATGATTCTCAAGCCATGACTGGAGCTGCAGCCAACCTCAAGAAATGTTTGTTGCTGACAAAACTTTGCACTAGAGACCAAACATGCAGAAACAGGTTTAGAAAGTAGTGCCTAAGGTCAAGACACCTGGATGTCTCATTAGTGTGATAGGCAGCTAGTGCAGAGCATGGATCAAAACCAAAAACTCGCGCACACCCAGCTGTTCCAGGGAAGGAACAGAGAGGCCCCTTACCAGACTTATCTTAGGCCAGGTCTACACTGCGACTTTAAATCGGTTTAATGGCCGATATACCGATTTAACGCTGTATCCGTTCACACGACGTCGTCATTAATATCGAGTTAAACGGCTCCTTAAATCGATTTCGGAACTCCTCCCAAACGAGAGGAGTAGCGCTAAATTCGATAGTGATAACTCGGATTAGGGTTCATGTGGACGGAAATCGACGTTATTGGCCTCCGGGCGGCATCCCAGAGTGCAGCACTGACCGCTCTGGACAGCAATCTGAACTCGGATGCAGCGGGCAGGTAAACAGGAAAAGCCCCGCGAACTTTTGAATTACATTTCCTGCTTGCCCAGCGTGGAGCTCTGATCAGCACGGCTGGCGATGCAGTTTGAAATCGAAAAAGAGCTCCAGCATAGACCGTACGGGAGATACTAGGTCTGATCGCTGTATGGGGAGACAAATCTGTTGTATCCAGCTCCGTTACAGAACACGAAATGCCAAAGCGTTTGAATAAAAAACTCCAGGATACACAGCGCTGTGTGACAAGCGTAACGGGAAGCCAGAGACTCAAATGGACGCTCATGAAGGGAGGGAGGGGGTACTGAGGACTCCAGCTATCCCACAGTCCACAGCAGTCTCTGAAAATTATTTGCATTCTTGGCTGAGCTCCCAATGTCTGTAGGTTCAAACACAGTGTCTGGCGTGGTTCAGGGAACAGCTCCTCAGTTTATTTCCCCCCACCACCACGTGAAAAAAAAAAGGGAAAGATTGCTGTGCTATGGCGTTTGCTCAATGCACTCCGCGAAAAAGGCGCCAAAGGGTTGTCTGCTGCCTTCACAAAGGGAGGGGTGAGGCTGTACCCAGCACCACCCGGGGCAGTGTTTTCTGCCCCATCAGGCACTGTGCTCTCAACACGGAAGTGGGAACTATGGGATAGCTGAGGAACAGCTACCCACAGTGCACCGCTCCTGAAATCGATGGTAGCTTTGGACCATGGACGCAAACAATCGATTTCGGGATCCCACTGTGGACGCGCTAAACCGATTTTATTAGATCTGTTTTGTAATATCGGTTTAAGCTAATTCGAAATAATCGTGCAGTGTAGACGTACCTTTAGTCAAATGTTTGCTTTTAACCTTGGGATGTGCACTATATAATCAGGACCCCCTTGGTTCCTCAGCAACATGGGACCAAATTGTATGGCAGCAAGTCCTAAATTCTGTGGCAGAATGATTTTATTGTATCGCTGTGGAGTACTTTTCATTCCCTGCCCCCAAGCAAATGTGTTCTGCTATGGCTCATAATTGAAAATACTCCAGGACGTAAATGTGTCTGACGGGTTTTCTTCAGGGATCTTCCCCTGTGGCAGAAGGTTAGAGGCTAAGCAGTAATGGTGAAGTGGTGTCTTGTTAGCTCACACCCTGTAATCCAACTGGGGACTACCTTTCTTTCTTTCTCTCTCTCTCTCTCTCTCTCTCGCTCCCCTCTGCGCTGCAGGGAATAAGTAGATGGGCACCATCAGGGTAACACATCCAAACAGCTCAGGGTTCTAGCAGGGTATCTGAATTAATATTACTTATATGGAGCCATAAATGTTGCTTAACAGACAAAGGAAAAACAACATTCCTGCCCCTGGTTTCCAGTCTAGTTAAAATGTAACTGGATGAGAGATGGTCACAAACACTTGTGAGGAGGGAGGACAGCAGCAGCAGCACTAAGATCAGTGTATGATGGGGCAGCATAAAAACAAAAAGCTGGTGCTATTTTGGGGTTGCAGAGGGAACATGTCACAGAGTTAAGGAGGGAGAGTCTGTCTCTCCCTGACTCTGGGGAAGCTGTGCTTCCTGTAAAGTGTTGGTTCAGGGCACCTCCTTCCCAGGCAGATATTGACAAATTGGAAGGAGTTCAAAGGAGGGCAGTGAAAGTGAGGGATTGATTTAAGGAGAAAGTTTTGAAAAATATGTGTAGCTTGCATAAGGGGCCAGCCTACACCCTAAACACAATCCGGTCAAGCAGCTGATTACAGCAGGATCAGCCTTTGGCAGCGTGGATAGGGCCCCTAACTGTGTTGTTAAATGAAGTGTGTAATCAGACTAAAAGGTTTGGAAGTGACTTGGTGGTTTTGTAGTGCACATGGGGCTCCAAGAGATGGCTAAGTAGAGGCAGGGTTGTGAGCACCAAGGAGGGAGAAGGAAGAAGGAACATTGTTTCTGGGTGTTATTAATGGCATTTTAATAAGTCTTGTCAGGTTGTGGAACGGTTTTGCAAGGGAAGTGGTGGAAGCCCCATTACTTGCTTCCTCAAAAACTAGATTGGACAAAGCCCTGAGAATAGACAATGGAACAACCCTCCCCAGGGTGTGGGGTGGTAGCGGTGGAGGAAGGAGCTAGGTGCATCCTGACAGGGCCTTATTATCTCTTGTTCTGATTTGTTCTTGCTTTCATACTTGGCTTTAACAGTCAGTGTTGTTTTATGTCGAGCAGAGACCAGCGAATCAGTCAGGATGTGGAGAGGTTCTGCAGACAGCTAAGCTCCATGGCCAGTAAACTCATCATCTCTCCTTTTGCACTGGGCTACTACACTTATCAGTGCTTTCACAGGTAGGATCTTTGCACCTTCCCATTGGAGTACTTCACCTCTCAGAGCTGCTTTCATACCGTTCCCGGGAGTGCTACGGTTCTCAGAATTTAGTGGCTGGGAATTTGAATCCTGGCATTAGCACACGGTGTGGGATTCCTGGCACTGATTTGGTGGGGATGACTCTGACTGTGTGCGGGGTGGGTAGATTTCCTAGTCCCAGTGTACTGGGGTTCATGTGTAATAGTGGAGTGGGTGTTGCTGAGACTACCTTCTCAGTCTGATGTGTGGCCGTTCCTGGGTTTGCTAGCTAACCTCTCTCCATCTTCCCCTTTAGCACCGGCTGGCTCGGCCCAGTAAGTATCTTTGGGTATTTTGTCATTGGGACAGTTGTTAACAAGGTGCTGATGAGTCCCATTGTGTCGAAACTGGTGCATCAGGAGAAGCTGGAGGGAGATTTCAGGTGAGTGGTGGGAGTCTTGCTGTCACTGACACTTCCTTTCTGGAATTGCTCTGCTTAATGCCAGCCTGCTCAGCCCCCAGTCCAGTCCACTCAGTGTTTGACCCATATGTGGCTAATCTCCTCCCCCCTGCTCTGACTAAGCAAGTCAGCCTGCTCATCTCCTCTGAGCCCACTGAACCCAGCCTCAGAGAGACCCATCTGGGATCAACGTGCTACATCCCACCCATCCCTGCCACTAGAGTGTGACCTGGTGAGACAGCGCCCCTGGGTCTCCGTTGGTCCAGCCATCAGTGTTTTCCACTGATCCTTTGCTGCTGCTGCTAATTGCAGTGAGGTGCTGTGAAGTAGAGGAAGCACAGAGCTTCTGTTAAGTTGGATCTTGATCCACGTTCACCAAGAATGGTGGCTGAGACTTGAGGCATTCCTCTTCCTCCCACCACGCACATGCACTTACCTTCATGATGTGCCTGAAATCCCCACACACACCTTAGGTCTTCTAAATCTCTCCTTATGCTTCAGTGCATAAACTGGAAAGGTATTGGTCAATGACCAGGTGCACTGTAAGGGTTTGACAGCTTCCTCTGAAGCATCCAGCATCCATCATTGTCAGAGGTGTGGACAGCAGAGCAGATGTGCCTATTGGTGTGATATGGTGCAGCATGGGGATGCCGGATTAGATGGGCTCATTGATCTGATTCAGTGTATCAGAGATACTGGGCTAGTAAACAAGCTATGGGATACCGGACTGTCCCAGCAAGTGGGATGCCAGTGGTCCAGTGTGATTGGTGCAGAAGGGAGGAGACCAAACTAGACCACTAAACTGACCTGCTCTGATGGTACCTATGTATAGGGCAGTGTAGTGCCCTTCTGAACCTTGCTCAAGGCCTCTGGCCCTATGTTCAGGCCCATTCCTGGGCTAAGAATCTGTCAGGTCTCTCAGCATGATGGCAGGAGCAGGGATGGATTTTTCTGTTGCAGGGGTATTCATTGTGTAATCCGTGGGGTGATCGTGTCTCATGTTTTGGTTTGCGTTGTGCAGGTTCAAGCACATGCAGATTCGTGTAAATGCAGAGCCAGCTGCTTTCTACAGGTAAATGATGGACCAGCCTGCTTTTTCTCATGGATCCTTCCAGCTCCTAGAGTACCTGCTCAGTTCACACATTCAAGAACAGTAAGGGAAGGGACCTATCCTGTTGCTTGCACTGCCTTGTCCCGTCCTGTTTATTTAAGGGCCCTTGTCCTTGCCCCCGTGTCTGGTACCAAGTCTCTAACTTGCTGCTCTGCTATGATCCAAGTACAGGGCCTGTGCTGCGTCCTATGGTTCCTTTAAGAAAAAGTGCCTGTAGGAGAGTTTCCTAGACCTGTAATTGTGGTACAGTGCCTTCCTTTGGATTCTGCACAGCACCCTGCCATCAGTGGTCAACAAATAACTCAGGTGCATTAAGACCCTAGGAGTTGGAGAGGAACAGCCCTTTCCCCTCTCCCCCTTCTTCAGGGTCCAGTTTAAGATTATCCTGTGGCCTACAGACCATTTTCTGGTGCATCGGACTGGGGCCTCTTCTATTGCTCTGGAAGACTGTTCAAGGGCCTCATCCTATCCTGTTAAGATCCTCTCCTGAGATCTGTTCTAATGTTCCCTTTTTCTAATCTGATCCCGCTACTCACTCCTGTTTCCCCTTTGTTGTCAGTCCAGCTAGACAGATTTTAGTTCTTTCTCTCTCCTCCTAGCTCAGTCCCTCTGGTCACCTTGTTGCTCTTCTCCGAACTGCATCCACCCTGTCAATGTTTGCTGCTACTGAGGTGCCCAGAACTGAGCATGCCCTCCCAGGTGGGACCTGCCCAGTGCTGTATGGTGTTCGCAGTGCCTCCCAGCATTGTACCTCTTGTGAATGTCACCAATATGCTCTTTACCTGCCTGAACCAGATCATTACTAAAGGTGTTGCATCCAGCTGGCTAGAACCCTGATGCCTGTGGGCCCCCAGCTTGATAAGGTCTGGAGTGGACTGCCTGGCTGTGGGCTATGAAGGTCAATGTTCCCCTCACCTTCTAGCCCTATCACTATGGGATCTTGTCACTGGGGGACAACAGGGGCTGCCCCATTCTCCAGCCCTCCCTGTCTCCATTGTGTATGTGGCTCACTGGCCTGATCTGGTTGAGCACCTTTAGTAGTTCTCCCTCCATCGGTCCTAGCCCAGTGCTGACACAGCCTGTGTTTGAGGACTAAACATTTTATCTTTTTCTGCTTTTCACCACCTGAGGTCGCTGTAAACATTACGAATGAGTGGAAGTAGCTGTTGCAGGCCTCAGCCCAGGTGGTTTGGTGTGTAAATGAACCTCTCTGGTGCAAGGAGCTAGGCCCCGAGTGTGCAGTTAGAGTGGTGTGGATCTAAGAGTCAGCAATGACTGCGACTATATCGGCACCTACTAAAGCTGGGGTGGAAGAGGAGCCCCCTTCCAGGCTTGAAATCCAGTCTTAGTCAGACAGCTCCAGGGACATGAATGCAACAGACACAAATACACTTGTTAGCTGTGTAAAGTACTTCATGGTTTGGCTTCTCAGGATGTTGAAGACCTGAGCCAAAGTGAACCGCAAGAGACGAGTAATCAGTCCATTGCTGCTCCAGCATGGTAACAGTTGTAGAGCAGTGGCCAAGGTAAGGCCTGGGTATCTTGGTGGCTAGACGACACCTCCTCAGGCTCCAGGAACACTGCAGTGTTTTGTCCATCCATTCCAGAAGGCTGTTAAGGTGCATGAAGTAGCACCACGGGCACCCTAGTCCGGTATTGGGCCTTGCGGTCATCACGTGCTTCTTTTTTGGCCTCCATGTCTAATAGAAATACCAAGGTGCTCTGGCAGATTCTTTCTCGGGGCCACCTGCCTCAGCCATGAAGCTCCTCAGAGGCACATTCACCAGGCACCTGGGTATTGAGTGCCTGGCCACCACAATAACATTGCCCAGATACTATAGTGATGGGCGTGCTCCAGATAGTTACAATAGTCCTGCAATGCTTTCATCTCTGCAGTGCACCCAGTATGTGATGGCTTTGGTAGATCCATGGCATGCTATTGTCTTCTTTTGCAGAGCTGGGCAGGTAGAGCACATGAGAACTAACCGCCGGTTGCAGAGCCTCCTGCAGACACAGAGGGAGCTGATGGGCAAAGAACTGTGGCTCTACAGTAAGTGAAGAATTTCCTTGATTTGCAGGGGCATGTGGCACATTCATCAGGGTAATCAGACCTGGGGAGTGCATCTCCAGGGACATATAGGAGTGCTGGCAACTCCTCCACTGCTCCTGGCATCAGAAGGCCATACCTATTGGTGTACTGGCACCTCAAGATTTGTTGTGGGGACATTGCCTTCCTAGAGGAGAGCCCAGGAGAGAATGACATTAGGTGTCACACTGATGCCTTGTGGGGGACACTGGCAAAGCCAGAGGACCAAATCAGGAAACCGGTTCTGCCAGAATCCAGACTCTGAGGAGAACAGGTGGCAGCAGCACTTGGGATTTCAGTCATCCACACTAAGAGCGTCTGGGAAACTGGGCTCTTGGAAGGGAGAAGAGTTGGTGGGAATGAACGGGAGCTGCTCTGAGACCATGTCTGTGTAAAGCATGTCCCTCTTGCCCTGGTGCTGCCCAGAAATCTTGACTGTGATCCTGATTCCAGCCCTGCCTGAGCCAGTCCCTTAGTACTTAGGATCGAGGGCAAGTGAGTGTCTTGCCTTCAGGGTAGAATCTCAAGCTTTGCAAACAGTGGAGTAGCGTATGTGGGAATTCTGAACACTTGAGCGTTTCTGCCTTTCCTGTGTTCCTTAGGAAGGTCAGTGATGTAGGCTTCCTGCCCCAGCCAGATCCCCTGGATATTCCTTCCTGCGTCCTGGCTTGGCTGGCCACTTTGCTTCCCCACGTTTCTCAGAGGCAGCGGGGGCTCTGGCATTTGGAAACAAGTAGGCTGGGTGGATTTTGCCCTATCTAAGGTATTCTAGCTACGTGGGTGGTGGTATCTGGATGGCTTTTTCTCCACTTTGGTGCCCTAGCTGGGAGAGCTTCATGCCAACAGGTTTCATCTCTGCGATGTGGGTCTTTTGCTGTCTTTTGCCTTGGCACCCGAGGTGCAGTGTGAGGTGTGTGAATGGGTGGGGGAGACTAGTTCTGTTTGGTCTCAGAAATTGGACTTGGGTTTGCCTGGGACAGAGGGTGCTCCCTGCTCATTAACTCCTGCCAATGTGTTTATATCCAGTTGGGATCAACACCTTTGACTATCTGGGCAGCATTCTGAGTTACGTGGTGATTGCTGTTCCCATCTTTAGTGGTTTCTATGGGGACCTGGATCCAGCACAGCTGAGCGCTCTGGTCAGCAAGGTGAGTTCAGCACCATCTCCCAGAGGAACGTTTTCCATATGCTGCGTTTCTTCCCCTTGCACTCTGCAGGACACTAGGCCAGGGGATGTGACGTAGCACACAGGCTGACCCAATCCTGAGGGTCTGGTGTTAAGTCCAAAGAGAGCGATGTGCTGTGCAGGGCTGGGCTCCAGCAGAAGGGGTATCTGGTATTGAGAGCAGAGCGAGGAGTGTGCTGCGAGACACGGTGATGGAGGTTGAGGGCGTGACAGCCCCTTGGTAGGGATGGCTGACTTCACTGGGTCACATTCAGGACATTCTTTGCCAACATAAGGGCTAGAAACATAGGTTCTGTGCCTGCAAAGTCTTAGGTGTGTGATTGACTCGCTGCACTCACATATGGAATGCTAATCACACACACAGGCATTTGCAGGATCAGGCCCTCCTGTTTTAAATGAAAGGTTACATACTGATGAGACAGCATGAGGCATTGGAGCAGGGCTGGGCCCATGTAGCACTGCCAAGCCCACTGCTTCTGCTGACTGAAACCATATTCTTGGCTCCAAAAGCCCGTCTGCATGGAACTGCTCTGTCTAGAAGGCTGATCTCTCTCCTGCTTTTGTTGCCTCACTAGGCCCCTAGGGAGGGACCTCCAAATCTGACTGGTTCCCAGCTGAACAAAAACCATCTGAGACTGGTAATGCAGATCTAAAAGCAGCCAGGTTTGCATTCCAGGCTGTGTAGCAGAGACATGCATCTGAGGGTAGCAGACCACTTCCAGTGCAGGGTGGGGAGGAAGTGGTCAGTGTGACACCAGAAAGAGGACACTGACCCCAGTGCTGGCAGGAGTCGCAGCGCAGCTTGGCAGGACTCATGGATGTGCTAACCAACCAGCTGCAGCCTGTTTGTTCAGAATTCCTGGTGGTTCTTCTGATTGTTCCTCTTTTGCTTAAAGCTGTTAGAGGTTTTAACCGTTGGAGTACTGAGAGGAGCTCCCTACACTCTGAGATGCCTACGGCATCAGTGTGAGGCACATGTCCAGGGCTCTAGGGAGTGTTCAGGGCAGTGGGGATTCCTGTGGGGAATGAGTCCTGGTGCCCTCTCCTCGCCGAGTCCTACCACCAGGCCCCCGGCCAGTTTTTGGGTTTGCAATGGGCTGATCGTGTTCCCTTCAGGGATGGCCTTATGGGAGGCAGTTTGCTCAGTGGCTGCAGGGAGTGAGAAAGGGCAGCTCCTGGCAGACATTGGGAGGGATCTCCCCTGGGTCAGTCTACAGGCTGGTGCAGGTGAGCCCTGTTAAGTCTCTTGTCCGGTGCTGCTTTCTCTGTCGTTTGTCCCTCTTTGGGTCACCACTCTCCTAGAGTCTGAGTGGCTGCACGTGCCCAACTGTGATGGCTGCCCCTAGCTGAGAATATGGTATCCTATTGCCACTAGCTTGCTGGCTGAGAGGGCAGGCACAGCCGCCTCAGCTCTGGGTGCTGCAGCCCCGTCTCTATGCTAACTCTTCTCATGTGATTTTTCCGACAGAATGCCTTTGTCTCCATTTACCTCGTCAGCTGCTTCAGCCAACTCATCGATCTCTCTGCCACCTTGTCTGACGTGGCTGGCTACGCACACAGGTGAGAGTTGCCCTCCCTTAATTCTGTCTCCAGGAGAGGGAACTTTCTTGGTGCCCGAGTGCAAGGCTTCTGGGAATGTCTCAGTCTGCAGCTCTGGGAGAAGTGGGGAAGCTTGTACCCTAGGCAGGGCTCCTTGGAAAGGGGTGATTGCTAATGTGGGGTTAGCTTGTAGGAGGTGTCATTCTTAGTATGAAGATAGCATCCACAGACCCAAACCCAGATGTGCTAGGCATGGTCCGTCCATACATCTAGTGCAAGACTGCCCTTGCCCCAGAGAACTTGCACTCAAAGGTCACTGCTGTGGGCCCATTTGGAACTGAGGTTGTCAGGGAGCACTTCTCTCCAGAGGCTGGGTGCTGATTGCCTATGACTGGAATCCCCTTGCCAGCAGAGGCCACTGAGGAGGCGAGAAGCTGAATGGAAGGGTAGCTCTTCCTTTAAAATATGTCTTAGTCACAGCCCGCTAGTGTCCATGTGCTTTCTAGTCCAGTGAGTAGCTTGCAATGGAAGGCACTGAACTGGCTGCATCTCCTTCCCAGCATCCCTCCTAAAGCTCCCCATCATGTCCACTGCTTAGGAACTCTGGGTAATTAAAAAACAAAAAAGAACTCTTTTTTAACCTCTTTCCATTCCCCCAGTAGTGGATGTCATGTTGGTGGTTCAGCCTGGCAGCTCTGTAGGATAGGACTTGCTCTATGTCCTGTACAGCACTGAGCACATTGCATTAAATACAGTCTGTTAAGAAGCCCAGTGAGGACAGGAGCTGGAATATGGGGAGAGGGCTGCAGAGTCATGTCTGTCCCTCTTGCTACCCACTCTGTCTTACAGAATTGGGGAGCTGCAGGAGACGCTGCTGTCTCTCTCCAGGAAACACCGTGATTGTGAATCAGAAGCCAAAACCAACTGGGACTTTGACAAGTGAGTATCTGCGGTCAGCCTGAGCTTGGGATGGTAACTTACTGTCTGCAGCTGGGTTTCCAGGCTGTGGAAAAAACTCTCATGTTCATCAGGCATTTTGGATGTGCCTCTGGGATGGTAAAATGGGGTTTCCTCCAAATGCTGCAGCCTCGGGTCCTTCTCCCTTGAATTCCCACAGGGGTGCTATAAGGAGGGGCAGAGGTCTGCATCCGGTATGACTGAGGAATAGGCACAGATTAAACAACCATTGGGCATGTCCCTAAAATCTCCCTGAGGCAGGGAAGTATGTTCATATCACAGGAAAATCAAGGAATCTGTAGCCTTGGAAATGAACCAGCTCAATAAGAGGCAGGTGTTGGTAGCCGAGTGTTTGTGAAAAAGCCCTTTGAGGCCAGCAAGTTGAGTCTGCCAATGTATTCGTAGTCATGTGATCTGTTACTAGCTGCCTCCTCTCCCCACCAACTGTCACGCTTACCTGTTGCATCTTGTTTCAAATTAGTTTATAAGCTGTTTGGGACAGGGAGCATGTCTTCATGTGCATGCATGTACATGTAGCACCCAGTACAGTGGGGTCCTGATCCCAACTACGATTTCAGGGCATGACCATAGTGAAAATAGTAAATAAGTCTCTGGAGAGAGAGAAGCTCTATCTAGTCTGCTCCGACCCCAGCAACCAGTTGAATTGTTCCTGATAAATGTGTTCTCCAGGGCTTTGGCCAATTTCAGGCTTCCTGCAGTTCCTCACTATGGGGCTCTCCTTCAGCATTTTCCTTCTTGCTATTGTCCCAGGTCATCACATCCTGTCGGACATGGACAGCCCCTGCATTTGGGGGTGTTTATATGCTTTTGAATGTGTTCCTTCCATTTGTGGGATTAGTACCAGTACTTGGAGGGGTGGGGACCTGACGGCATGTTCAGGGTCATGGGTCAGCCTTTCCAAACCTAGAAGTCTAAAGCAGGCCTGAATCAAAGTGGCCTGCCTTTCACGGATGAGGACTGCAAGCCCCAAAGTCTGAAAATCCTGGCCTTGGCCTCTAACTGTCAGATGCCTCTGGCCAGCAAAGTGACTTCTATTCCTGCCATTTCTGCTGCCTCTGTGCTTCCGGATTCCTTCCTGCTGCGTTCCTGGGCCAGAGCAGGTTGCTGAGGAGATGGATGGATTTGCCTCATGCATCAGGATTGTTGCTAGCTGAGCTCAGAGTGCAGCTCCTCATGGCATAGCTGGTATAAATGACACTTTGGTACCCCAGTAACTGGTGCTTTCTAGCTCCGAAGGCTGGAATCTGTTGAGTTTGTCAGTAGGCACCAGTCGCCATGATATCTAGGCCCTAACTATGACATTAGGGGAGGCATAAGTCATTTGAAAGGCATCTGCTCCTCACCACCTCAAGGCTCAGTCACTTACCCTTCGCTCTTTTCTTCTCTCTCTGCCTTGGTTTCTGTGCTCCAGTGGTCCTGGAGAGCAGACTGTGCAGGGGGATACAGCCTTCCTCCTGGAGCGAGTCTCTCTCTCGGCTCCATCCTCGGACAAGCTGCTCATCAAGGACCTGGATCTACGGATTTCCCAAGGGAATAATCTGCTGATTGTGGGGAACACTGGCACAGGGAAGACATCACTCCTGAGGGTCCTTGGTGGCCTCTGGGAGAGTACATGGGGTAAGGATGGTGACTTCTCCAAAACCTCATCCCACTAAACGGAGGGCAGGAGCTGGTGCTGCCCCAGGGAGGCTGGTGGGTGAAACTTGCACCACTTGTGGGAAGTTGGGGCCTCTAGCACTTGTGAGTGTGAGTGCTGTCAGTGGTGCATTTGAGCTGTCCCGTTTCCCGTATGCTGTGGTGTGAACTTCTCATCAGTGCACTCTGCTGAGCACCTGACCTTTGATACGTGGAAGTGTGATCATTATCTAGTGCTTGCATCTCACTAATGCAGGCCTGTGCACCGGGAAAGGGCTAGAAGGTGAGCTTGTGAATTGGTGTGACTCTCTCTCTTGGATCTATGCAGGGAACATCCACATGCTGACCTGCTTTGGCCCCCATGGGGTGGTGTTCCTGCCACAGAGACCTTTCTTCACAGATGGAACCCTGCGAGAGCAGGTGAGTCAGTTTGGTGCAGGGGTCCCACAGGCTGGCTGCACAAAGCGTGACAGTCCCAGTCCCTAGTTATACTCAGATGAGACAGGACAAGCAACTCCAGTGCTAGGAAATTGTGGGCTGCATAAAGGCTCATAGGAGGGACGACTGGTGACAGCCCATCTCCTCGTGTCTGAGTTCTGGGCACAGCGTGTGGCTGTGATGAACTCCATGTCCAGCTTCCTCTGACAAGGGTCTGTGTTTGGTTTGTTCAACCAGGTGATTTATCCTCTGAAGAAGATTTATCCAGTTTCAGGTGAGTGGAAATTAAACAAAGCAGCTACTAAATGGTCACTGGCTGCACCTGTCCTGTACACCCCACTGGCACATTTTTTTTTTTCTAGCCCAGCCACCTCCCTGCCGGTCCATACATTAGCAGCACTAATTCATTCTGCTTTTGCTGCCCTTAGTGTTTCCTTGAAAGCCTTATCTGTGTCTGTAGTTCAGTTCCATGCTCTCCATATACTTCCGGGAGGAGGATTCGCTCTTGTGAACAGCCCTTTGTGAAGCCACATTGGCCGTTGCTTGTCTCTTGTGCTCGGCATCATTGTTCATTGCTACTTATGTATGGAATCTTCTAGGGTTCCCTGCTGATCTCCATACATGTGTGTGGAGCGGAAGTACTCAAATCACCCTTACTACACTTCTCAATTCCCCCAGATTCTGAATTAGTCACACACTGAGTCTGCACCTTCTGATCAGTAGGAAGTAGGTCCATGAAGGGTATCTTAGGAGTGGGACTCCCCGATGAGAACAAGATCAGTGGATTCAAGTACTCGGGTGCTGTGGATTTTCTCTCTCTCAGTGCTGTAGTAGTTGCTTATGACACTGCATTGTTCTTTGTAATGTTACCCAAAATATTTCATCACCAGCCCCCTTCAGAACCAAATTATGTCTTGTTGTCATGGTAAATAATAGATATTTTGTTAGATTTCTGAAAGCACCTTTCCCAGCAGATCGTGTGTGTGTGTGTGTGTGTGTTTTTACAAAAACAAAGCTTACAAAAAAGTGCTCCGCAAACTGCCCATCCAAAGTTTACCCAGACCACAGGGCTACTTGTCCAATGTAACAGCTCTTTGTCACACAACCCATGACTGGATGTTCCTGCTCCTGGATTTGTTATGTTATCCTCCTGTTGGATGGTGGGTATTTATGCTGTACCATGGTGGGTTGGACAGTCATTCCTTGTAACTTTTATTGTGTTTTATGTCTGCTTCACGGAGTATAGAGCCTGCCTAGGGAGCTTATTCTAAATAAACCTACCCCCTCACAAAGAACCTGAGAAAATAGCTGGCTTTTGCATTATGTCCTGAAGGCAAATGAATCCTGGTTCTGTCAGACCCATAGGAAGTGTGTTCCAGAGTCAGGCCGTGCTGTGGGTGGTATCTCTTCTCCCCTCCCCCAAGCACACCCCTGTGACCGTTGTAGCCAGGAGTCAAGTCTTGTAGGATTCTGTCAGTTATAACCAGACTGGAGTCTGGTTGGAAGCCAGTGCAGACTGCAGAGCTCCAGTGTAATGTTATCTGAGTGAAGTAATGCCCAATAAGCTGGTGACTACATTCTTCTTCCAGTTAGGCTGGAGGCGTAGCCACATGTAGAGTGCATTGTAGTTGGCTGATGTCAAGGTGGCAAAGGCTTACTTCACTTCAGAGAGTCACTTGGTATGTACATGGCCCTTCTGCTCAGCTTCCACATCAGCTCATGTGTCCATTTTAGATTCCAACTGGCTGGCTCGTTTTAGCTCTGATATTGTCCGTTCATTTGCTGGTACTTCTTGTTCCCCTCCCAGAACTCCCCATTTGCAGATGCCTGTGTTTTGACCCCAGGGATTTCCCGGCTTGCAATATGAGGGTTAGAGCTTTTAGGCAGTCTTGCTTAAGGCACGTTTCTGTGGCAGTTGGGCACAGTCAGAACTACTGAACCCTTGGGCTCTGTGTTCAGGCTGTTTCTCCTCCCTTGTTTTCCACTGACCCAGGCTCTAGATACAGCTCTGAAACCCTGCTGCCTAGAATGGCAAGTCTGTTCTGTTCATGGTGCTGCTCCTGGATGTTGGTGTTTAACCTCCCCTGCATGTGGTGGGCCTGTAGGAGCCACTTGAGGATTAGTCTTGGCCCGAAGGGTGGAGTGTGAAATCTGCAGCTCTTTGGTGATTCAGACGGATAAAAGTTAAACTTTAAATGACTTTATTAAAAGATAAGCAACCAGAAACTCTCATGGGAAGCAATGGGAGATTTGGGCCCCTGTTGGCCCATCCTTGGTGATCCCACGAAGGTGTTGCCTTAGCGGTGTCGTTGTCTGAACATGTTGATGATGCTTTCTGTGTTCTAGGGTCTGCAGATGATGAGAGGATCCTGCAATTCCTGGAGCTGGCTGGGCTGGTGAGTTGCTGAGAGAGCTGACAACAGCATAATGGGCCTGTGCTATCACTGGAGGCACTGTGCTGTCCTCCGTCTCCCGGCAGGGCAGCACAGTGCTGGGTGTCATGTGCAGGGTGTTCTCTATAACCTGGACAGAACCCTCCCACTAGGCTCAGCAGAGGAGGAGTATTGCCGTGGAAGGTGCGACACCGGTGAGGAGGTGGGAACATATGAAGGGCAGGAGTGACACGGGGTTGAGAGAAGGGTTGTCATGGGAAGGTGATATCAGGAGGCACATTTGTGAGAAGGATGGAAAGGGGTTTTTGAGGACAGCACTAGGGACTAAGGGAGAGATTCTATTCAGAGCTGTATCTGCCATGGGAGGCTGCTGGTCAGAGCTGGGGACATGCTCACATTTTCATTAGTCTCTCTCCTGTGTCGTTTGCAGTCTGATTTGTTGGCACGCACAGGGGGTCTGGACCAGCAGGTGGACTGGAACTGGTAAGGCTGGTGCAGTGTCTGAGGCTGGGTTTGTGTAGATCTCCTGGTTAGTGGAAGTGAGTGCGGAGCAGTCACACAGAGCTGACCTGACTTCCCAGGGAAATATCCTCTGCATACAGCCACACTGGGGTAAGGGAATGGTATTTGGGAACAAAGATGGCATTTTAGCATTGAGAGTCTATTCCTGCATCTCTGCCCCCAGCATCTGAGTCTGATAGTTGTACATAGGCACATCTGCTCCCAAGGCAATCTGAGATCCCTGGAATTGCAGAGCGACCCCTAAACTCTAAATCTGACAGCTCTGGGTGCCAAGCCTGGAAAGTTGCTGGCCCCATGTGAACGTGGGGGGCTGAGTGCCTCTGCAGGAGACTGCTCTGAGCCCACTGCTCTGTGATGCAGACAGTGAAGGTGGCTCACATGGTTCTCTGGTGTTACTGATTGCCAGAGGGTTTGGTTCATCAGCAAGTTGGTGCTAATTGCCCCTCGTTCTGATTCTTGTCTCTGCTGCAGGTATGACATCCTGTCCCCAGGGGAGATGCAGAGACTCTCATTTGCAAGGCTCTTCTACCTCCAACCCAGATATGCAGGTGAGTGACGGCAGGCTGGAGAAGAGCAGGTCTCTGTGCAGCTGGAAGGGTAAACCGGCAGAGAGACTGTTTAGAAAACCCCCTTTCCTTTGCCAGGAACCATCCAGATCTCTTTGCCATCAGTCATGACTTCCTATGTGTACCCTCCAGCTGCTAGATGAAGTGTGCATCTGTCCCAGTGAACATATTTTACAGTCCCATAGTTCAGGATGCCTGCTGGACCAAGAAAGTGGCAAATATCTGCCCTAGGGAGCTTTTGTCTGTTAGACTAAACTGTGCAGAAGAGGCTGAACAAAGGTGAGGGAGAACCAGGGATCCCACTGAGGCAGAGCACAAGAGATGCTCTCCTGTGTTGGCGTCTCTAATTCTTTCCCACAACTTTAATATATTAAGATCTGTGATCAGTGCCATGGGTGGAGGGGGACTGCAGGCTAATGGGAAGAAGTGTGTGAGGAAGAGGCATTTGAAGGTGAGCGAGGCTGTATGGTGCACAGGGCCATTGAGCATGTTCCTGGCTCAAGGGCAGAACAGGAAAAGGCACCAGGCTGCTTGTGAGCAAAGTGACCAAAGGAGAGTATGAATTGCCGTGAGACGGTGTCTCATGAAGGATGGACTGAAAACACACACTTTCCCTGGGGCTCCTACACAGGTTGTAGCGTGTGAGCTCTCCCTCTTAAAGGGGCTGAAAGTATCATCCATGGTTAAGATTGCTTGATACTTGCCATTACAAGACCTTGTTTTCAGTTGTTTATAACTTTTGCCAAACATTAACCATTCAGGCTGAAATCTTCTACGCTGGGTGTCTGCTCAGTGTCACAGGCCTGGCTGGGCTTCCCCTTCTGGATGCTCACAAGGCTGCTGTGTCTGGACCCATGTGCTGGATCTGTGTACTTATAAGCTCACCTGAGTCTGGGTAGGCTCCAGCCACAGTCTCTGGCATGCTTTCCAGGCACTTCTAGGGAATGGGATTCCACGGTCCAGCTGCCCTGGGCCTCCAGGGCCACACTTTGGAGCAAGGCCTTGAAGTTTGGCAGGGAGATGGCCTTTGTGTCAGGAATATGCCTTTTGCCATCCTCCAGGAAAATCTGCCCAAATTTAGTCAAGTTATAAGCCTTTCAAAAAATTGCAGCTTGCACCTGCTCATTAAAGACTTGCTAGAGCTTCAGAGCTAGGTTGGCAGAAGAGTCGATCTGCATTGGACATGCCGTAGCCCAGGGCTGAGTCAGACTTTCCCTACAATTGCTGCTGTAGGCTGTGAGAGAACTGGGCAGTAGAACTGAGAGCAGGGAGCCTGTCTCTCCTGTCCTCTCAGTGGGATGAGGAGCCCGGGGTGGGTAAGAGGCAGGAACGGGACAGGTTGGAGGGGACAAGGCAGAAGGGGTCAATAGGGAAAGGGCAGAAGAGGCTGTGCCCTCTAGATCGTGTTCCTTCCAGAACCTGCAGTGGAACCCAAGACTCTGGTGTCAGCAAAGATCTGTGAAATCCACTGGTAAAGTGGTTTCACAACACCCTCTAGTGCGGGTTACACGGGCAACCTTAATCCTGGCTTTTGAGTGCTTGACTTTGCAATCTTACAAATCTGCACGGAAAGTCCATTATTTTGTGTCTGTGTGTAGTACAGGAGGTAAATTGTGAGTGAATGTTTTGTTCAGTGTGTACCGTGGACAAAGTACACGTAGAGCTGAGTTACAGTATTGAGCTTTTTTGCCTCCATCAGGTTCTGGCCTACAGTGAGAGAGATGTTGGGAAGAAGGTTGTGACTGGGCTCGCCACTAGATCACTTCCCCTCCAGGGAGAGGCTTGTGCATGAATTATTTACAGTAGCTGTTGGCAATGAGCATGTAGCGTTTTGGCAGGGGGAGTGTATCTGTGATCTGTATTCCAAGGGGAGGTCGAGTGTAGGGATTGAGTGGTATTAAGTTGGGGAGGGGGAAAAGACACCAAATGGGAAAAATGATCTCATCCTTAGCTCAGTTGTTGTTTACCAGGGAATTTTCTACATGGGGGTGTGTATTCAGCAAGGCTCCCTGAAAGCTCCGTCGGGGAAGCTTGTAACCCCACTTAATGCAACATTTCATAGAAAAACATCAGAAGTTACTTTTCAAAGGTTGAGCTCATAGAGGCTCCTCTTCCTCGGCTAGTGACTGTTATAACGGGGGCCCTGGTGTTCAGCAGTGCCACACAACCCAGCCTTTGGCGTGGAATTGTGCTCTGGAATCTAAACTTTTGTTTGTTTCTCGCTCTAATGGTTGTGAAGATAAACTTGAAAACATGACATGCTCAGAACTAGTGCGGTGTTGTCTGTGTATCAGCAGGAAGCCTGAAACGGTAGCTCTGGGAGGGAGTATTGTGCTTAGAAGGGAAAAATCAAGTGCACAGCTACAAAATGGAGAATAAATGGCTCAGCAGCAAAGGATCTGGGGCCTATAATAAATCATAAATTGAATATGAACCAATAATGTGATGCATTTGAGAAGACAAATTCCATTCTGGGTGCATTAACAGGAGTATCATATCTAAACCATGGGAGGTATTTTTTCTACTCTACTCTGCGCTGGCATGGCCTCAGCTGGAATATTGTGACCAGTTCTCGGCACAACACTTGAAGAAAAATGTGAACAAATTGGAGAGAGTCCAGAGGACAGCAACAAAAATGATAAACAGTTTAGACAACCTGACTTACAAGGAAAGGTTAAAAAAAACTGGGCATGTTTAGTCTTGAGGAAAAAAGAGTGAAGGGGGGAACCTGATAAATCTTCAAATATGTTAAGGGTTGTTATTGAGAGGATAGTGATCAGTTTTCTCCATGTCCACTGAAGGTAGGACAAGAAGTAATGGACTTAACCTGTAGCAAGGGAGATTTATGTTGGTATCAGGAAAAACTAACTATAAGGCTTATTAAGCACTGGAGCAGGTTACCAAGGGACGTTGTGGAATCCCCGTCACTGGAGGTTTTTAAAAAGAGATTAGACAAACACCTGTCTGGGTTATCTAGGTTGACTTGGTCCTGCTTCAGTGCAGGGAGCTGGACTAATTGACGACTTGAGCCCTGCATTTCTATAATCTGTCCCATTCATCACCTTGGGATGTTGATTCTGAAACCTAAAGATCCAAATGTACCTGGCAACCTTGTTGATTATTGAGCTGGATGTTTCTGCTAAAGTGAATCGAGAGTGGAAGTGCTTCCAGCACGATCCCCTGCCACCAACACCTGCAGCTTGTTTCCTCACAACCCTGGCCACCTGTACAGAAATCTTTGGCATATTGAAAACTGAAAATTGCGGAGTCTGTAAAATACCCCAGGGACTCCAGGAATGTAGTATTCATTAAACCCCTTCATTTTTAATTTCAGTGAAATGACTGCAGAATTTCCAGTCTGCCCACCTGCGTGTAACTGAATTCAGAAACATTGCCACAGAATTGAGGTCCAGTTTGTGGAGTGAATGGGGCTGGGGTTCTACCTTCCCCAATGTCTCCAGCCCTCGAGCTTTCTCATAGGGGAGACTTCTCCAGATTATAAGGTGTTTGAAGGTTTCTTAGGGAAAGACAAACCCCGGTGATACTCACTGACATCTGACTGTGCTGGAGGGGGTACACGACATGAGCTGCATTCTTTTGGCTGGAGTAGGAGTCCTGTTGGGAAGACCAGGTTTCCCCTTCAGCAGATAGTAGCTTTGGGAGCTCAGACCAGCGGTGAACAAAGGTCCCTGCCCTGCTTCTCTGGTACCTTTTGTACTTTGCCTAAGAGTCCCTCCATGGAGGTTTCAGCCTTGACAGCTCCATGCAGCATGTGAGCAAGGGTCTCAACAGCTGCTCAGTCCAGAATCCACACCTATAGGGAAAAGCAGGCTAGAGAGCAGGGATTGGCCAGGCTGGCTGGCTAGCCTGACTGGTTGCAGTCCTTGGATGATGCCACGTTGATGGGGCTTTCTGCTTTACTCTTAGTGTTGGATGAAGCCACGAGTGCTCTGACAGAGGAGGTGGAGAATGAGCTATACCGCACTTGCGCTCAGCTGGGGATGACACTAGTCAGTGTGGGACATCGCACCAGCCTGGAAAAGGTGAGACTGAGAGCGGCAGACCTATTTCCATCAGCATGGGAGGCCTGCTAGCTGGACTGCCTTTGGGACTGAACAGGGCAGGGAGATGAATGGCAGAGGCATATGTTGTCAGTGGGTGGATGGTGTGGAACTGGGCAGGGAAGGAGAGGGATGGTGGGGTGTACATGGGCCAGCTCCTGGGGAAGAAGTGGATCCCCCTTTGAAGCCAAGGCACTCAGTTGTGTGTTGCTGAATTGCAGTTTCACACTTGGATTTTGAAACTCTCTGGAAGAGGAAGATGGGAACTAACAAGAATCGAGAGAGGGAGGCGGCTCCCAGCCAGTGAGGGATGCTGAAAAAAGTACTGAGGCTTGAGACTGGTTAATTACCCAGGAGCTGCAGAAACACCTGATTGATAGATGTGGCACTGCAGAGCCACCAGGAGCCAATAAGTATTCAGGGAGGAGGTGATGGTTTCTGGATTTTACTGAAGAAACCAGGGCTGAATCTTTCCTTTCTGCCTGTCATGAAACTGTTGTTGGGTGCTGCTGAGAGTGGAGGTTTCCATCCCTCCCAGAGGAGGCTTCTCCCCAAAACATTCCCCTGGCATCCAATCCCCTCTTCCTGCCTATTGTGGTAAGAGGGAGCCTCATTTTCTTGCTCCTTTTGAGAGGGGGGATAACTTTGGATGGAGGAGGGGAACTCCTGGGTGCCAGGAGAAGGCATTATCTGATGCTGTGCAGAGGCATGGCCAGTGGTACCTGCACTTGACTGCAGTGTGGTGCTGGCTCAGAAAGGACCAAGGTCTCCACAGGGACCACTGTCATCTGAACCTGAGGCTGAGATTTGCAGGGATGGACAGGGCTCATGTCGTCTCATTCTGTTCAGGGCTGTGCTCAGCATATGGTGGATTAATCCATGGAGTTTGTGTCATTTTACCCCAGGCTGAACCTCACTAGAAACATTTTACATTAAAATCCAGGGCCTGTTAGCATGGAGTAGGTGAGCAGCCTGAGCTGGTGCCAGACAGCAGTCGCCTTCTCCTGTCATCCTGCACTAGGGCTGGCCTTACGGGTGGGCTAAGTGGGCAACTGCCTAGGGCATTGGGGTGCCACAAGCTGGTGGGCCTGGGCTGCCACAGCACAGGTGAGTGGAAGCTGGGCTGGAGCCTCTGGCCAGCTGGGCGGGTGCTGTCCTGAGCTGCCAGCCTTTCTGGGAGCTGCAGGCAGCAGGGCTCACCCCTACAGAGCCAGTGGGCACAGGCAGTAGCTGTGCACACCCTCCCCTCCTGTTAGGTGGCCAGGTGCGTATGGTGAGGGGAGATCCTGGGCTCAAACTTCTCCCTATGCAGCCTGGCAGGCACCTGATGCCTGTGCCCCATGCTACTGTTAAACTCAAATGGTGCCAAAATATAGATTCAGCAAGGGTGCCATTTTCTCTAAAGCTGACCGTGTCCTGCATGGACACTGCTCTCCCACACAGACACAGAGCTGTGGCAGTGGGTTTGGAGCAGCCGCAGAAAAAGTGTGGGTGCTTAATGTTCTACGTGGACATGCTGGAGCTGGGAGCAATCCTGAAGCGAGACCTCCAATCTGGGATCAGCCAACCTCCATCCTCTACCTCCTTCCTCATTACCCCTCCCTGCATCTGGATATGGTGGCTTCTCACTAGGGCCTTCTACCTTCCGCTTCCCAGGGACGAAGCAGGGCCCCCTTCCTCAACCCCTCTGCCTGCCTCACCCTCACTCTTACTGCCCCCAGACACGGTCACTTGTCAGAGGAGCGGTCTGCTTTGGAGGTCCAAGATCTTCAGTACTGGTGTGAAAAATAAAGGTCTGATCTCAACTGAATTACTGGTGCCTGTTGATTGGCTTTTTCTAGGCTAGGTCCCAAATTAGACAAGGGCAGGAGGGGGTGAAGAAAAGGGGAGCAGGTTACTGGCCCTGCTCCTCCTGCAGGAGGCGCTTGTGCCCCTCGATGATCTCCTCCACGGCCTCGTGGTCATCTAAGGTGGTCAGGTCCCCAAGCTCATCTGCCTTGTCCTCTACAATCTTCTTCAGGACACGGCGCATAATCTTACCTGAACGGGTCTTGGGTAACCGCTTTGTGACCTGTGGCAGAAAGGAGCAGAGTGAGGGCTGTAGCTGTAACCTGTATCAGCTGGGGTTGGGAGCAGTGGGGAAGGGGCTTCCGCCATCCTGTTGAGGCAGGGTTGAGGGCATACAGGGTGCAGTGCAGGCAGGAACAGGCCTGTGGGCTGTTACCTGAATATATTCAGGGCTTGCATATTTTGCAATCTTCTTTGAGACCAACTCCTTGAGTTCATTGCTCAGCTGCTCCTGAGAGACATCAGTCCCCTTCTTCAGCACAATGAACACATACGCTCCTGGAAAGAAATGGAGTTACTCATCCAGGCACCAAGCCATGGTTCAGGGAGATGTCCACTGCAGGGCTAAGCACGCTACAGCTGGCTGAGATGGTGTGTCTGTGACCTAAGTGAATCTCGGATCACCCATGCCTCCCTCGTCCAAACCTTCATACTGAAGTGATCTCAGAGACTCTGGACATGTCTAGACTACGCGCCGTATCAGCACGTTAAAATCGATTGCTCAGGGAATCGATATATCGATCCCTGAGCGTGCTTATATCGATTCCAGAACTCCACCAACCCCAACGAAGTTCCGGAATCGACATGGCGAGCCGCGGACATCAGTCCTGTGCGGTGAGGACAGGTGAGTAAATCGATTTTAGATATTCGACTTCAGCTACGTTATTCATGTAGCTGAAATTGCGTATCTAAAATCGATTTTACCCTGTAGTGTAGACCAGCCCACTTCCTCTACAGGGCTACAGTGAGGTTGTGGGGCCTCCCTCCTGAAGATACGCTGGAGGGAGTCCTGTGTTGCCTGAACCTGCAAACCCCTGCAGTGTAAAGCTACCTGAGACTTGCCCCTTTCCAGCTCAAAGCCATGTGGCTCTTGTGGTGACTCTCACCCCACTTTCTGTTGTGCCCCACAAAGCTTACTGGTGTGTACCACAGGGGTGAGTGTATTAGAAATACCAGACAGATGCTGAGTGTGGTCCCTGTGTCCCCACTGCCCCATACAAGTCAGGTATGCAGTCACCCTATGAATGGCTTCTCCTCTCACCGCTAACCCTAGCAGCTGTTAAGCCCATTACAGAGATTGCAGTAGCAGGAATCAGAGCCCCTCACCTTCTCCTTTGATCTCATGAGGGAAGCCAATCACTGCTGACTCTGCCACCGCTCTGTGCTGATTCTGGAACAAAACAGGTCTGCATTTCACTTCAGCAGCCTTGGAGCCTGTCCTGCCACACACTAGCATGGTGCAGCCAGCTGTAAGGCAGAGAGAGATGGGGAGCTTCCAAGGTGGCCTCCATGCTCTCTTCCTACTTACCTGCCACAGTAAGGAAGAGGTCTGACACCCCTGCTTCCTCTGCCAGCTCTGGGCTTATCTCTGTGAGTAGCAACTACCTATTCTGCTCCTCCCACCCCTGCTGCAACAGGACCCAGTAACCTGTTAAAAAGATCTCACTGGGTAGTCCCTGCTTACAAACCCAGGGACATGTCTGGTCCAGAGAGACTCCAATCTCATAACAATGGGGGCCTCCAAGGTTTAGATCGGGGGTCGGCAATCTTTCAGAAGTGGTCTGCCAAGTCTTCATTTATTCACTCTAATTTAAGGTGCCAGTAATACATGTTAATGTTTTTAGAAGGTCTCTTTCTATAAGTCTATAATATAATTAAACTATTGTTGTATGTAAAGTAAATAAGGTTTTTAAAATATTTGTTTCATTTTAAATTAAATTAAAATGCAGAGCCCTCCAGACTGGTGGCCAGGACCAGGGCAGTGTGAGTGCATCACTGAAAATCAGCACCTGTGCCATAGATTGCCTACCCTTGGTTTAGATGATCCCCTAAATTTGCATAATGCTCTGAATCTTTTCTGATTCATCCAGCTATAGCCAAATAAACCTGTATCCCTCCCTTGAGTGCAAGGATAGAGCTGGGGCCTGTGCTGTTAGAACAGCTTAGTTGAGATATTGGAGCTAAATACTTTGCCATCTAGTTTGATACTGCTGAAGAAAGTGGAACTTAGCATAGTGCAGCCATGTGCTGGGCCCTTTGACAGAAAGGTAAGAAGATCTGAAGTGTTTGCAGGGGCAAGGGGTTGCCCAGTAAAGCAGCAGAACAACTGCAACATACTCAGAGCTGTAGCTAGCTTGATAGAACTTGTGATGGGAAGAGTCCTAGTCAGACTTCAGAAATCCTGGCTGCATGTTGTGATCACTGTCACAGCTGGGCAGCTCTAGAGTTGGTTGGAAATCAGAGTGGGAGTGGTAGAGATGAGAGAACTTCCCCTTCCACCCTACTTGCTCCAGGTAGAACTCCTGCCTCATTCTCTACAAGACCTCCTGCTGGAGCAGAAAACTCCGGCATGACAGCAAGGTGCTATGTTCACTCAGCATTTCACGTTTTCTTTACTCAGAAGCCCCTGTGCCCCTACTCCGCTCCCTGAAGAGGCTCGCCCCACCTGAGCTCTTCGTACTTGCTTATAAGCTAGGGGTCAGGTGTTTACCACTTCTTTCTGCCCAAGCCTCTTACCACAATATCTTCCAGCTCTGCCGTGCCTAGCCTGTGCCCGCTAACATTGATGACATCATCCAGACGTCCTGTCAGCTGGTAATATCCTTGGCTGGAACGATAGGCTCCATCTCCCGTGAAGAAAAATCCTGTGATGATCAGAACCGTGAGAGTCTCCAACAGCTAGCCAATGCTAGCTGCACCCTCTTCCCTTGTCCCATTACCTCTATGGCTTAGGTACACTGCTCCCCACATCAGCACCATCGCCCTGTATACTGTGCCCCCTCCCCCCCAAACTCACAGCAAAGGGACTTCCCTACCCCCAGTCAACCTCATGGCTTCTCTACAGCTCAGGGGCCTTCCCTGTTACCACCCTTAATTCCTGCTGGACCAGCTCCATTCCCATAAGCCTGGGACACATGCTATAGTGCAGCTCTCCATGGTCTGGACATTTCTCTTCCCTTCTCTCATTGCTACAGGAGCTGACATTATTATTTGGATTACAGATGCAATTGGTGGTCCCCACTGAGATCAGGACCCCTTTGTGGTAGGTGCTATATATACACATAGTAAGGAGCTGTCCCTATGCCAAAGAGCTTATGTTCAAAATAGATGAGACAGACAAAGGGTGGAAGAACCGTCTCCATTTTACAGATGGGGAACTGAGGCACAGAAAGACTATGTGACTTATCCAAAGCGTTTCAGTGAGCCTGTTGGAGCCAGGAAGTTAACCCAGATCTCCCATGTGCCAGTCTAGTGCATTTGCCATAAAACCCCTTCTTCATGTGATCAGCTGTGCATCTTCCTCTGTCCTTCCCTGAAAATCGTACCTGGGTAAGGTATCAAATAGGTTTCCAGAAATTTCTTGTGGTCATTGTAAATGGTCCGTGCCATTCCTGGCCAGGCCTGAGAGATGCAGAGGGCTCCAGAGACATTGTTCTGTGTTAGGATGTTTCCCTGGAAAATAATACACTTTGTCATGACTGGGGCTGAGGGCAACCTCCATGCTTGGTCCTGGGTTTTGTTTTACCTGCCACACCCCGCCACAACCTTCTGACCAGGAGAGACATGGAGAGCAGTGTGGGAGGATCTAGTTCACCCGCAGGGAGTGATGTGCAGCTCACTTTGCTGCTTAACACCTGGTTCTGACAGAAGACAGTTCTCACCCAGGCCCAGCCTGTTCTATGCCCTTGTCCAGATCTGCTTCCCCTAGTGTGTTCCAGGCTCCCTGGGCACTGGCATATAGTTACAGCTATGGCTGTAAATCTAGCATGGCATCCATTCAGTTACTGAGAAGCTGGAACCCGCTGTTCCAGAAAATACCTTTGTAGAATTTCTGACATGTGCCCGAGCTCCTCCCAGGACAGGGCACTATAGAGAACGGTGCAGGAACACAGGCTGAGATGGCAAGGGGTTGCTACCAGCTCCCTTGCTGAAGTTGCTCAAAATAGGAGGATCTGTAGGGAGTGGGATGTGACTTGGGGTGGGCGGGGAGAGGAGACAGGGTCCAGCTTACAAGTCCTCTACTTCCAGCCTCTGCCTGCTGGAGGGGACAGTAGGGGAATGTTGGCTAAGAGAACCTCTAGACTGATGGTTGTAAATTACCTTGTCATCCAGGAGGGCAGGGCTGATCCCAAAGAATGGTCTCATGGCCATGCCTGGAAGAATCTCATCTCCGGGGCTGGATGGACGGGGAGAGATACAGATGCCTCCTGTTTCTGAGGTAAATGTAATGGTGACACCCATGAAATTAGGTCAAAGCGAAAGTCATGGAATACTGTTAAGAAATCCACCTTCTACCTAAGCCTTGCATGGTTAATGGTTGTGGGGTGGTGAGGGGATCCAGCTGCTTCTGTGCCTATGCAGGGGTTTCTGTAGGCAAGGCTCTCTGCTGTCTGGAGGTGGCTGGAAAAGATTAATTAGAGATGGAAAGTCTTGCTCATCTAGTCCAGCACTGGATTGGTCCCTACCGTCTATTTTCCAGGCTAATTTTAAATCCTATCATTTACTTATCTGCCTGTTCTGTGGTAGGGCCAAGAGGCTCCCTGTGCTGGGCACTTGGCTGTAATGTGCCATGCACAGCTATGGTGATGTCTAAATAATAATTGCCCCTAGCTGAACAATCCCAGATGGGTATTACACCTGGGGAACTGTGTAGGTGCCTGTAATGGGAGACGAGGGGTCTTTGCTTCTTACCTGTTTGCCACCATGTGTCAAGTACTGGGCACCGCGCATCACCAACCACGTTGAAGTACCAGTCCCACGCTTCTGTGTTGATGGGTTCTCCCACTGCAAGGGGAAATGGAGATGAATTGTGTTTAAGGGACAATTCAGAAAAATTTCTCTCCTTTCCTTTTCCTCCAACATACTGGCTTTGTCAAGATCAGGGACCTGGGCCAATGAATAGGCCTTCTCCGTGGTGGTGTATTCTCTCTTACTGCCAAGTACTGACCCAACACATACCTCTAATCCAGCCCACTACCGAACTGAGTCTGAAAGTGGTAGTCTGGTCAGCCCTGAACCATCACCATCACCCGGTACCAACCTGATCCAAGGGTCTTGAGGGAAGATCTGTCGTATCTCTTTACCCAGTCGTCCCCATATCTCAGCAGCAAGCGAATTGCTGTGGGTGCTCCATAGAACTGATTAATTCGTAACCTCTCCACTGTTTCCCAGTAACGCCCTGGAATGGGAAACTGGGCCAGTTATCTCTAGGATTGGCTCATCCAGCCTGATCCCAATGCTCTCCTTGCTTTCATACCCCTGCTGTACCAGTGCCATGGCCCTCTCAGCCAGGCCAACTTAGCTCAGAGTAAACCCAGGAGGAGGAGTGGCTCTTTCCTTCCTTATAACCATCTCCACAGCTCTCTCTGTGGCAGTTAAGGGCAAAGCTAGCAGCCCCCTCAAGACCCTGCCATGTGGAGGTGACTTCCCACACGTGTAATACATAAAAGACTACTCCAGAGAAGGAGGGATTTGCTCTTCTCCTAACTGCTCCACCCGTGAATAAGACGGTTCCCTACCATCTCCCCTTGCATGTGAGGGAAATTCAGTGTGTTCTTCAGCTCCACATAGGGACTCAACTCATGCCACGATGGCAGGAGAGTTTTTGGAACGTGGGCTGAGATGGGAATCAATTTCCGGCCTCTCTCTCTCTCCTGCATGGAGCGGCAAGGATCACTTCCCTGCTTGCCAGAGATTTCAGAGGGGCGTTACATTCATGCATTTATAATAGCTTCTTACAGCTCTGGCAGAATAGCTGCTGAGCATTTTTGAAGAAGGCTCCTTTCCTGAGCCCCACAACTTCTTCCTGCTGCCCTTTTCTGCGCTTAGGGCTCTTCTGAACCTCCTTATTACTCACCAGGATTGGGGTACACTGGAGTGCTCTCAAAAAGGACGGTGGTACCTCCATTGCACAGAGGGCCGTACACCACGTAACTGTGCCCTGTGATCCAACCGATGTCTGCCACGCAGCCAAAGACGTCCCCATCATGGTAATCAAACACATACTGTGCAAAAAAAGAAGAGAGCAAGAGCTGTAGCCTGGAGACAGGGCCCCTCCTACCACAGAGGTTGCCAGAGCAGCTCTTGTGTGGGAGAGATCTGTAACTAAAGTGTCCTTTCTCTGCCAGCCTCGTATTCCCCTTCATAGATGCCAAGGCCAGAAGGAGCCATTGTGATCAGCTCATCTGCCCTCCTGTGTAACACAGGCTATAGAACTTCCCCCAAATAATTCCTAGAGCAGGTCTTTTAGAAAGAACATCCCATCTTGACTTAAACTGTGCCTTTGCTGGGAAATCCACCACAGGCTTGGCAAATTGTTCCAGTGCTTAATGACTGTTAAAAATGTACACCTTATTTCCACTCTGAATTTGTCTAGCTTCAACTTCTAGTCATCGGATCACATTATCCTTTTCTCTGCTAAACTGAAGAGCCCATTATCAAATATTTGTTCCCCGTGTGAGTACTTACAGACTGTCCTCAACTCACACCTTAACCTTCTCTTCAATCTAAATAGAAGAAACTCCTTGAGTCTATCACTACAAGGCATGTTTTCTCTGAACCTTCTCCAATGTATCAACATCCTTCTTGAATTGTGGACCTCAGAACTGGACATGCTATTCCAGCAGTAGTTGCACCAGTGCCAAATACAGAGGTAAAATAACCTCTTTACTCCTACTTGAGACCCCCTTGTTTATCTCAGGATGCCATTAGCTCTTTTGGCCATAGTGTCACTCTGGGAACTCCTGTTCAGCTGATTATCCACCATGATGCCCAAATTATTGTGAGTCACTGCTTCCCACCCTCTCTGCTACACCCATCTGTCACAGCTTGTCCCTGTTTAGCCCTTAAGCAGGAACTGGCCTATTCTGCATTTGTGCAGTACCCAGCACAATGGCACCATAGTCCTGGTTAGGGTCCTGCTGAAAAAGAAATAAATAACTAAAGCAGCTTTAGTCCTGTGCTGAGGAAAGGAGCTAGGGCCTGATGCAAATTCAGACAAGCCAGTTCCCATTATTACTGGAGTCAACACTTGAGGACTGTCAGGCACTCCAGAAGGACCTTCCACAGGTAGACTTGGCAACATGATGTCGGATGAAATTCACTGTTGGCGAGCGCAAGGGCATGCTTGTTGGAATGAACCATTTGGACCACTCCTTCACATTGCTGGATTCTAAATTGACTGGGCCCACTCATGGAAAAGAGCTGCTCCTGTGCAAATGAATTGAACTAATGGGATACTGCCATTAGACAAATCAACAGTAAGTTCATAGCTGGAGTAGTGTTCAGTGTTGCTTATCACTCCACAGACAGGTACAGTAGAAATAGAAATGACCAGAGGCCTAGAAGACTTCCCTAAGAGGCAAGACTATTTAGTTCAAAGAGGAGATGAGTCAGAGGTGATGTGACAATGGTGTATTAAAATACAAATTTGTCTAGGGAGGGTAGAGCTGGTGCCTATGTTCCCCCCCCTCAGAAGATCAAGACGACACTCGATGAAAGTGAAAAGCAGCTAACCTAAAATGGAGACAAGGAAATGATTGGGTACCAAGTATAATCAGTTTGTGAAGTCCCCCCTGTCCAGGGCCAGCGCTTTCATTTAGACGACCTAGGCGGTCGCCTAGGACACCAGGATTTGGGAGGGCGGCAGACTGCTCCAGTGGACCTCCCGCAGGCGTGCCTGTGGAGGGTCCACTGGTCCTGTGGCTCCGGTGAAGCATCCGCAGGCACGCCTGCGGCAGGTCCACTGGAGCCGCAAGACCAGCAGACCGTCCACAGGGACACCTGTGGGAGGTCCACCGGAGCCGCAGGACCGGCAAGCCGGCCCTGCGCCTAGGGTGCCAAAAACCCTGGCACCGCTCTTGCCCCTGCTCCCCCCCTCACAAGAGCAGTTCTACACTTTGAATGGTCATGCTCTAAAAAGGCCACTATGGGCTTTCATGCTCCTCTTTCTTGCTGACTCCAGATCCAGTTTGCTCAGTTTGACAGTAAAAAAAAAAAATAAATAAAAATTGCCAGCCCTCAAACTCCCCTGTGAGCAGAACTGGGCTCCTTCCACCTCACAACATTGTCTAATAAAGACAAAT
This sequence comes from Chelonoidis abingdonii, assembly GCF_003597395.2. Classification (NCBI taxonomy): domain Eukaryota; kingdom Metazoa; phylum Chordata; order Testudines; family Testudinidae; genus Chelonoidis; species Chelonoidis abingdonii. The sequence continues at coordinate 109,822,367 of NC_133772.1, read as the reverse complement.
AGTTGCGCTGCTGCTCTGCAAGCCAGAATAGATTCCCGCCCCTCTCTTCTTGTGACGTTGGCTCTGCAGAGCTAGCAGGCAGACACCTCTCTGTTCCACTTCGCAAGGTAAGCCTGGCTCTGCATGGGTCATGGGGACAGGGAGTTCAGACAGTGCTATTTTCCACACCCTCCCATTTCATTGGATGCCATGCTGGAGTAGGGGGAGGGACAGAATGTCCTAGAGTAACTGGATAGCAGGGCTGGCCTTGAGAGTGAAACATCTCTTTTACTTGGGTCTGGCTCCCCTCACTCCATTTCCCGTCTGTTTAACACCAAGCAAGTTTCCCAGTATAGTATAATGTCTCTTGGAGCCCTTTGTTTCTTGGCCGTTGCTCTGAGATCCGCCATTTCCAACAATACTTTAAAAGCCTCTCGTCCCTTACTAACATGCTGTAACTGACATTAGGTTTGCTGTGGCAATGCTCAAGCAGCTCCCCCCAAAGTGGGCCCCTGACAGGATGGTGATAGATGAGGTTTCCAGGGGTGAGGAAGGCTCTGGTGTGTTTGTAATGGAAACTGGCTCTCCTCTGTGATTGTTTAAAGTAACAGAGTATTCATGCAGCAGCAGCAGCTTGCTGAACCAGCTGGGGAAAACGAGCAGGAATTCATTCCAGCTCTGGTCATGTTTTTCAGAGCAGCTGGAGCTAAAGTGGCCGTGTGTTGGAATTGGACAGTGCTGCCTGCTTACCACATTCCTGTCCTGGGACAACATCCCCTGCTTTCAGCTTTCGGGTCTCGTGAGCTGCCCCAGTATTGCCAAGCAATAGCTACACAGAGTGCAGTGGCCAGCTGGACAACTGTGCCAAGCCAGGGGTCTAGTAAGGGTTGAACAGGTTGCTTTGTTCTGTGTCAAATCACTGGCTGCCTGATTTCCACATGTCCCACTCCCAGGGCATTTCAGACCTAAGTTACCAGATCTGGCCTCACATGAACACTAGATGCACCAGGGCCTGGGTGGAGGTATGAAGGTCCCTGGATCAGGTTTAGGGGGAGCTTGCCCATGGCTAAGGAGCCCACTCTGAGCTGTTTAAAAAGGGACTTGTCTCATGAGAAGCCAGAAGGGTGGTTCTCGTGTAACACCAACAGGCTCTGGTAGTCTGCAGGCAGGATTGAACCTCGGAGCTCTGGAACTTAGTGCATGAGTGTCTACTGCATGAGCTGAAAGCCATATGGCCATTAGCTAAGGCTGTAGAGCAGACTCATAAATCACTCTCTCTTTAAGTGGTCTTGGTGCCATTAGATGGGACAGAACACCACACACAGGAGATGTGTGGGTTACACTTGGAAGCAGTTTGCTTGGCGAACTGTTTCAAGTAATGGGCTTTCCCCCGCTTTCCTTGGGGGCCTGTTCTGCAGCCCAGTACTGCGCTGTCTCAGGAACACGAGTGTGGCTCAGGACGGGAGTTCCCAGCAGCTCTGTCTCCAGATCTCTCTCATACCTACACAGCCAAAAAACCAACAACCCTGCGGTAGTGCATCTCAGTGCCTAGGTCAACGGGTGCACGGTCCTCATGCTACAGCACTAGAAATAGCTGTGTAGACATTCATGCTTGGGCTCTGAACCCGGGGAAGAGGGTGGGTGTCAGAGCCTGAGCTCCAGCCTAAGCGGAAATGTCTACACAGCTAGTTTTAGTGGCGTGGCACGAGCCTGAGTCTGTACACCCAGGGTCTGAGGCTCGCTGCCATGAGGTTTTTTTCCCCCTCAAGTGTAGATGTACCTTTGGAGAGCTTGCCTACAGGCACCCTAATGACTGGAATAAAATCTGGGATATTGCTGTCTGCTTTAGGGGCTCCCTCTTCCCAAAGCTACTTCTCTTTAGTCCTCTAAGGCAGTGCTTCTCAAAGTGGTGGTCTGCGGACTGGTGCCGGTCCGCGAGCCATCGGCTGCCGGTCTGCAACGAATTTCCTCATAAGAGCGTCGAATAGGATAATAATATGGCACCGGTCCCTGGCACATTGGAAAAAAAATTGCCGGTCCACCACATCAGTTAGCTGGAGGATCACTGCTCTAGGGGCTCTCTTCAGGAGCAGAGCTTTTACTCTCATGTATGCTTGAGTGTAGTTGAATCTCAGAACGCAGGGGAGAGGGGTCTTGGAGTTCTCTCTCTCTCAGGAAAAGGCTGGATTATTTCTGTAAGATAACAGCTATTTCTCTCTCTGGAATCCCTTGGAATAAACTGGCTGGGTGTCTGAGCAATGCTTTTCTCTGCGGGTGGAACGCCATCCCTGAACTGATTGGCTCAGGGCATGGTGAGGACAGAAGAAGGAATAAAAACAAGTGTTTAGAAATAAATGACTGTAAATATAAAACCTGTGTCTTGCTGGTGTTTGCTGCTCCTCCCCCCCTTTCTACCTCACTTGTCATCTTGGCAGCTCTTTGGGGCATAGACCATCTCTTCCCGAGTGCTGGAGCAGTGCCCAGCACAACGGGGCACCCAGGTCTACCTAGGGCCTCTGAGCGCTACTATAAGTAAGGAATAATTGACCGGCTCTAGAACATGCACTGGTGCCCCCTGGACTCAGTCCTGCTGCACTCCTAGTAACCGTCTTTCCCTCCAGCAACTGGATCCCTAATAACATTAGCAGCTCCCAGATTGTGCTTTAGCTCAAGTAGTAGAGACATGGTCTTGTCATCATAGCTTGGTAGTTCTGCTGCCTGTACGCCTTGACCCGACATCCCTGGTGTCGGTGTCTAGGCCTTGTTACCTTGTGTGTGATGGCAGCATAGAGCAAGTATCCTGCCTGGGAGTGGACCAGCCCCTTGGGTTTGCCAGTACTGCCTGATGTGTAGAGAAGGAACAGCAAGTCTTCACTCTCCATGACAGCAGGCTCACAGCATACGTCCTCTTTCATCATTTCCTATGACACAAAGCAGAGAGGTTCTCACTCAGCTCCAGGATCTCCTCACAGCCCCCAGATTTCCCTCCACGCTCTCCACACGTGCTCTGACTTCACATTTTATTAGTCATTTACTAAACCCAGAAGAGCTGAATGGAAAGCATTGTATACGTCAGAGAAATGAACCCCACTGTGGCCTATTCGTCTGCTGCCTGGTGATGGGCCAACGCTGCCTGGCAGGGGTACAGCATTGTGGAGGCCGGGACAGCACTCTAGCAAACCAGATCCTAACCCCTCTCCCCACATTCAGGCTCTTGAATCCTGTTGCTTCTTCCTGTCTACATTTATCAAGTCCATCCCTTCCTCTCCTTCCCTATGGCTAACATCTTGTCTAACTGGTCAATTCTTACCTTCGTTGCCGCAGCCTCTGCCTCTCTGGCTTCCCTACCTGATCCTCTCCAGTACCTACCAGAATGGGTGCTGCCACTGTGGCCACGCCACCCACCTCTCTTCAGAGCCCTTCAGTGTCTTCCTTTCACCTTCCACATCTGGTTTAAGTTCCTTCTCCTCCCTCCCAAGGCCCTACAGAATGCTGCCCCAACAACATCGCTCTCATTTCCTCCTATGGTCCTCTATTTTCGTAGCCTCCTAGTCTTTGCATCTTCTTCTATGCTGCCCTTAAGCTTTGAATTCCCTCCCACTCCCAAATGCTCACCCCCTCTTCATTAAGCTGGCTCCTTAAAATGCAGAACTACACTGAAAAGTGACTATCAAAATGGCACCAGTGGGGCCAGTGTTCATTGTTTTTCACTGTTGCCAGATCAAGTGTGCTGTGCTGAAGTAAACTGAGGGTTTCTCTTCCACATGCTGGCACCACAAACTCCCCCTGGGTTCTAAGGGTCAAGCTGGCTCTTGCTGGCTCAGGCATCACCACCAGAAATAACAATTTTCAGTTGGGGCGCATTTAAAAATTCTGCTGATGCACTGTCCAGAATAGACTCCAGCTCCCTCTCCCATGGCTGTGTAGGCTCTGTGGAGCCAGTAGCAGTAAAAGGGTGTAATCACGGAGTCAGCAGCTCTAACTCTGAACCCAGCCAGGGAGCAGGTCTGCTGAGTAGAAAGAGGCCATTAGTTCACTGTCACTTTTCTGACCATAACAGAATTCTTCTGAGAAGCCTTCTCAGGTTAATTAGGTTATTTGCTGAGCACAGACAGTGAGCGCCACTCTGTACAAAACATGGAGGAGGCAGCTGTTCTGAACCCAGGAGCTAACGACAACATACTTCTTCAGAAAGAGTAAGTGCCGCTCCCCTGAGGTCTGGCCAGCATTGGATGCATTGTGCCTAACTAGGAGCGTAAACTCCAAGAGAGACAGCCCACGGCCTATGCCTTGTATAGCACTGACTGCAGTCAGTAAATGTGGCTGTGGGCCCCACCCAGACTGGAACAGCAGGGGTACTGCAGGCCAGGAATGAGGTGCATGGACAAAGATGTGTGGGGAGCCCAGGGCTGGCATAGCAGGGAGTGCTATAGGCCAGGTCTGAGGCACATGGGCAGATAGTTTTCAAGGTCTTGCCCACACTATTGCAGGCTCTGGTTAGTACTGCCAGCCCCTGATGGTACACAGAGACTATTGCGTCTCCAAGAGCTCCCCACTTTAACTCATTCATTCATTCTGGAGAGCAGGGAAACTTGTTGGGAAGTTTCCTGGCCTGGGCAATAAGCTTCGGACCCTGACACTGTTACTCCAGAATAATGGCCCCAGTCCATCTAAGTGCAAACAGGGTTCTTTGGGCTGGGTTGGAAACCCACCCCAACCACTTCTCCTGATTCACTAGAGCAGATGCCCTATCCTGAGGGAAAGTTGGTGGTGGCTCCATCTGACATCTCACCTCTTCCAGTGGCACATCCAGTTCTGACATGGGAACCTTCTGCTCAGTCCTCATGGAAACCAGAACTCGCTTCACCAGCGGGCACACACGCACGGCCTGGTCCACTGTCTGCTTCAGCTCAATAACCTTGCCCCCCCTCAACCCCTGGTTCACAGTGATCACTGTCTCTGACTGCGCTGAAGAGGGCAAAAGAGAAGAAAATAAACAGCAACATGATCAGCCCTTTAGCTCAGCCCAGCTGCCCCTCTGCCCTCTCACCCTCCATCATTATTACCATGATGTCTAGCCCCCGACCCCGCTCCAGCTCCACACACACATCTAACCCTGCCCTGTCCCGCATACCTTTTCTCTCTCTTTCCCCCTCCCACCTCCAGTTTTCATGGCCTCTCTTTAAAATAAGAGCAGCAGTTTTAAACTCTTTCTTTCCCATTAATGTGTCCCATTAAGTCACATACAGCCTGATGAGAGGCAGCACTTCAGGCCCTTGCTCCCTCTGATGAGGCAGAGAACTCAAGCTCTCACACCAAGAGGGGCTGGCCTGACAGACACTGCTGCTCTAGGAGGTTATTTTTAAAATGCTGAATTTGATGAAGCCGGGCACAGCATCCACTGGGCTGGAAGAGGCTTCTAGTGAGACCTAATGAATAGCCTTGCATAAGGGCAGGCCCTCTACTGGGATATTTAGTCCTCTCCTCCCTGCCGTGCATCATCATGGCAGGATTCCTTAATCATCCCTGACAAGGCAGGGGATGTTTCTCCTTAAAGAGCTCCGCTGATGAGAAGCATTCCAGCACTGTCCCTTGGCAGCCTGTGCCACTCCTGAGCTCTGCTTAGGGTTAGAGAGTGTCTCTGAATATCGAACCTGAACCTCCCCTGCTGCATCTTAAGCCTCTTCCCTCCAGGCTGCCCATGGGAATGAGTGATCCCTGTGCAAATGGCTTCATCTCCCTCAGTTGACATCCTGGCTGCAGCTTTTATCTTCCAAACCATCTCTCAGGGCAGGGCTTGTCTGTAGCTACAGCTTGTGGGGAGTTGTGGCGATGTTCTTGGGTGGCCTGAGCATGTGATCCTGGGCCCACACGTTTCCTCCAGTCCCTTAAGCCACTCTCTCCTCCATGGCTGGAGGAGTAAGAATGCCAGGACAGGAGGAGTTTGCCAGGAAGCTTAGGACACAACCACCACACCCTCAGCACCACTGATGACTGAAGCTGACAGGGGTTGATATTGTTCTCCAAGAGGACAGGATGAAGGGACAATTTGTGCACAGAGCACCTATCAGCTTGAAGAAGGGGCTTACCATCCCGGATCCTGTCAGCTAGAGCCTCGGAGCTGAATCCAGCAAATACCACAGTGTGTACGGCTCCTATCCGGGCACAGGCTAGCATGCTTGCCACAGCCAGAGGGCATGGGGGCATGTAGATGGTGACTCGGTCACCTCTTTTCACTCCCTGTCGTTTCAAGGTGTTTCCCAGACGGCCGGTCAACTCAAGCAGTTCTCTGTCAAAGAAACCAGCTTGTAGTTAGAAGCTCTCCCATCCCAGAAATCTCTCTGAACTGGGAACAGATGGAGCTAGCTTCCCTTCCCTTCCCTTCTGGGAGCCCCGCGGAGCTGGAGATGAAAGACTCTGGTTCCTTAATCAGATAAGTAACCATACCAGTCCTCTGTCCGCCATTCCTCCAGCTCAGGGCCCCTTGATGGGGCAAGTACAGAGGTAAGTACTGACCTGTATGTAACCCGGACTTCTTTCCCAGGCTCATCTTTCTCCCAGATCAGGGCCACTTTGTTTGGGGCTGTGTGGACATGTCGATCCAGACAATTCACTGAAAGAGAAGACTGACTGTCATTACAGGCTCAGCTATTTTCAATCCTAGTAAAGCCAGTGCTAGTGACTCCATTTTCTGAATACCAATCAGGGTGGCTGCAATGTAAGTTTGACTGTTATTCAACCCAATAAACCACATCATTGCTAGCACCAGCCATCACGTCAGAAGCACCACCCCAATCCCACTCTCTCACCTTCCTCCCCACCACACCCATGACCATCCTCCTCATCCTTACTTGCAATCTACATATTCCTAACCAGAAACTTTCCCCAAACACGCTGAGTAACTATAACAGCCCTCTGCACTTCTTCTTGGCAGCTCTCTGAGTGCCTCATGAATATTATCTCAGTCATTTCTCAGCAACCCTGTGTGGCAGGTAAGCAATCCACAGAGAACACACTTCACCTCCTGCTGAAATGCAGCTGCCTCTTTAGTGGAATGGGGTAGCTATTAAACAGTGACAGCAGCACTCCAGAAGGCAGTTTAGCACAGGAAGTGAGGAGTGCTGCAGAGGGAATGTAGGGAAGCAGAATGCAATCACCTGAGATGGAATAGGGCCAGAACTCTGGGGGTACTTAGAGTTCCTTGGAATGTATTAGTGGTCAGGATCTTGGTTTTAAAACTTAGCCCAAAGTGGGCTCCTCTGACAGCACCAGTGTTGCCAACACTTGTAGTTTTATTGGGAGTCTCATTACATATGTGGTCTGTTGTAGAGCTCTAGCTCCTGGAGTTGTGATTATATGAGACTTTCAGCTTTCATTTAAAAAAAAATAAATTTCTCTCCCTCATGGTTCCAGATAAAAGCTTGAAAGTGTGACCCCTAAAGGCTCAAAAACCAGAAGGCAAATAAAAAAAGAACCAAAACTTATTTTTGAAATCTCATGATTTTGGGGGGCCTGACTCATGATCTTTGAGTGGGTGGGGGTTGGAAGTGCTGCTATCTAGCATGGTGAAGAGGCACTTGTTGATAAGGGAAGAGCACTAACTTCTACTTGATGACCCCAGTAGCACATGGGTGCACCTTTGAGGACTCCCACAAAAGGGTACTGACCAGGCCCAATGACACTTAGCTTGTAAGAGCAGTTGGCTCAGAGCACAAGGTGGTCCAGCTGTATTCACACATGCTAATGAGACACACTCGCTCCCCCACAACCAATCACATTCCTACACACCTACCACACACAGCCGATTGGAACGTTCCTGGCAGGAATCCTCTGGCTGAGCTTGTGCCTGGATCTGAGAGACCATCCCTCGTTTGAACCCTTTTACCAGAATGTGCTGCTCAGCTCTACCTCCCTAGTTTTCCTATAAGTGAAAGTGTTGGATTGAGTGGCACCGTTGAGAACTCCCAGACTGGGGTGAGAGGAGAATAAGACTGGGAACAAACACGCCAGGGAAAGTGGGGGTCAGAGGCAGGTGCTGTCTCACACTCACATCCTCGCTCTCTGACACGCTTTCTTCCCTTGCTCTCATCCCTCTTTGGTGTCTGTTCCTCAGACTATTCCTCTCAGTTTAGGATTTCCACATGCAGGTGAAAGACAGATCAGTGCACTTTCAAGAAAGTGTCTAAAAATAGAAAGCTAATTCTTGCTGCCATAGAACTTCCCCAATAGCCGCTGGCTAATGGAAGGAGTTAACGGTGTGTGCATTACCAAGAACAGATTCATGAGGCTGAAAAGGATCCATCCTGAAGATGCTAGGACCAGATGGGTTCCCCAAGAGGCCAGTAAATGGGAGTGGGGGGGGGGTGTCTGGCTTCCTGCTTACCTGCTACATTCAGTTGTCCTCCCAGGAACCAGGACACCCAGCCCTGCTGTAGATTACAGTCTTTGACAGAGTGAAAAGGATTAATCCACATGAGTCGGTTTCTCCCTAGAGCTCCCCAAAATTCATCTACCTGCTCCACTGACACTGTGTACAGCCCTGGGTGGTCCCTTGATCCAGCGAATGCTACAGCTTCCGGCATATATGCAGTCAGAGGCCCACCACTCCAAGCTCTAGCTATTCCAGAAGAAAAGGGTCCTCTAGAGGGCTGACAGAAGACTTTTAGGCAGCAAGCCCTGGGAAGCAGCCAGGCCATGATCCAGGGTTGCAAGACAGATCCCCAACTCCACAACAAGCAGGAAATGGTCTTCAGCACTGTGTTCTTCTTCTTTAGATACAAAACCCAGGCTAAGTGCTTTCACTCTGCCCTGGAGCTGTGGCCTTGAGTGGGAAGGAGTGGGGTGTTAGCTGGGTCTCTCTCTGTTCATCAGATTATAAATCTGCACTCAGCAGAGAGCTCACAAGGCGCCCCGTCTCTTCCTGACACGGTCTCTCGCCTGTTCCAGATGGATACATGCAAATGAAATTCAATTCCTTTTAAGGGAGGAAAGGGGGTGGGCTGTAGGAATGTTTGACTGGAATAACCTTCATGCTAATCTGAATTCTGTCTGCACTTGCACTGAAGCCAGAACTGACTGGTGATTGTATTCTCAGCAGCCGGAGAGATCCAGGCTGGCCTGTGTCACCTTATACTTTCCCTTTGTCCTATTACTAACCTGCCCTTGTTTAGAGGTTGAATGGAACAGTTTGCCTGCTAGGTTGATCTGGCCCCACCCAAGGCTCCTGCTTATCTGCTCTGCTTCAATTCTTCTCCCAATTTCACTTTGTACCTCCCCAACTCATGCTGCCCACTGTACCTGGAATTATTTCTCTTACTTTATGTTCCAAATGGCCTCACTCTCCTCAGTCAGAATCCTCCTAAAAATACTCTTCCAAAGTCTTTCAGCCACAGTCCACCACAGAACTATGGATCTACTATGAGTCTATGAAAACTCTTTGCTGACTGAGATCGCACCTGGTCACCCAAGGGGATTTGGGCTGTTTATATACACTCTGGGGCAGGGACCGTGCCTTCCTCTTTATTGTCAGAGTGCACAGAGTTTTACCGGTGACTGTAAAAATGAGATCTTTGTCCCAAGAGGCTTCTCATCTAAAGTTGGACTGAAGAGACACAGCCAGATTCTGATCTGCACCTCCCTGGAGATGCAACGCCAAAGGCAAGGGCTAAGCAAAAGTGCCTTCAAGCATAACTTCTGGAGTAAGTTACAGCAGCCCCTAACTTAACAGTAGCATTATATCTGTCCAGATATTATCCCAGAGCCCAGAATAGCCAGAGCTCAAACCCTCCTGGCCACTCCCCTTTCTAGCCACTAGCTGCACCCCAACACACCCCTGCTGACAGCAGGGTAGGACTCTGTGCTGCTCTTATGCTGGGGGACACCCCCCAGACAGGGGTTTCCAATCCCTTTGCACCAGTGGACAGCATAAATGGGCCATAGTGGGACCAAAATCTAGCCTACAGTGAAAGAATAACAGACATGAAGGGTGTGCAGAATAGCCCAATAAAGAAAAGAGGGGTCCCTACCCTCGAAGTCCCAGATTCCAATGCAGAATGAGAGAAAAAAGCTGGTTGTATCTGAGATGGTTTTGTTCAGGCTTTTGGCACTCTCACTGCTGGGGGTGACATAGCTTCTAGGATTTAAAGAAATGTAACCCTTCTGCCAGGCCGAATTGATAGCAGCAGGGCTGGGTTCAATACATAGGGGTCCCTTCCCTACAACATAATGCAAAACCAGCTCAAGCCCCCACCCAGTGACCTGGGAAAATCTTACACACACCCCTGGGTGCCTCAAAGAGGCAATACTTCCCCTCTCGCAAGCACAGAGTCTCAGTGTAGCAGAAAATTTTCAATATGAGATAAAACAACAAGCATTAAATTGGGAAAACACCTTAACTAGAGTTCATAGACCAAACCGTGAGCAAAGACCCACCTCAGGAAATTGGACCTTGTCCTTTTTCCTGGGCTCTTGAATCCAGCAACCCCCAAATCACCCCAAGACTCCAAAGTCCAATACCCCGAATGTCCCTAGAGTCCAGCAACCCAAAGATCACCCACAGTCCCAAAAGTCCCACAATCTGTCCCGAGTCACTGCAGCCCCAGAGTTCAAGAGTCTATCTGTAGAGGTTCCCCTTCCCCCCACCCACCTGGGTAGAAAGGGGCACCTTATGTGGTTCAGGGCCAACTGCCCTGCCTCTCCATGGGATTCTGCTTCCACTTTCTCCACGAACTGCTCCACTCTACCAGACACTCCACTCTGCTCCTCCAGCCATCCTCACAAACTGCTCCACTCTGCCAGCTGATCTGCTCCAGCTGTCCCCACAAACTGCTCAGCTCCACTCTCTTCCTGGGCCGCTCCACCCATCCCACAGCTGCTTTGCTCTGCCAGCTGCTCTGCTTCACCAGCCATCCCATGATCCACTCCAGCCATCCCCACAAACTGCTCAGCTCCACTCATTCCATGGCTCCACAAACTGCTCCACTCCACTCTGCCATCTGCTCTACTCCACAGTATAGCTTCAGGCTCCCCCACTAGTTAGCATAGTACTCAGTGCTCTCAGCTCAGCAATTCCAGCTCTTTAGTGATTTCAGCTCACAGTAGAGGAGCCCCAGTGCTAGTGCACCATTAGCCAAGAGTGAGTTCAGCTCAGTAACCTGTATCTAGATCCTTAAGGGAATCAAAAATCAAATCTGATATTGAGAAGAGAAGCCAAGTACCTACCCCGAGCTTCCCTCAATTCACTGGATTTTGGAACCCATGTCCCTTGTCTAGCAAGTGCTATTTAGTTGATAGTGAAACCCTTTATCATAAACAGTTTCATAGTTCCTCATTTACTTAATCAGAGTGACAACACTTTATTCCTCCTGCCTCAATAACAAAGAAATTGAGGATCCCACAGCTGTGAAAGTAACCATTTTAGGCTGCCGTGGGCTGTGCTAGGCAGAGTGGGTGTGCCTGTGCAAACAAGATAAGCCTCTGAAATTCTTTTCCACACTTGCCATAATTGACTACCAGATGTGAGGGTAGAGCTCATCCTGACTCTGCTTACAGAAAGATAAATGTTTCAATGAGTAGAACCCCGTCATTTGGTGCAAGACCAGGGAAGTGGTTTCAGAGATTGGAAGAAGGGGATGGAAGCTTGCCTGGAAGATGGGGAATAGGCGGAAATGAGCCCAAGACGGTGCTAGAGCAGAAATCCCCCACAAGGAAATTTGAAAGGGAGTCTGTGTGTCCAAGTGACAGCAGAGGGGCAGTGAGATGAAATATAGGGAGGCTAGCGAGGAGGCCATGGTAGGAGTCAGATGAGAGAGAAGGCCAAGACATGGAGCAGCTTTGAGTGTTCATGGTGGAACTCAAGAGGTATTGCAAAGGATGTGCTGACAGCCAAGGCCCTGGATGTGAGTGAAATTCTCTGGCCATGATATGCAGGAGGGTTGACTAGATGGTTTAATTATTTCTTCTGACCTTAAATCTATGAAAGGGAAGAGAGGAGGCAGCTATGGCAGTCAGGTGTGAATCTGGGTGTTGGGAGGACAGTGGAATCCCAGTGATTGCAAAGGAATGACTGAGTGTACAGCACCAAATGCATTGGCAACAGCCCATAGCCCCCACAACAGTGAAGGGGCCTTCCCTGATGCCCTAAATCCCCAAATAGTCTCAGCTAGCACCATGAGGGGCTGAAGCCCTGCCAACTATCTCCTTCCAGGTGCATCCAGGCTCCCAGGGGGCAGAGAACCCAGCAGCAAGAACACAACAGGACTGCAGCTTCACTGCCCCAGAAGCTCCTCTGATATCAGCAATGCCAAATTTTTGTGCTAGGAAAATGGATTTGGGACGAAGAGCTGGGGAAGAGGCTAGAGGTCAGAGTCTGTAAGAACAGAGCTGCAGGAAGAGGGCAGCTTTATGCACGCTGCATGAACTAGGGGAGTCTGAGGCACCAGGCAGGAATTACAAACACAAGAGTTAAAAACTGCCCTTAGACTGGAAAAACGTGAGCTGGAGTAAGAAGGTAGTCAAGGGGGAAAGTGAATGTGTAATTAAATGGGCAGGTGGAGGGAAGCAGAGAGGCTGGGCTGAGCAATTGTATCTTAAAGAGATAGGCACAGAATGGGTGGGCTGAGTGACTGTATCTAAGGGGCAAGTGTAGAGAGGCCTTGCTAAGTGACTGTGTCTAAAGGGGTAGCTATAGAGAGGCCTGGCTGAGCAACTATATCTAAAGGGGCAGGGACAGTGAGGTGGAGAAGCTGGATGCAAGCTAGGGTGACCAGATAGCAAGGGTGAAAAATCGAGACTGGGGGTGGGGGGTAACTGGCACCTATATAAGAAAAAGCCCCAAATATTGGGACTGTCCATATAAAATCAGGACATCTGATCACCCTAATGCAAGTGTAGCAAGGAGCATGAGTGTTCCCTTATGGAGCTTCTGTTCCCTCCTTGCACTGGGGCAGGGCTCTGGTTAATTGTCTGTGATGCACCCAGCACACTTGAGGGGATCGGGTTTGAGGGAACATAATAATAATCTCCATGGGCTTGTGCTGGGGCAATGCAGGGAGGAAGACTGGGAGTGGTTCCGGGAAGGAAGGCAAGGGGCAGCTGCAGCCTCAGTAATTCTTGACTGGAAAAAGAGTGACCTCCAGTGGCTTTTTCAGGTCACAGCATGTGAGTATTTCCCACTGGACTGGCTCCAGGATTGGCAGAGTTAAAGCACATGGAACACAAACTCAGACCGTGGGGCAAAAGGTATTGACGGGGACATGTCTGGCTTGCCCCCTAGTGTTTTCCTATGCTGATGATTTTCCCTTTCAAAATGGCCACAAGTCTTGGGCATTAGGACACCTACACTAGTGCCAACCCCAAATGTTCAAAAATCATATGTTTGACTCCAAGAAATCATGAGTTTTAAAAAAGAAAAGATTATATTTTTTATCATTTTCAGTTTTTGAACTCTCCTTGCCCACTCCGTGTGTGTGTGTGTGTGTGTGTGTGCGCGTGCACACGCACGCACAGATGCACTTGGGATCATCAGTGTTTCCAGATCTCCCAAATTTATAAAGTGATTTTTGACACACACACCCCTGCCCAGTGCATGAGCTCTCAGTGGCTGCTTGAAGGTGTGGAGCTTCCAGCTTCTCCCCAAATCCGAACAGGCTAAATTGGTGTGAAGGCTGCAGTTTCTCTGAGACTTGCTCCAGCAGGGGGCCAAACTCATGTTACTCATGTTAAGGGTGATGAAGTTGTGAAAATTGGCAGCAGCACTGCTGTTAGGTCTCGATGCACAGGACTAGTATACATCAAGGCAGGCAGGCTCACCTTCTAGTCCCATGGGAGTGAGATATGTCAGGCCAGGTCATCTCCCCCTGCAAGAATTGGGTGTTGTGCCAGGCCAACTACTGCTATAGGCCTATATGCCAGTGAGTAGGTCCATCTTTTCCTTGGAGAAGTCAGCCCAGGGAGACTGGAGAGTATTGAGCTGGAATATCTCCATTTTACAGGCCTGGGTGGAGTAGGGCCAGACCATCTCCCCCTGTGGATTCCGGATATGTCAGACTGGGAGTAAGGGGCTTGCACCAGGTAAAGCCCCCATGTGGGCCTTCTGATCTTTAGATCAGGCCATCTCCTCTAACAGGATGGAGGGAAGTGGGGGCGGGGGGAGCTCAGTCTGCACTGTCTTCCACCTGTGGGACCTGTAAGTCAGGCTAGGCCTTCTCCTCCCTGTGGGAGCAGCTGGCTGGACCATCTCCATACACAGGAATGTTCTGTGCTGGGCTGGGCTTTGTTTTCCCACACGACTGGGAGGAGCGGGGGGTCATTGAACCAGGCCGCCTCCACCTTGCAGCATTGGGTGGTGTAGGGGCCATCAGGCTGTGTGGGCTCTGTGTCACATAATGTGTCCCTCATGTAACTATGGGTGTCAGGCCAGGTTGAGTTCCCTCCATGGGACTAGGGATAGTGGGTGGGGCCTTCTCCTCCGTGAGGGACGAGGGGAGCACCTGTCTAAGCAAGGCCTGTCCTCTACCACATGAGCGGGCTGTGTCAGACCAGGTCCCAACTCATTGCAGGACAGAGAGGTGTCAACCCAGGCTCGCTCCCCCTGTGAGTTGTGCCATGGTGGGCTCAGCACCTACCTCTATGGGCGTATTGAGCTGTGCCATCTTCCAGCCCAATCCCATCCCCCTAACCCATGGGACAAGTCATTGGGCCAGGCCATGTCCTATGGTGGACTGGGGTTATGGGATCAAGCCAGGCCATCTTCCTCAGGTAGATTCAGGGGCATTGGTCTGGCTGGGTACTCTCCCTCTGTGGCACTGGAGTGAATCTCTACATGCCATTGCATCTAATTTATGCCTCCTGCCCATGGCAGGAATGACTTTATCTCTGAATCTGAGAGCTTCTGGCTTCTTTCTGTTTTTCTTTTCCTTGGGGCCTAAATAGACAACTATTTTTAATGCAAAGATTTTGGTTTTTTTATAGTATCTAACCAATTGCTTTCCAAGGGACAAGAATGAGGAGGGAGGAACATATTGGGGATCCCCATCCCCCTGCAGTAAGGGGCTGTGACAAGCCCAGGTAGGGTTGCCACCCCTCCAGGATTGTCCTGGAGTCTTGAGGAATTACAGATTAATCTTTAATTAACTATTATGTCCTGTGATGAAACCTCCAGGAATATGTCCAACCAAAATTGGCAACTCAAAGTCCAGGCCAGTCTTGGTACCAGGCCAGACATGCTGAAGGAATCAATGGTAGAGCCCAGAAGGTTAATGAGTCACTAATTCTTCAGTCTTCATTAGTGAGATCCCTTGTGGCTCTTGTTTTGCTGATCAGTGGGAATCTGACTTTCCTGGAGTGCTGATCAGGTACCAGTGAGGAAGAAAGTCTGTCCACAGGGAGGGGCTGCCTCCATAGAGAAAAGGAGCGGGGGGGGGAGAGGGGAGTGGCTCGCCTAGCATCAGAACCATTGGCAGAGTTACATGTTAGGGCTGTAATCCCACTGCATAAGTCCCTCAAAGTACTGATTGTCATTGTTCAGCTCCTTGTGAGTATACAACATACCAATGACCCTGTGACAAAAGCAAAACACCAGGATTGCTCCTTATGCAGCAGGATGAAGCCTTGTCTACAAGTAAGAATTACACTGTCTACTAGTCAATCAATCGTGCACAAATGGGTCAGTGTGCCCGCACTAGACATGAGCCACTCAGATACAGTCCTACCTCATAGTCACATTGGCACTTTCTTAAACCCAGGCAACACCGAGCCCCATCTTCACCACTTGGAGGTGTAAGGGTCCAGAGCAGGCAAACTCCTCTAGTTTTCTGCCTGAGCCCCCTCTCTGCCCTGCTCTCTTGTGCTTCCACTACATCTGTCTCCCTCTGCAGTGTCCCTTCCATCAGAACAAATACCCTCCCAACCAGCCCCCATCAGGCAGTATTGCCAACCCTAAACGTTCGAAGAATCATGACTGATTCCCTCAAAATCACTAGATTGACCCAAAAATCATGAGTTGTTTTTTTCAAAAAAATATTATCTTGTGGTTTTGGGGTCATCTTTGATTTTTTTAACTCCTCCCACTCCCTCTGCCCATCCCCAGTGTGTGTGTGGGGGGACAAATTTAGTGTTGCCAGTGCTCCCAAACAGCTAAAGTGATTTGGCCTCTTTCTGCAAGAGCTATTGCAAGCTGCTGGATAGCGCAGAGCTTCCAGCTTCTCCCCTAAATGAACAATTCAATGCCCCCCAACTCCACATCTGCCTGTCCCCTGACCAGCAGTTAATTCTGCCCCTCTAGCCCCACATCAATTCTACTCTCCACAATCCTTGTATCTGCCTCTTCTCCAGCCCCACAGCATTTGTCCCCTTCCCTCCCCCCCCAGCCCGACCTGCAGCACCTGGGGTTCCTCATCCTCCTCTCCCAGGCTTGGGGGGGCAGCTGCAGGGGCTCTCCCCCTACTTCTCATGAGAATGGTGTCTCACTCCCCTACCCAAAGAATCCTTTGGTGCCTGAGGGGAGGGGTGAGAGCTCTGGCTGCCTCCTGCAGCAGCCCTGATTGGCTGCTCTTTCCTATAAGGTGAGGAAGTGGGGAAGGCAACCAATCAGAAGGGGCTTTCCCCCTGGTGGGTTGTGTGGGGGGTGCTTTTCTCTCATCACCTGTCACTGTCTCCAGCAAGGCCCAGTTGGTTACTGGCAAGGAGAGTTGGTGATGCTTCCTCACAGCTTTTCCTTGCAGAGTTGAGGGTTAATTCTAAGGGGGGTAGGTCTGGAGGGGCCTGAGCTGGCTCCCTGTGTCACCCCCATTTCCTTGCACAGTGAGGCCTGGAGAAGATGCCTACCTTCCCCCGCTACAGCTGGGCTAGGTCAGACTTCACTGTTAAAACCACACTAGAGCCAGACCACATTACAGCTCCCTGGCATCATCAGCCTCCCTTAAGGGGCAGTAGTTACCCACCCCCACAGAGGGGCCCTAGGCTGATGAATGATTCACAGCCCCTCTTTTCCACTTTCAGAGATGAGACACCCAGGAAGGAGACAGGTGAGCAGGGAATGGGATGAATGCTAGCCACCAACTTGGCTCATACCAGGGAACGCCAGAGCAGAAATGCTAAACTGGTGCCTGTATTAGGCTCACATCCTCTGTGGCTTGGGGATGTGTGATATACCCTCACCAGTGAATTACAGCTATAAGTGCCTGGAGATTAGACACAGGAGGTTTGTTGTGGACTGGGCTATGTGCATTGTGGGTGAGGTGTAACTTGATGATAATTATTGGCATAAGGCGTCATACAAGCTTTTCCAGAATGTCAGAGACAGAACCCAGCACTTGCCATGAGAAACAGAGACAACACAGCAAGTACTTTGCTGATAAGGCCTCGGCTGGAATATTGTGTCCAGTTCTGGGTGCCATATTTCAGGAAAGCTGTGGAGAGACTGGAGAAAGTCCAGAGAAGAGCAACAAAAATGATTAACTGTCTAAAAAACATGATTTAAGACTAAGAGGAAAGATTTTTAACACTATGTTTCTTTAGTCTGGAGAAAAGCAGACTGAATGCGGAGGGTTGGGGTGCGTGGATGACATGATAACAGTTTTGAAGGTTGTTACCAGGAGGAGGGTGAAAAATTGTTCTCGTTAACCTTTGAGGCTAGGACAAGAAGCAATGGGCTTAAATTGCAGCAAGTGTGGTTTAGGTTGGTCATTAGAAAAAACTTCCTGTCAGGGTCATTAAGCACTGGAATAAATTGCCTAGGGAGGTTATGGAATCTGTCTTTAAGAGCTTTTTAAGAACAGGTTAGACAAACACCTGTCTAATTAGACCAGGGATGGTCTAATTATTACTTAATCCTGCCGTGAGTGCAGGGGACTGGAGTAGATGACCTACTGAGTTCCCTTCCAGTCCTACACGACTATGATTCTGTGACTGGTTCCCCATGAATTCACTGTCATTTTTGTCAGTTCCTGATGTAGATGCCTGGTGCCATCTCTGCATCACTTTCTTTTCACACCAAGACAGGGCCAGGGCCAGTGCATTGGATACACAGGGTTACCCAGTTTTTCTTTATTACCATTTAATGGAAAGTCTTTAAGTCTTTCTGATAGTTTGAGGAAGCCTATCTCTCACACCCTTGAAGTTTGGACACAGGAATAAAAATGTCTCTATTTCAAGCTCTTCTCTGCCTTGCTGTTCCTCTCTTCGTTTGTGTCTCCAGTTACAGAGCTTCTCCCTCTTGCTTGTGGGCACTGATTCTATATTTGGTAAGAGTCTGCAGAAGTCTGGCACATTTCACTGTGGTTAGGTATCAGCTAGTGTGGGATTTTTTTTTAAATCAGTTAGTTCCAGTGACATATATTAGGTAATAAAGCTTTCAGTCCCTCTTCTCCTCATGGCCAGCGCTTTCCTACAGCCTGATGAAATTTACAGCACGTTTCAGGCTACTCTCGGTTGCACTGAGGGACTGGCTTGGTGTCCAGACTTGGGGAGTTTGAAGACACCTTTGCATCACTTCCTCCTGAGGCGCAGTGTCTGTTCTCTAGCCCCACTGGTGGCTTTATCTCTGAGTAGTACCCTGGAACAGCTTGGGCAAGTGATTGCGCCAGTAGGACTCAGGTCACTGAAGTGTGTGGCTGAAAAGAGTTGGCTGACGCAAAAGCCCAAACTTGCAGTTTCCATTTTAGTTCAGTAATACTTTGTTGGCCTGACAAACTTGGTCTGTGATTCCAACATGTGAGACAGATCCCTCTGCACGTGCTCTCGCTCTCTCGCCTTTCTCAGTTGAAGGCCTCTGTTTGCATGCGGTTGTCTTTTACCCTATACCTAACCTGGTAAATCGATTTAATGGTGTCAGATGTCCCCCTGCTCCACAACCCAATAGCAATTGAAGGTTTTGTAGTAATGGATGGTTCAGTCCCGGACGCCAGAGTGAGTCAAAAGTGTCACCAATCTCTTTTATAAAAGAGACACGTCTCCCACAGTGTGTATTTTTTACATTGATGAATGAGCAATGAAGAATAATTAAGATATGGCCAATGGCTTTCCCAGGGAGGAAGGATGCTGCCTTGACTCTATGGATATATTGTAGTGGCCAGTTACCATACTTTTTTATTGAGAATGCTGCGGAACAGGACTTGTGGTTCCTTGTGCAGTTGTGAAGCCCCATCTAAACCAGACTGTCGCTATCGCTACACGATACCTGGTATGTTTGCTACTTTGGCAATGCTCCTATAGCTTGCGATATCTATACCATCCTATTAAATTGAATGGCATGTGTACCAAGTGTGCTGTGTACACTTAAGTGAAGTGTGGACAAGTGTGATGTGTGCATGTGAGTCATGGATGTGCACAAAGTGGAAACATGGCATTGTGTTGGTAAAGTGTGTTCATGTCTGCAGGGTGTATGTGAGGTGCATGGGTTTGCAAAGCAGAATTGTTCCTGGATAAGTATGAGTGTGTAAGTACAGGTGTGTGCAAAATGTGTGGGTGTGTGCAATCTGTGTCTGTGAGGTGTGACCATGTGTGTATGCAAGATGTAAATGCTTGTGAGACCGAAGTGGCTGAAGTGGGATGCATATGAGGTGTGAGAAGTGACATCCTGTGTGGGGGGCATGTGTGTACACTTAGGGTATTGGAAGCAGCGCTAAGTAAATCTTGAAATATGGAGCCTTAGAACATACACCACTAGCCCCCTTCCCAGGAGGCCCCCCAAGCTTCCATACGTCCTACATGATGCCCAGGAAATAGCTGCCTTACATTTTGACCTTTGAGTGTAAGCTGATCTGTGGCATTTGGGGAGCAAATTGTAAATGTGGCCCCTGAGCGCCTCTCTCACTGCAATATGCTGCAGGGGTGACCATAGCCAATGCCATGTTACCCTTATTTGGTGCTGCTTGAAATGTGCTAGTCTCTTGGGGGGGGGGGGCAGCGCCCTCTCAACGCATTTCAGAACTGAGCACTCATTGGGCCACATTTGGCACTCTATTGGAAATAGTGGTTTGTGAACAGAAGTTGAACATTTTTAGGTTCCACTGGCACAAAGCAAATTCTTTGGGCTGCTCCATGTTTTTATTTTATTCCGTTGGCTGTCTTAAGAGCCCGTGGAAACAACTTTCACACAGATGTGAGCGGCAACATTTATTCCTCCCTTATTTGTGCACGCACACACACACAAACTCTCTCTCTCTCTTTCTGCCATCCATCCAGGCCCCCTTACTCCAAAAGACGATGATTCCTCCAAGCTTGTTGCTATCTTTAGTTTAGTTTTATTCTTGTTTATATCTTTACAGAAAATGGCACATAACTCACAGGTTCTGAATGACTAGAAGTTGTTACAGTTCCATACCTCAAACACCTCAATACCAAAATCTTTTCTCACTGTATGTACAGTATTTACACACCATGGGCTACAGTCTAACACGTCAAACAAATTGGGGACAAAGACAAACAGAGGCTGCATGGAAGGGAAGGATCAACCTTTGACATAATAAAAACAGTCGCTCTGGGGAAAAGCAGCTCACAGCTGAAAGCAGAACAGCAAGGGAAGGTGTAAGTCACTGTCCCAGAGCCTTCATGGTGGGTGGCTCCTCACCAAGATAGGCAGGGAATGTTGTCTTGGAGCTATGATGTCTGGCTAGTGGGCTTTGTTGGTTGTTAGTGACAGGCCCTGTGTGTATTCATGCTGGGGTCTGTGTGTGAGGCATATGTACACCTCATTTATGAGCATGCCTGCATATCCATGGATGCAGCTGGAGCTCCCTTTGAAACTCAGAGACAGAGTTGGCGGAGTATAACTCAATAAATACCTAATTTGGCAAAGTTGTTGTTAGACATAGAACCGTTTATTCAGTGAATATTTCCCCCCAATATTTGACCAACTCCACACAGAGATTCAGCAGAACCTGTAGGCCTCTCGCTCTCTTGGGATGCCCTGCTGTTCTGGGGGCTGTAACCAAGTCTCTGAGAATGAGCCTTGTGGAAACAGGCTGGAACCAGGGCATGCTTGCAGCGCGGACTCTGTTGTTAATCCATATGATTAAACTCAGCAGTTTATGCTGGGGAGCAGAATGTGCTGACCAAACATTTCTAGGGAGCAGTTTGAGGCAGCCTGGATTATAGCTAAAATGATATAGTGCATGCACTGCAGGAGAGAGATCACTTGATCATTACCTGTTAGGTTCACTCCCTCTGGGGCACCTGGCATTGGCCACTGTCGATAGACAAGATACTGGGTTGGCTGGACCTTTGGTCTGACCCAGTACAGCCAGTCTTATGTAGCAGGGTGCAGCATCGGGGCGGAGCCTGGGGAGAGTGGAGCCGAGTGCCAGATATCGATGAGGGGAGGAGCCTGGTCTCAGTTACCTGTAAGGGGTGAAGCTGGGAGCAACACTTGGATACCTGTTAGGCATGATGTCAGGTGCAGTATGTGTTCAGGGTGGCTGAGGGCAGGAACCTGGTACCTGAGTGGGTTATGAGTCTTCGGCATGTCTACAGGGGGAAGACAGGTGTAGGACTTGGGATACCCCCAAAGGGAAGGGGTGGGTCTTGGGTACCTGAGGTTGTAGGGATCAGCTTCTGGAAGTTAAGCCTGCTCTTCCCCATCCCCTTGGTGTCTTACCGGAAAACTGAGACCAAAATCAGCTGCCCAGCACACCACCCTCCCTGTCTCAGAGTGCCCCTGGGACACCCCACCATTCAGTCAGGAAAGACACACATGGAATATACAAACCACCATTTAAATAGACTCACTGTTTTACGCAAATACTTCCATGGATTTGTCCCACAGTGCTTTAAGTCGGACAAAGAATAAAATGGTCCCTGTGAGGGCAGCGGGGCAGCCCCACCCACATCAGGTCCTTGGGTGCCGATGGCCAGATGCCACAAACACACTGGGGAGGAGCACATTCTGAGGGAGATGGAGTTCATGCTGCTCTGGGCAGGTGGGAATGCAGCAGAGGTAAACTCGCTTTCAGGGCTGGGGTGGGGGAGACTGGACCAGGGGAAGAGAGTCACTCTGACATGGGAACGGGTGGGACAGAGACTCGCTCTGAGGCTGGGTATGTTCGACCAGGACAGGAGAGACCCAAAGCTGGTCCTCAGGCTGATACAGAGGGACCCAGAGCCTCAGTTAGCGCCAGCCTCCTCTCAGAAGAAGATGGTGATAATTCCTGATCCCTCAGAAAGGAGGAGGCAGTGTGGCAGGAATAGTCCCAAGGTCAGGGAGAGTGGAGGGCAGGAATGCTCCTGAGGGGAAGTCTCTGGACACACCTGACAGTCAGGACTTGGCCTGAGCCTGTGACTTCCTGAAATGCACAGAGACCATGTGGGGCCTCACTCTCTGTGCAGGGGCTGTTGGAGGGGCCCTGTCAGTCTGAGAGGAGGCTGCAGCCCCCCAGAGGAGACAGTCTTTTGGGAGCTGGTTTCCATCATCTCTTTCCATCTAGATCTGCTTCTCCTCCTCTTGTGATGGGTTTGATTTCTCCATTTGTCTCTCATCCTCTGCCGCTGCCTCTTCCTCTTTCTCTGGCTTCCTGGATGGGGTAGGGGGGTCTCCAGGGACGGTCCCCAGGACTTTGGTGCTATGCTCCTGAGCTTTGGCCCTGAGGGCAGCAATGCTGTTCTCTCTCAGTTCCTCCTGGGAAATGGTGGTTTTGGGATCCGGGCCCCTCTCTTCCTTGTTGCTCTTGTCGAGCTTGGGCAGGGCCTGGCGTTCCACCTCCGGCTTCCTTCCCACCTCAGCTGCTGCCTCCAGAGACTTTTTGTGCATCCCTAAAAAGAATTGTTGGTATTCGGGTTTAGAAAAGCGCCTGGGCATGGGAAAGCCATCTTGAACTGAAAACAGCAAAGATAAAGAGAGGCCAGAATTAAGGAAAAGCAGAAACCCTTGCTTCAAACAGCAGTCATACAGAGAGCCCATTGCTTTGGGCCCTGCATGAGGGAGAACTCAGGCCAGTTCTCTTCTAGAGACAGGCCAGCACTGATGGGGAGCCCAGGACAGACCAGAGCGGGGGAGCTTGTGCCAACTCTGCGCTCTGAACAGGCCAAACATAAGGGAGGAACCTGGCCTGTAGCAACAGGCATGGAACTTGGCCAGAACTGAGATAGGCCACACCTAAGGGAGAGGAGAGTGAGAGGAGGGAACAGATCCCTGTGCTCAAGGGCCAGTCCTGAGACGTGGACAAATGTGCCGAATATGATGCCACTTCAGGAGGCACAGTCTAAACATCATGAAGAGCTAGGGATTTCCTGCCCCAAAGGTTAGGGGTGTGGCTGCAGGACTGGGGCATGAGGGACCAAACAGAATGGGCTCCCTGGCGCTAGCGAACAGTGAAGGTGCCCAACTAGCAATGACAAGATAACTGGGGGTGGGGGGCGCCCTTGTACAACACCCTGTTACTGGAGCCAGGTAGCAGGAGGGGAATCTGGCTATTCTCTCACCCACAGGGCTGAGGAGAGGTGTCCCTTTGCCTGTTCTCCTCCCTCTTGCACAGCCTACCCCTCCACCTCTCTCGCTACCGAATTCACACAGACAGAAGGACAGGGCAGTGCATTTCTAAGAGGCCAGAAATGAACCTTTTGGCAGAATGAGCCTGAGAGATCAGAAAACAGGAAGCAAAGAGCAGGAATGTGAAAGGGAATCTGCTACTTCCACATCCATACAGCCTCCCACACACCAGAAGAAGGCAGGCAGGAATTAGACTGCCTTCAGCTGCAGGGAGCTGCAGGAGGATACCAGTCCCTCCCTTCCTCCCCAAAAAAAGGACTCAAGAGGTCATTTGGTTCATCACAAGCAGAAAGAAGTCCTGTCCCCCCCAGCAAAGGATCACACAGGGGACCCCTCAAGGGCTGCAGGAGTCAAACCCAGACAACTTTTTGCTGTGTAGCAGGGAACCCAGCCTGCTATGGCTTTTGAGTACAGTGGATGTTGACGCCCGTGCCACAGCAACCTGGGTCAATGGGATGGTACCCCCACACCATGCCACAGGAGCCTGGGATCAGGGCTGATAGTCCCCCACTCCATGAGTCTGGACCCGAGGACTGATACTTTACCCCATCCCTGGGCCAAGGGGCTGATACCCTTGCCCCTCAAGTCAGGACCCAGGGCTGGCAGCCTGACCCCATGCCCTAAGGGTCATTCCCTAATATAAAAGGCAGTGTCCTTGTGCTCAGGGCTATGGGGAAGGTGTGAGTGCAGGATAATTTTCTCCCTTACTCAACACTTCCAATGTTACTTTAAGTTTCCCTAGTTCAACATGTCACTCCCTGGAACACTGGCTGTGCCCAGGTAGGGCGCTGGTCTCTTACCCAGGAGCCAAGGAGCGCAGGACTCCATGATGCCATCCTTGGCGGATTTGAGGATAGACTCTGGCAGCGGGATTGAGTGACGTACCATTGCGCCATACAGTCCATATTCTGCCATTACGCTGCTCCGGCCCCAGCACTTCTCCCGCTTCCGCCACTTGGCCCGCCGATTCTGGAACCAAACCTGCAAAGAGCAGAGCAGTTTACTGAGGCCTGGTGAATTGTCACTGCCCCCTAAGTTAGCCTGGGATTCTGTGTGCGCGCAGGAACATGTGCTTGTGGATATCTGTGTGAGGGCATATGTCCCCCTCAGGAATCACAAGCCAAAACAAGAGAGACTTAGTACAAATGTTGCGAGAGACTTTAGTCACCTTTATTCCTGACAAAAGCACAGGCCTGACCTGAATCCTGCTGAATGGATAGGGCACAGTGCAGGCCAGAAATGGGTAAGCTTCCACCTGCTGCTCTGCTGATGTCCCTCAGGTCCCCTTGCTACGTCAATGGTGGGACACTCTACACACAGCTCTGCCAATATCCCTCTAACTCATGGGAGAGGATGGGGAGCGCCCTTCTATGGGCCATGGAGATGTCTCAGGAGCAGCTCTGCCTCTCCCCTGAGTGGCTGTGCACATCTCCCGCAGGGGCCACCATGTCTACACCAGGGGGGGCAATACATTGCCTCTACTGGAGCAGCTGTAGCTTTCCTCCCCTCCTGTGCCCCTCCAGTAGACTGTGTCTTTTCCCTACCCTTGCAGGAGCCAAGCTTCACTGCAAGTCCCATCCCTTGCTGCAGGATGTAATTAATTTCTCATTGCAGTGTCTCTCGCTAGTGGCTTTTGGCTCGGGTGCCTTGGATTTTCTCTTTCATTATTTACTGAGTGGCTGAGCCGCAGAGAGAGGCTCTGTGCAGCAGTGTCTGTGGGGAGGGCTGGCCCAGGGTGGTGTGTGCTGAGGGGGGGTGTGGGGTGGAGAAGGCAATCGCCACAGCTTGCCCTGAATTCCCCATTTGAAAAGCCCCTCATCTTCTCAGAAAATTGGCAGAATAATCTCTTGGCTGTGACCCAAGGGGCAGTGAGCAGAGACTCGGGTGGCACCAAGGGGGGGCGGGGGAACTCACAGAAATCTATTAGTGTTCTCACTCCGATTTCCATTCCTCTTGTCTCGCTCTCCCCCTACCCTCCCCTCATTCCCTCCCTTCCTGCAGTGGAGAGGCATCAGCTTTAGATGAAAAATTGCTTGAGGTCTATTCAGAAGGCAGCAAAGGAAGAGTCAGCCCCAGGGGCAGCCCGGGCCTGATTGAAAAATAAGTTAATTTCAGTTTGAATCGATGGGCCTCAGGCACTGAAATATCACGGGAAATTAAAGCAGCTGGTCCCCAGGGAACCGCGCCATTGACCCACGCTAATTAATGCCATAGAGTTACCATTCGCCTCTCTGCGAGGCAGCCCCTCCTTCCCTGAGGACATCCCAACCACCTCCTCATTTAACTAATTAGACTCACGGAAAATTGGGTGTTAATTTGTTTAGGAATTTTTTTTTCTTTCCAGGGAAGTACATGGCAGAGTGGAAATGAATGGCGGGGTCTCGCTGGCAGATGGATGCTCGGGGTCACTCCGCAATCTTCTCCAACTTGATTGCTTGATTAGGTCGTTAGCACATTAAAAAAAAAAATTGCTTGCCGTCTGGCGCTGGCCTGATGAGTGGGATGAGGCGGGAATCGCCTGGGTAATTTATCTTTTTATACTGCAAAGAATTTGATTTCAATCTGCAGATATATGGAGGCGCCTTTGACACCTGTTTAACATTACAGAGCTGACAGCTTAACCCTCTGATGCCTCCACTACCATGAGCCAGAGGGGAGCAGTGATCACTGCTCCAGCTGGTGGCCCAGTGCTGGGAAGTGGGTTCCCCAAGGGCTGGGCTGGGGAGAGAAATTCTGGAATGAACTCTGGACGCTCCCCTCCGGCAGCGAGGGAGCACTTAGAGGGGGCTGGATTGTAGGTGGGGGCTGCGGGGATGCAGCTGACAGGTTTGTTTCCCTGGCACAGCGGAAAGTCAGCGCGCTTGCCGATTTGAAATGGATAAGTCTGGGCAGATCCTACAATGGCTGTGGGGAGGAAGCCAGGTTATGGCAAAAGTGTGGTGCCAGCCTCTCCCAGCAGGGAGCTCTGTGGGGGGAAAGAGGCGGGTGCACCCCGGTGGGGAAGCTCCCAACTACTCCACTCCCAGGCTTTCCTCAGAAAGAGGCGCTGTTGGGCACAGAATAGGGCACCAGCAGTTACTTCTGTACCCTGGGGTGGGGAACCAGGGGTGCCAGCTTCTAAGGGGTGCTGCACCATTGTGTTGCTCTGCTGGGGCATTTTTTGGCAGGGTGAGGGACCTGTCTTGAAAAATCACCAAAAAATGTGTAACAGTTTAACTCTTCCCCACCCTTCTCTCTTTCTTGTACATACCCCCTTCTTTCCTTCCCCAACCCCTGGTTTTAATCACCCTTCACTTTCTTTTTCCCCTCAGTACATCATTTCCCTCCCCCATACTTCCTGCTGCTCCTCCCCTGGGACACACAGTCTTGTGAACTTCTCTCATTCACATCTGTGTCAAATGCACACCATTACTCACCCCTCTCTCATGCCACTCCTTTCCCCAGCTTGTTCATGTAACTAATGTCCACTAGGTGGCTCCATGCATTGAAACTCTACACGTTATCTTTTTCACAGCAGAGGCTAAGAAGCAAATGTAGAAACAATAGCAACAGACTGCCAGGTGTCAAACAATTTTCCGCCGGCTAATGCTATGTCAGTGAGTTCAACATGTTTCATGAGAACTGTCAATTCGGTCAAAATTTTTGATGAAAAATTATCAAAGTGCTTAAGAGCAATAAGATCAAAGCACCTCATTTTGGCTTTGTTTGGACTATTATATATTATAATTTATAAATATAAAAGTCATGTTATATCATAAATGATATTAAAAGTCAAAATGATAAATCTGAAACAAAGCACTTTGATGAGGTTGTTTTGACATTTTTCTGAGATTCTTTTTTTTAACTGGAAACTTCAATTTTTTGTTTTGAGTTGGGATGAAAATAAATTTTGGAATGTCAGAGTATCTTGTAGAATGGAAATTCTGAGGTTTGATCAGCTCTAGTATTGACCCAAGGAGCCAGATTCTGCTCTCACTTACACTCGTAAATCCGGCATGAACTCCAGTAAGACCAATGGAGTTTAAAATGGGGGTTAAAGAGATCAGACTCAAGCTCAGCATCACTGCCACGATTAATGCCTTAGCCCTCAACACACAGAATCACAGAAATGTAGGGCTGGAAGGGACCTTGAGAGGTCATCAAGTCCATTCCCCTACACTCAGGCAGGATCAAGTAAACCTAGCCCATCCCTGACAGGTGTTTGTCCAACCTGTTCTTAAAAACCTCCGGTAATTAGGATTCCACAGCCATCCGCAGAAGCCTATTCCAGAATTTAACTATCTTTATTGTTAGAAAGACTTTCCTAATATCTAACCTAAATCTCCCCTGCTGCAGATTAACTCCATTGCTTCTTGTTGTATCTTCAGTGGAAAAGGAGAAAAACTGATCACTGTCCTCTTTATAACAGCCCTTAGCATATTTGCAGACTGGTATCAGTTCCTCTCTCAGACTTCTTCTCTCAAGACTCAACATGCTCAGGTTTTTTTAATCTTTCCTTTTAGGTCAGGTTTTGTAAACATGTTATCATTTTTGTTGCTGTCCTCTGGACACTCTCCAATTTGTTCACATCTTTCCTAAAGTGTGGCACCCAGCATAGGGCACAGCACTTCTGCTGAGGCCTTACCAGTGCTGGGTAGAGTAGGACAATTACCTCCCATGCCTTACATACAACATGCCCGTTAACGCGCCCCAGAATGATATTACACTTTTTCACAACTGTATCATATTGTTGATTCATATTCAATTTGTGATCCACTATAATGCCCCATGATCCTTGTCTGAAGTACACCTCTGTCCTGATATAACATGACCCGATATAACACGAATTTGGCTATAACATGGTAAAGCAGCACTCCAGGGGAGCGGGGTTGCGCGCTCTGGCAGATCAAATCCAGTTTGATATAACCTATAATGCATAAGATTTTTTTGGGTCCTGAGGAGAGTGTTATATGAAGGTAGAGGTGTATTATCACCTAGCCAGTTATTTCCCAATTTGTATTTGTTCATTTGATTTTCCCTTGCTAAATATAGTACACTTGTCTTTACTGAATTTTATCTTGTTTATTTCAGACCAATTCTCTAATTTGTCAAGACTATTTTGAATTCTAATCCTGTCCTCCAAAGTGCTTGCAACCCCTCCCAGCTTGGTGTCATTCACAAATTTTATAAGCACACTCTCCACTCCATTATCCAAGTCATTAATGTAAATATTGAATAGTATCACACGCAGGACAGACCCCTGTGGGACCCTCCCAGTGGATACCCCCTTCTAATTTGATAGTGAACCATTGATAACTACTCTTTGAGTACGGTCTTTCAACCAGTTGTGCACCTACATCAGTAATTTCATCTAGACCACATTTCTGTAGTTTGCTTATGAAAATGTCATGTGGAACTGTGTCAAAAAGCCTTACTAAATCAAGCTATATCATATCTACTGCTTCCCTCCATTCCACTAGGCCAGTAACCTTGTCAAAGAAATAAATTATATTGGTTTGGCATGATTTGTTCTTAACAAATACATGCTAGTTATTCCTTATAACCCTATTATCACATAGGTGCTCACAAATTGATTGTTTAATAATTTGTTCCAGTATCTTTCCAGGTATCAAAGTTAGGCTGACTGGTTTATTCTTCTCTGGGTTCTCTTTGTTCCCCTTTTTAAAGATAGGTACTATGTCTGCCCTTGTTCAGTCCTCTCGGACCTCACCTGTCCTCCAGGAGTTCTCAAAGATAATTGCTAATGGTTCTGAGATTGCTTCAGCTAGGTCCTTAAATTATCCCAGGATGAATTTCATCAGGCCCTGCCAATGTGAATACATCTAACTTATCTAAATAGTCTTTAACCTGTTATTTCCCTGTTTTGGCTTTCATTCCTTCCCCCTTGTTATTAATGTTAATTGTGTTGAATATCTGCTCATTATTTTGGTCACCTTTTTAGTGAAGACTGGAGCAAAATAAGCATTAAACATCTTAGCCTTCTTGATCTCATTAGTTGTTAGCTCTTCCTCCTGTCTAAGTAGAGGACCTTCATTTTCCTTCATCCTTCCATCCTACTTGGTCTGACCAATGGTCTATCTATCCCAGTATCCTGTCTTCTGATGATGACCAGTGTCAGATGCTTCAGGGAGAATTAACATAAGAGGACAATTTATCAAGTGATCCATCCCCTGCTGACCAGCCCCAGCTTCTGGCAGTTTGATGTTTAAAGACACCCTGAGTTTGGGGTTACAGCCCTGACCATCATAGCCATTGATGGATCAATCCTCCATGAACTTATCTAATTCTTTTTTGAACCCTGTTATACTTTTGGCCTTCACTACTTTTGGCAATGAGTTCCATAGGTTGACCATGCATTGCGTGAAGACGTATTTCCTTTTGTTTGTTTGTTTTTATTTCCTGTTGCTTATTAATTTCATTGGGTGACTGCAAGTTATTGTGTTATGAGAAGGAGTAAATAACACTTCTTTATTTAATTTCTCCACACCAGAGATGATTTTATAGACTTCTATCATATCTCTTCTTAGTAATCTAATCTCTTCTAATATGGAAGCTGTTCCACGCCCCTAATCATTTTTGTTGCCCTTTTCTGAACCTTTTCCAATTCCATTTCTTTTGAGATGGAGCGACCACATCTGCATGCAGTAATCAAGATGTGGGCGATCCTCAGTTTATTTAGTGTCATTATGATATTTTCTGTTTTATTATCTATCCCTTTCCTAATGGTTCCTAACATTCTGTTAGCATTTTTGACTGCCACTGCACATTGAGCCGATATTTTTAGAGAAACTATTCATAATGACTCCAAAATCTCTCTTGAGCGGTAACAGCTAATTTAGAGCCCATCATTTTGTATGTATAGTTGGGATTATGTTTTCAGCGTGCATTACTTTGCATTTATCAACACTGAATTTCATCTGCCAATTCTAATGTATTTAAAGAACCTCTTCTTATTGCCTTTTATTTGCCTTGCTAGGTATAACTATTTTGTGCTTTAGCCTTTCTGATTTTCTCCCTACATGCTTGTGCTATTCTTTTGTGCTCCTTAGCAATTCATCCATATGTTACCCTTGTTGTAGGATTCCTTTTTGTTTTTCAGGTCATTAACGAGCTCCTTCTGGATCCATATTGTCCTTTTGCTATCCTTCCTATCTTTCCTTTGCATCAGGATAGTCTGCAGTTGCACCTTTAATATTATCTCCTTCAGAAACTGCCAGCTCTCCTGAACTCCATTATCCCTTAGATTTTCTTCCTATGGGATGTTACCTACCAATTCTCTAACACTGTGGAAGTCACTATGGCTGTGAGCCTTAGCAGATCACATCCAGTCCACCATTGTCAGACAGGGCAGACTTATTCCCTACAGTTTATTCGCAGGGCTTTGTCTAGATTTAAAAAGCCCAAGCCTCGGGATTTCTCTTGGGAGATGATTCCACGGCCTAACAGATCTCATTCTTGGGAACCATTTCATGACATCCAGCCTACGTTTTCCTTTGCTCAGTTTCTCAGTTGACTCAGGGCCAAGGGAAGCCCTTTCTTTAAGACAGTGTGAACCATTTCTATTTTCTCTGCTTTATTTGATACCTCACTTTTGGTAAGTCTGTGGAATTGGCTGTTATGCAAGTATATCTCTTTAGCCGCCACCACAATGTATGAACGTGGAGCCACTTATTGTAGGCAGGCATCTTGTCTCCACTTTCCCTTTCCCTGGAGAAAATGGCTTCACCTTTACTCTCTGATCTCCTTGCAGCTTCGGTTCTTCTATGGCTCCTTGATCAGAGTAGCCTTTGCTTTGGGATGGTGCTGATATTTTTGTTCTCCAGTTTTTTCCATAAGCTGCATCAGCAGTAATTTGTTGGCCACTGGGAGTAGTAACCAGGTTAAATCAAGACATTAGCTGCTGCATAGGTCTGCTTTTGGTGCCCCCCCTCGTGGCAGGCTTTGCATGTATATACCATACACTTTGCTTTCACCTAATAAAAGCTTGTCCTTAGCTTGGTTTTCCCATTATACTGACTGGGATAGGGCAAGATGCTTACATATTTGCACTCCCAAACTTCCCAAGTAGTGGCTTTGTGAAGCGTGAGCCATTAGCAATGGCCACAACATTAGAAACGCACAGGTGACTAACCTGCTCACTACAACACTCCACAGTCATAGCAGAGGCTGTGTCTCTGGGAGGTTCAAGCTCCCTGAAGTCAGAGTGATAGTTAACTGCTCTGAAACACTTAAGCTATTTGTCCATACTAGCTTTGCTCCAAGGTGTAAGGGAACATCATGTGGCATAAGTGGCTCCTTCATGTTGTTATACAAAACATTACACATTGCACTGTCTCTCACAGCACCTGCTGTCCGAGTTCCTGCCTGACCAGAGTAACATCTCCATCTTTGCCAAAACATCTCTGTGCCTTGGTGACCAGCATGAATTCTTGACAACACCTACGTTCTCATAACTTTGGCTAGAACTATTCTGGGTCCTTTGTAGGAAACTCTATTTTGCATCCTGATTTCCTCCCAATACACCACGTATTCCCTAATGCTGTCAGGATCCCTGTCTTTTATATCTGATCTTCCAGCTTGCAGCATGGCTTTCAGTGCTTGTAGTATTTCATCTCATTTTCCATCTTCAGCTAGGTAATGATCTGAGGGACAGAGGCATACACCACAGGGAAAAGAAGAGTAGAGTCCTCTCTGAAAGACCTGACGTTTCTTACATTTTACAGATACTTTGCTGATGGGCATATTCAAAATGCAGAGCGTTAATTTCTCAAGATTTTGTTTCTGTTTGCTGAAGGATGTCTGATTTTTTTGCAAGACTCTCAATTTGGTGGTTCCCTCTTGGACCAATACAAAGTATCTTGAGACACTGCTACTCCTGAGAAAAGTTTGCAATGTATAGTTCAGATCCCTTTTTATTTCATTTGAGCACATTCTTTGTGCTCAGCCCTGTAGAGACAACAGAAAATATGGAGCCTGCCCCAAGAAGCCCATAATCAAAACTGCTCAAGACAATATAGTAAACAGGAGCAATTTTGTTGTTGTTGCTTTTACCTTTTAGGATCTGGATGAGAAAAGGGAGGTTGTTCAGCATTTGAGGAGAGAGAGGAGTACCAAGTATTTGAAGCAGCAGGGAAGAAGGTGCAAAGAGGGAAGTGGGAGGATAGAATGGTTAAGGCAAGGAGAGACTCTTGGATGGAGCACAGACAGCAAGTGGGAAGAGGAGGGAGAGATGAGAGCACAGATGCAAATGGGTGGAGTCATGAAGGGGTTTGAAAGTAAAGACGAAAAGCTTGGAAAGCAAGAGGAAGCCAGTGAAGGGGCTTGAATAAGGCAGCACATGCCTCTAGACCCCTATCTCTTTACTTCTAGAGGATTCAGGGGCAAATTGCAGGGAAAGATGTTATCCTGAGGCTTAGAGTCTGAATCAGCACTGATCACAGCTTGCCATGCAGATCAAATCCCCTGGATGCAAGCGCTGTAGCCTGGCACTGCTTTTTAATCGGTGCCTATGGCAGCTTCCTAGACAACAGAGACTTTGACCTTCAGGCTGTCTTTCCTGTGGCAGAGTTGAACCTAGTTCTGGCTCACTTCAATCACTCTGAATTGTTACATCCTCGTTGACATCTTAGTGTCTAAGTGCTGATTGCTGCATGACAATTGCTTTCACTTGCTCCGAGGCTTATTATGCTGCGTCTGCCACTCCCAGGGAGTGTCCTTGTCTGACAGTTGATGGAGTGGCTTATACACATCATACAGGTGGAAAAAAGGCATTAAACCTCGTACTGCCTGCACACTGGCTAGCTTAGGCATAGCCAGAATTGCATACATCTTCTTTGCATCTGGACACATCCCCTCAGCAATGAGCAGATGGCAAATGAAAGAAACTCCTTTTGTCTCCTGGCTCTCTGTAGTATGTTGCTGTGGTCAGTTACTGCTTTTTCCACTGTCTCACCACAGCCACATACCAGAACACCTTCTGCAATAGCCACTGCTTGATGCTGTTGCTGCTGGTACTCTTCTGGAGCATCTGAAATACCAAACAGCACCTGGCGCCTTTGATATTGCCCCACTGGGAACCAAGGTACTAGAGACATGTGCGTCTTGAAGCTGACCCACCACAAGCTTCTCAATACCCTTTTCTTGAGGAGGGGAAGGTAGAGACAGGGCTGTAGTTGGCAAGATCTTTGTCACCCAATACAAATTTCTTGAGTAAGGTCTTGACACTTAGGGGCTAGTGGGAGCTGTCCCTCCCCAAGCAAGGCATAATTGGTCTCCATTAGCTCCACATCCAGTCTTTCATTAATCGGATGGGGAAGGGGTCCATGTCATATGAGACAGAATGGTCCTCGCATTGTCTAGTGCCTTCAGAACCTACACCTGTGTGACAGGCTCAAGTTGCCTCAGGAGTCCAACCACCCCGTGCACTCTGAGCCCATTTCCACAGATCTGGTGGAAATGACACAAATTCACTCTTTTCTGCAGGACAACAGCTTTGCACAACAGGACATGTTAGATTCTGAAGTCAGGTGAAGACAGCTCAGCCTCAGTGTTTAGTCTAAAGTCGTCTGCCCCGCTGTTGACGAACCAACACTGTCATGTAAGGCTGTCCTTTGCAGGTAAACAGCTGATATCTGAAGTTGTGAATCTCAGCCAGACACTAGCTGGGTTAAGAGGCAGCAACACAAGCATAAGTACAGCACATTGGCTAGATCACTTTCTGTGCAGTACCGGTGAGACAAGAAGATGGTCACTGCATAGTGTGCTGTGTGTGTGCATGCACAGACTTCCGGAGTGTCCTTGGGCAAGTCACATGGGGTACATCAGCACTTCAAGCTTGAGGTTTAAATTCCAGCTCAAGGAAACATACCCGCATTAGCTCTCATTGAGCTAGCATGCTAAAAATAGAATTGTAGCCATGGCTATGTGAGAAGCGGGAGGGGCTAACAGTCCTGAGTTTGTACCTGTCCAAGACACTACGTGCGTACTCAGGTGGCTAACCACTCCCACTACTTGTGGTTCTATTTTTATCACACCAGTTCAATCACAGCCTGTGTGGGTATGTCTTCTCAAGCTGGAATTTACACCTCCAGAGCGAAGTGTAAACATACCTGCAGTCTCTCTGTGCCTCAGTTCTCCATCTGTATAATGGGAATAATAGCACTTTCCTACCTCCCAGTGATGTTGTGAGGATAAATATATTAAAGATTGTAAGAAGCTCAGATTCTACAGTGATGGGGGCCATACAAGTATGATAGATAGACAGACAGACGTGTTCCTTCTGGTGGCTAGAGCCACAGAGCAGATAAGGGATCTGCTACTGCTACCAACTAAGGGAGCTCATCTTTATGACAAGTAGCAGAAGCCTGTGTTTTTTTAGAGGTCAACTACTCTGCTCCCCAGGTGTGTGAGAAAGTTATCTAGTTGCTGTGCCTGGAGCACTAGGATTATTACATTTGGAAACCTGCCATCATTATGTAATAAGCAAATACTGAGAGGTCACATGGCATCCTCAACAAAGAGAGATGTGGACATCATCTGGATCACTGTAATTTGCTTTAGACAGCAGAACAGCATGGGTTCTCTGAACCCGCTGCTGATCCCTTTCCTCTGCTGGAGCATAGGACACAAGAAGCCAATGCATCCTAGAACAGAATAAGCTCAATGCATCAAACTGATACCACATATCTTGTAGATATCACAATCTGTGAACCACAATATCACCTCTTGGAACATCACACACACACACACCTCTGCCTATGCCTGTGATGCCTTATCACCAAATCTGACAGCACTATGAAATCTTGGAAAATGTGACTGTTCAAACTATTTCACCTGGCAATGGGGTGACCACTGCCCCAGAACTGCAAAATCTCAGCTATGATACACTGAAGCAATTTTACAGTGTAAGGGCTTGACAAAATTTTTCTTGTCTGTTTCCTTCTTCTATTAACCACAATTGATATGACTAGTCCTTCTTATTATTATTATTATTGATGATGATATTATGAGTAAATTGTATCAGATTCTTTCATTTTGCAAAGGGAGATGAGACAGAATGTACTCTAGTCATTTGCATTAATTAATTGTTTACTCTATGAACTCCTGAAGCAATGCCTGCTAAAGAGAGATTTCCTTAATCTTAGTTTTGTGGTTGGAAATCAGAATTAGCAAACAGAAATTTTAAAAATGTCTAGTTTCTAATGCTGTCCATGTGCTCAAACAGAATACAGGATAGTACAACATGGTTTTTTGGGGGGAAGTGGGGACAATATGCAAGCATTGCTCCCCTCCAATCCATGCGAGATGGATAGAACATTTTTTTCCTTTTTAATTAAAGTTTCATACTACATATGCAGGCATTGTTCTTCCCTGGATCTTCAGGCTTGAAGCTGATTAATTTACTTACTGTTCTTGTGATAGAGCGGCTTACAAACATCAAATATTGCCCAGTACCTTTGATATCATATTTCAGTAAACTTTATTGAGCATGGAATGCTATTCTAACAAACAAGTGCATCCTGAAATGTCCACTAGATGGCCACAGGCAAATATGTACGCGTATAGACAGACAGACAAACCAACAAACTCTCTCTCAGCACATATTTTGTACAGTCACTAGGATGCAGGTGTACATCGCTGTTTGAGAGTCTGAGATTGAGGCAATGAATACCTGGCATTAAGAAGCTCTTCTCTAGCTCTTCTCACCACTGATTCATAGTCAATTTCCCCTTGTCCTGCAGATAAACCAACGTGCAGCCATTTTACGACAAATTTCTTCAGGTCTGATATTACCTGTGTCTCAAACATCCTGCTGCTTTCTCAGATACCAGACCTGGTCCCTTGTGTTATCCTACAGATTAACAACTCATAAACAGGAGGGGTCTCCGACTGAGAAAATAGCAGGAAATAATAAACCTCACCTGATGGCCAGGAAAGCATGGCCAAGGAGGCAGTGAGCTTTGCTGGGTATTTTTTTTCCCCTTGACCCTCTTTCTTGGGTGATTTTATCTGCTCCCATAGTCTCATCTGTCATCTCTATGCTGATGATTCCCTGATCTACTTCAATCCCTAACATCTCCCTGTCTAATCTGGCATCTCTGACTGGCATGTCTCTGAAATGTCCTGCAACCATCTCAAACTAAACAAGGCAAAAGCTGAATTTCTCATACCTTTTCCCAAGCTCTCACCTTGCTTCACATTATCTAGCACATTGAAAACACCAATGTCAGTCAGTCATCCAGACTGTCAACCTCTAATTTCTGATGCTCCCTTCTCTCTCCATATCCAGCTCTTGACAATCCTGGCACTTTCTCCTTTATGTCATCTCTAAAACCCCGCCCTATCTCTCAGTTCCAACCACTAAAACCTATATCAACATGCTGGCCTTCTGTTCCAACCACCTCCTTTCCATCCACCTCCCCTCCAGTCTGTGAAACACTGCTCCTAAAATTATCTTTCCCTTCTGCAGCTGTGAACATGCCACTCCCCTACCTCTTCACTCTTCCTCGAAAGAAGACTTCCTCTTGCCTTGGGTATCACATTGGAGCATCTTGTCCCCACCTCCAAAGCCTTGAACAATCCTGCCCCTGTCAGCATCTCATCCTTCACTCCACTCCTCCTTCCCTTCCTCCTGAGGACAATACACCTTCCTTTGTATCCTTCTCCTGACATCCTCCTTCCACTCTTGATTTTACCTTTTCTTCCACAACCCTCCCCCTTATGTTTCCCTCAGCTTGGGCATCAATTAGTTAGCTTCCCTCTCCTGATTCAAAACCCTTCTGAAAACATGCCTTCCCCCCAGTGCTTTCAGTGATAATCCACTGAAATGAAGACACCACTGCAGCAATATTGATCCCTCTGCCTTTTCATCAAATGTGTCCCACTACATTGTCTGGGTCCGATTTAAGCTGCAAACAAACCCCTTGAGGCAGAGACTCTCTCTCCCTCTCTTTGCACATCACCAAGCACATTGTTGATGCTCAATAAATCAATTAATTATAACAACAGTGCAAGTCTTGACTGGATCTTGATAACTCCCTAGCGAGTCTTGATTGCCAGCCAGGGGTGCAATCGTACACTTGGCTCAGATACTGCTCTCAGATAGGTACTGGGCCCTCCTCCTACGTGCCCAGGAGTGGAAGACCTGGCCTGGCTTGGAAACTTCCAGGCTGCTCAAGGAGGCTGCGGCATGTTTATAAACCAGGAAGCTGTTTATTGCTGTTTATTCAAATGTAATGTCAAGATTATTGGCACTATTTATGGTGACATCACTTTCTATGGAGGGTGTAAAAGGGCTATGAAGTTAAACGAGCACAGTAAAGGTGGCACACGGCCTGCATGGCTGATCACAGAAGTCATGACTAGCATTGTCCCTGCTGCTTGCCTAAGCACAGCACAAAGGAGCTTTGCACTGACACCAGGAAGATGGATCCCACCATGCTGGAGGACAAAGGCCTTTCATTCCACGCTCAGCAATTTGTAACTACTTCTGCCTCTGGACTCACCTCCACACCTCTTGAGGGGGAGGATAAATCTATGTGCAACTTAAAACATGCAATTGTCTGGCCTTCATTTGAGAAGCTGTCACTTGCTGCTAGTGATCTTACCAACTACTGACTTGTCTGAAGTCTCTCCCTTCAAGGTTACCTCCCTCACAAGGTTGCTGCAAGCTAACTACACTAGTTCCTCTTCTCCGATAACACCTTGGACCCTTCCAGGCTGATTTCAGACTGGCACGTGGCATGGAAACACTTCTGCTTTCACTGATGGACTGTAGACAAGCTAATGTAATATTAGGGTTTATGGGCATGCTAACATTGCTAGATCTGGTAGCATCTTTCATCACTTCCATCATGTGATGCTACTGACCCACCTATGGGAGTTGAGAAGGTGTAGCAGGCATCATGTTCAGCTGGCTTCACTCCTTCCTCTTGAATAGATCCCTGCGGCTAATGATGGGCACTATTCCACAGCACTGAGGGCTCTCTCCTGTGACACTCCACTAAGCTCATCCCCGTTCATCACCTATGGTAGGTCACAGGGGAGACTGGGAGACACTGTGGGCTACAGCGATGCCACCCCACTCTTGCTGTCCTCATGAAGCACACAGACATACTATCACACTAATTCCCCGGTGTCTGAGAGAGTTAGGAATGGGGATAGGAAACAGATGGCTCAAGATCAATCCTGGAAAACTGAGGTGCTACTGGTAGAGAGGGAAGAGTTGTAGCCATGGCTGTGCCCTCAGCCTTAAGGTGGATTCCCTGCTGCTCTCAGGAGCCCAGACAGAAGGTGGAGCCAGAACTGCTTATGTTCCAACTTAGCCAAGAGACAGTGCCCTTACCTCTTGAATGTGGACTTGACCACAGTGATCCATACTTCGGTCACCTCCAGGCTGAACTAGTGACATTGCTTGTTTGATACATGCTTTGTGGGTAACCCACAAGAGCGCATCACACCAACACTCCACACTCTGCTGATTTCCTATCCAGTCCTGGTTTGGTATCTAGGCTTTGGATATGTTCTTTAAAGCACTAAGTGGACCTGGGTCTGGCTACCTGATACACTCTGTCTCACTGTGCAGGGTAGCCACACTCCGTAGGGATGCTAAGGCAGGCAGAGCTCAGTTTCAAACTCATGGAGGGTAAGTAGGAGAGCCCTGGGCTGTGGACTTCACCATGGTTGGAGATCAGGCTGAGCAAGAATGTTGCCATTTTTAGGGCTTCATTATTGTTACTGATTGTTTTTACAGCACCCCAAAGCA
This sequence comes from Chelonoidis abingdonii, assembly GCF_003597395.2. Lineage (NCBI taxonomy): Eukaryota > Metazoa > Chordata > Testudines > Testudinidae > Chelonoidis > Chelonoidis abingdonii. The sequence goes on along the minus strand of NC_133772.1, from coordinate 109,783,143 downwards.
TGCTGGGAACTTTACAAAACAAGTGAGACCCAGGCCCTGCCCTGAAGGGCTTAGACAGGACACAAATGAGACATAAACAAAAAAAAGGGATTAAAGAGGGAGTCCAGGGTTCACCTTGCCCAGAGAACTCATGTTAAAATGCAACATTGGGTTTCAAATGTGCTAGATACAACATTGTAGATAACACATTTCAAACATACACATGAATCCTAATCTAGACAAGTCCAAAGATCCATTTTACAATAATACAAAGGATGACACTTCACAGGGTTTTGTCTGGTCTTGTCCAGCATGTGTCAAGCTGACCTGAGGGGCCACTAGAAACAAGTGAAGTATGAGGGCTGAGTAGCATCTCCTGAAGGCCAGTGGAATAATCCAGTTGCATCAGACGTGCCTGAAGAGGTAAGGCAAGCCTTGTTGAAGTCTATCCACAGTCAGATACCTTTCTGTTGCTTCCATATTGTGTGAGTTCTCTCCACAAACGTATGGCCCAACTCTACCTGTCAACTTATCAGAAATCGTAAGATAAGCAGTCAGCTTAGCATTTAGATGAGAGGAGGCCTCCAAAGAAGAGACATAGGAAGTAGTATGGGTTGTGCTGTAGCACTGCTCTCCTCTCTGACTTTGTACCAACCCAAATGCCCCAGTGTGGTGCGCTTCACGGAGTGGTGCAACTCAGCAGGGTGCTCTCCCTCCTGAGTCAATGCTGACCCCCATGCCCATCCATGGGACTAGGGAGAAATGTGCTATGATACGTGCACATTTTCGGAGGAAATATAAAACCATTGTGGTATCAGGCTACACCAAAGGCTCACTCATTAAATCTCCCACGGCACTTTTTGTAACATAGGGAGCTACAGCCTTGGGGGGCCAGACTGAGCCTGTGAATATCTGCACTGACTTCTAGGCCTTTTGTTTAGAGCCATCATATCCCACTCCAGAGGGCGAGTAGTCCCTAAACACAATGCACACTGAAGAATGTAAGTACTTTGGTATTCTTCAGGATCACAGACACTATGGCAGCATGAGGGTAATGTCAGAGAGAGAGAGAGAGAGAGAGAGAGAGAGTACACATGTACAACAGCCAGTGTGCCCAAATCTCAACACCCGTTTACTGAGACTAGGCTATGAATAATCAATAGGAGATTACAAGACACTGATGCTGCTAACCAGCTCCCTCCCTTCTGCTCTTTCCAAGATTAATCTCCATTGGATGGAAACCTCCAGAGAGGGAAGCAGGGGAAGGGGAAGAGCAAGAGATCTCCAGAGGCTCATCTAGGTTTAAATATTGCCCAGTGAAATATTGGAGGAGAGGGGGAGGGGAAGCACACACACAGCTCCATGCTGGGGGCTAGACTACAAAGGGGTGAATATCACACAGTCTATGAAACCTCCAGTTAGTGCACCAGCAATTAGCAGGTGAGTTGATCCCAGGGTTAAGGTGCTAGCCAGAGAGCCAGGTTCAGTTCCCTGCTCTATCACAGCTTTCCTGTGCAACCCAGACCAAGTCCCTTAGCCTGGCTGTGCCTCACACCCTTACCTGTAAAATGGGGACAACAGCACTTCCTTGCCACGGTGGGGTCTTGGTTAACAATTGTTAACAATTGTGAGGTGCTCAGGTGTTATGGTAATGGGAGCCATCAGTACCTACAACAGACCGACAGAATTTCCCAGAAGTGCCTCAACCTGGGTCCAGTTCTCAGGGACTTCCCAACACTACTGAGGTTTCCATGCAGGATCCTCGAGAATCCTGAGCTACACGTAATGTGCGTATTAACAGAATGACTTGGGCTGTAAGCTTTTCCAGGCAGGCACTGTGGCTGTGGAGCCCCTACCACCAGGGCAACAAACTCATTCAGGGAGAAGGGCTACGTTCCCACTGTAGGTAGGAGACTGGAGCAGAATTCTAGGACTCCACACCCATCTCCATCCACAGCAGAACACCTGCTGCTGTCAATGGGAGATTTGACACAGATCAAGGGTAGAAGCTAGGTTCCTGTTCTTTATTAACTATTTTGGTGTCACACTCAGTAACACTTGGCAGAAAAATGCATCTCCCCTGTAGGCCAGAGTTACTTCTGCCCTTTGTTTCTCTTCCTTCTCCCTCCATCTGTGCCTGTTTCTCTCCTTCCTTCTGGTTTTTGTGTCTCCTCAGATCTTCCCTCTGCCTTTTCTTCCTTGTATCCATTCCCAATCCGCTGGGCTCCTCTCCGAATACTGCCCCCATTCCATTTGCTGAAAGGAGCAGTAACACAATTCATGTCGACATTAACACGTCCTTTTGGTTGACACTTCAATGAAATTAATAGGAGTCTGAACAGTGAATGCCTCTCTGAGGCATTGTTTCAGGCTGGCTGCAGACTTAGGAAGACAGCAGTGTATCCATTCACTCTCCGTTCACCTATGGAAGCTTTTCTTTGTGACCAGGAGGGCTAGAAACTTACTTTTTTACAAAATGTAACCAATAGAGTAACCAATAGCCGGATCAGTGTGGTGCTTTGTCCCTCTAGTGCTGACTGGGCCACAGCTAGAGGTTGAGGCAGCTTTTACAGCCTTAGCAAACGGAGCTCAGTCTTTTAGCTCAGGAATTAGAGGGTCATGACATTCTGCACAATCTGAATATGTCACGCAGGCCACAACAATACAGCAGACGGGCCAGATCCAGCCTGCAGTCAATACATTTGGCACTCCTTGACTTACCCAACAGGTCCTGCTACTAACGCAAGTCCCCAGGTGTTATGGCACTATAAATAATAAGACCCAATTTATGATTATTTATTCTGCTCCCTTTCTTCTTGGTTGTTAGTCATCTCCTTTGGTCATTTACATAGCAAGCGGTGCTGGCAAGTCCTTGTTTCATGCAATAAGAAATCATTTTATCACTATGCTCACGACAGCTCTTACTCCAGGCCTCTGCATATATGGGGCAGGGAAGAAACCCTCAGCAGTCCAACGTACCAGGTCAAATGAAGCACAAAGGAAAGTACCACCAGAACATCGCCAGCCGACACAACAGGCGAGATGGCCATAGTCAGAGCAGAAGAACAGGTGGAAGAATGTGACAACCAAGAGTAATAGGTGAAGAAATCCTCTCCCTGGCACTAGCACCTGCCCCAGCTGTGATGCAGCAGCACAGAATGCTGTGCTGGGCAGAAAGACAGCCAAGGAGAGGGCAGCTCGAGCTTGGGCAGAGGCTCGGAAACCACCTGAAGGGGGCAGTTGGAAAAAGATGTTAGAGAAGAAGGCGGGAAGGAGAAGGATCTAGCTGCTGAGCCTGCAGAGGAACCGGAGCTGGGGTAGGAGGTGAGGTAATAAAAGAAGAAGAGAAGAATAAAAGTAGGAAACTGGGGAATAAGAAGGAGGTTAGCAGAAGCAGAAAAAAAATAGACCTGGGTATGTGAGCAGACACTATTAGAGAAGGGAAGTAAAGGGAAATAAAATCCAGAGAGCGAGTATCAAGGGAATAAACCAAACGGAAATATAATTGGTGGGAAAAGGAATTGATCAAAAAGCTGTGTTAGATGCAAACAGATCCTGGAAGGACCTAAAATACAGAAACGTAGAGTGTGACTGTTTGAACGTCTATTGAAGGAATACAGTTTAAAGGTGGCTAATGTTAAAATGATGGCCCACTAGGTGAGGAAAGCCCACTTGTGCTTAAACTTGGTGCAAAGAGGTACACGCACGTAAACATCAAATCTAAGGAGCACTTCAAGCTGAAGGAACAAAGAACTGGACAACCAGAGTGGAGTGGGACTTACAGCCAAGAAGAAGAGCCAATTCTCCTCTGAAGTGACACAGTATATTGTAATCTCTCTTGTTCTTGTTAATAATAATGTGTTTGGTACTAACTGTAGAAGCTCCCAAAGGTTAAGGAGTTGGTAACCTATAGATCATTACTATAAATAGTGGGTCTTTGGTAATGTTCTATATTATTTATGCTCCCAGTACAATTTGAGGGTTTCCCATATAAAGTTCTAAAATTTACAAATCATCCCTGTTGGCTCGGTTTGCCTCTGCCTCTCCTCACAGCTAGTGTAGACCAGCCTGGCTGGGTCAGCAGAAATGCAGAGGGCAAAGGGCTATGAGCCTCCCTGGTTATCCCTAACGACAGGAGCCTGCCCTTGAAGGAGATGAAGAGTCTGAGACCAGGCCAGATATGGACAGTTCTCTGACCAGTGCCCAAGAAGACAGGAAGCCACCAGAGAGAAAAGGCAAGTACTGCTATTTAGCCTCACTGTTTGGGCACGTCACAGCTATGCCACAGCCCACATCTCAGCTCCTGTCTCTTCCTACCCCCGCCCCTTGCACCTCACACTCTGCCTACTCCTCTTTTAATGCAGCCCTGGCCTTCTTCGCCCCATTCATGACTCCTGAAATTTTTGCTCCATTCCCTTCCTCTTTCTGTGCACGAAGCACTCTCACTCCCAGCCTTCAGCTCCCTCCTCACCCTTACTCCTTTCAGTTGCTTTGCAGCACAGGTCTCCACACCCATGTTTTCTACTTTAGCTAGAACACAACATGGCTAATGGTATGATCCACTACCCGTGTTAGAGAATGTCCTCTCCAGTGCAGTGCACCCTTGCCCTTGCTGTCTCTTCTTTATCCTTCTTCTTCCCAAAACTCCATTGCCTGTTGTCTTCTCCTTTCTGTTCCAGAAAGGAGTTTTCTGTATAACTTGGGAACCCTGTTGATGAGGCTTGCTTGGCTTTGTTTGTGACCCAGCGCACATGGATAATCAAAATTCCCCAGGATCTGAGCTGAGAACACCGAGAACTGCCCCAGGAAATTGTCCTCCTCGTCTTTTTCCTGTTCTGAGAGATCTTTCTGCTTTGTTTGTCATTCCCCCAAAATGTCTCAACCATTCTTCATTGTCCAGTTGTAGCTTACTAGCACTGAAAACGGCTCTGACATACTTCGTTAGTCCTCCACCTCCTCTTCCCTCTCTTGCTTCCAAGTAGGTTGTGCCCCATGTACATTCCAGTTAGTGGGATGATTCCCATGAGTTTCCATCATGCTCACAACATTGTTGAACTGTTGAGGAGGAGACAGAACCAAGCATTCTGCCCCGACCAACAGAACTGGTCCAACTTGGCAGAAAGCGCACTGACAACATGCTCTTAAGGGGCGGAGCAATGTGTGCCTTTTGCCTACACACTGAAGAACTCTGCGCAGCATCATGCTTCTCTGAGTTCCCAGTGGGGTGGAACCACTCCACCCTCCCCAAATCAGGGCCATGGTTTAATGGCATCATCAGGCCCCTTCTGTCTAGGAGATCAGAACCTGTTCTGCTTGAGTGACACCTGCCTCCTGTTCTTCCTCAGAAGGCATTCCAAAGCTCTAACTTGCAAACCCTTCTCTACAGTGGCAGATCCCACATCAGTTTGTCTCCAGTACCAGTCTTCTCTTTCCTTCTTTTGCACTTGGCGCTAGAAGAATCTCTGCTGAGAGAGTCAGTATCACTCCTGACTTAAGTACTCTTCCCAGGACTCTAAAACGAGTCTTGGTCATACCAAGTCTTCCTTTGCTGCTGTCATTTATCGCCATAAGGACTGTAATCAGTGAGAAATCCCCACCATCACATCCATCATCTGGATAAAGAATCAGCTTTGGCAGAGAGGAGGCAGCAGATTTTATTTTATTTCATCTGATCCCCGTATCTCATGATAGGTCCTCACTATAGAATCACCAGTAGACTCGCATGTCTGTCTTGCAGTAGGCTCTCTTATACTCCCTTTTTATCACCACTGGTTTGCTAACGATTGTACTTTGCCTGTCTCAGTTAAGAGATCGTGAAGGTTGCAGGACATACTGCTTTGGAAATGCCCTGGTTTGCTCTCTTGTGTATATGTGATATGATGATGTCCTCTTTAGTTACATGATCACTTCCCATTTCTCAGATACGGGACAACTGGCTTTTTCTATTATACTTGTGTTGATTTCATGGTCAACATGGCCCAGTGTATTTTTATTGTCATAGTCCTTTAGGTTCACTTCTCACTGAGTTCTGTATCTTAATCATTTAAGCAGAAGCCACAAACTCGACAATTGACAACCCTGCAGCAGTACAGCAACTCTGGTGAAATTCAGGGGCTGAGGCAGTTCACAGCTACATTAGCTTAGGTGGCTAGTGTGCACTGGCCAATGTTGTTAGCATTCTGAGTTGTATACTCAGGGCTAGAGTCTACCTCTTACAGGCAGACACACACTAGAGGGAGAGTGATGCCAACCTCAGTGAAAATGCAGCAGATGCTCCCTTAGGCTCAGTTCCTGCCTCTGGCCCCTGCCCCATCTCATCCCACTGCCTCCTCAGGTAGCTAGAGCCCAGAGGAACATTAATTGGAAGCAGAGCCTGAGTGCTACAAGCACATCATAGTCAGCCACTGGTGGGGGCACAAGAATGAAGAGAAGGTGTCATGAGCCCTTTGTCTTCTCAGGCTTGCACAACTGCTCAGATGCCAACTACAGTCATTGGCACTTAACCTGTAGTGCAATGAGCACATGTGGTTTCTAGGTATGTGCCTCTCCTAGACTCCGTCTGGCCTTCACAGCTCAATGCGCAGGAGTGCAGAATGCTACACACAGTATCTTAAGAGTGAAGAACAATTGTAATTTTTATTGTGTTTGACAAATAGCACGTGGCTATGTAATTAAGAACTGTCTGCACTGCTGTAAATGAGAAACAGCTCCACTGAAAGGACCGGTGTTACCCCAGCCTAAGAAGAGAATCGGGCCCACCATAAACATATATACCAGGGGTAGGCAACCTATGGCTGCTGAAGGCAGCACGCAAGCTGATTTTCAGTGGCACTCACACTGCCGGGTCCTGGCCACCGGTTCAGGGGGCTCTGCATTTTAATTTAATTTTAAATGAACCTTCTTAAACAATTTAAAAACCTTATTTACTTTACATACAACAATAGTTTAGTTATATATTATAGACTTATAGAAAGAGACCTTCTAAAAATGTTACAATGTATTATTGGCACGTGAAACCTTACATTCGAGTGAATAAATGAAGACTTGGCACAGCACTGCTGAAAGGTTGCTGACCCCTGGTATTTACACACAAGATGACAGACCCAGGCCTGCATGTAGAAGCTTAACTTTGGCATTTCCAGACTGTGATCCATTTGTGTGTCTTGGCTGTGTAGACTAAGATTTTCCAGGCAGAGACTGGTTCTCTCCCTGTGCGTGTTCAGCACCAGCATGGTGATACTGCAACTGGGGCTGCGTGATGTTGCTGTAATATAAATAAATCAACAGAAACATGCCAGTAACAAAGAGTGAGGCCAATTCAGATGTTTTTTGAGCACATTCTCAACTGCTACTGAAGTGGGAGGAGCCACACACCAATAGAGATTAAAAATACAGGCAGGAAACAGCAATATTTCATTCTGTTTGGCATAAACAGAGCTAATCTAGCTGGCTAAAAGTAATCCCAAACTCAGGTACTCAGTGAGAGGGAGGAATCTGAGATGTGAGAACAGTATAGAAAGTCTGAAGGGCCAGGGTGTAGTGCAGCAGTTTAGACAGGAGCTTGCCCTGTGATATGGCAAGGAAAGATGCTAATGCACTGCTGGGCAGCGTACGCCATGACCTCATCCAAGGAACAAAGATGGGAGCATCTGTCCTCTACACAGCTTAGGTATGAGCCCTTCAGAAATGCTGCATTCAGGCCCCAAGTCAGCAAAGCATTTAAGCAAGTCCTTTGCTGAATTAAGGCCTCAATTCTTGGCACATCCTTACCCCAGGAATAGTGTCAGATTGGACCTTTCGGGATCAGGAAATAGACCCTGTGTCATGGTGCTGACAGTGAATGGAGTCTTTTGTTCTCTGGTAGATGATAGGGCCCAGGACTGTCAGGATGTCCATGCTCCAGCAGTTGACATGGTAACGGAGCTCAGTTCAGTAGCATGGACAGGTCAGATCAGTTGTGTAGCACCATGGCTCAGGCTTGGCTGAGGACAACGCTCTATCCCAGCAAACTGCTGCCACCTGCCCTGGGGGTTGACACTCCCCTCCCAAGTTGCATCCACCCAGGGGCCCCAATAGCCAGAGAGCAGAGAGTCACTTCCGAGTCAGAGGAAGGACATTTTCCCCCACGACATCATGCTCCTTATCACACAACTTCACCTGGGAGTTTGTGTTTGATGCGCCGTGCACCGGCATGAAGAGAGAAGCAATAAAACCAGTTATGCTGCACTTACACCTCCCCTCCCCTGCTGGGGCTTTGAAGAAACATGCAAATCAAGGTGCTGGTATTAATATTTATTTATTAATATTTAATAAAGCTTCAAGCTTTATTAGCTAGCAGCCAGCAGCTTCCACTATGCCTACGTTCAGACTGCACAGCATCACACGCCAGCTGGGGACCAACACAGAGTCCCTCTCAGGCTGGCTGCATGGCAGGGGAGCAGACACCACCTCATACCCAAAGTCAGATGGCAGGCTCTAAGCTAATGCTTCCAGCTTCGCTTGATCTGTTTGCGAGAGTTTGCCAGACCCTGCTGGCATTAGCACTGCTCAGATTAGAGTCAGGAGATGCCTGTTTGTTCATACCGCCTCCAGCCAAGGTGGCCTGCAGCAGGCCTCAGACGCCACCACTGCTGTAGAGTATAACTGCAGCAGTTTCTTCTTCACCTCAGTCTCCAGTTTCTCCCACGCAGTGGCTCAGACAGGCTTCAAGTCAGGAAAGGACAAGAGTAATTTGCATCTGCACCAGGGCTTCTGGTTTTGATGCGCCCAATGGTTAGCATGCAGGACAATAGTGACAATATGCTTTTTATATCTATATATAGGCCCTAGGATCTGCTGCAACACCGCCCAATCACAGTGGAAAGATAGAGGGCAGCGAAAAGGCAGGATGGATTAATTCTGGCAAAGAAGAATCCAACAGCTTTTAGAGCTCTATCAGGAAACAGAGAAGCGCTATAGAAAACAATCATCCATTAAGATATGAAGAGGGGTGTGTGTGAAATTAACCATGACTCTAAAATGGCTGTGATATTGACCTGCATTTTTAAAAGTCTGTGCTCAACAAAATCAGGGAAGTTATAAAAATAAAGCAACTAAGGGGAAATCTGCACATACCAGTCAGCTGGTCCCTTTGACATGCACCCCAGGGCCTGATGAGAATTAACTATTGAAGATACTGTGCCCCCCAACTCAGGTCATGAAAAGTTGGGGAAGTATCAGAGGATTAGAGAGAAGTGAATTCCTCAGCCAGAGGAAGGAGTGAGCATGACAGTTACTAGCACACATTTAGAGTAATTTTCAAGAGCACCTTGCTCCCATTTTCAGTCATTGTTGAAAACAAGATTGAGACAATTTGAAAGTTTTACCCTAACTTCTATCTCTAGGAAAATAATGGAACAAATATTGAGGAGAGTAACTCATGTCTAGACTCTCACAACTGTACTCACCCATACAGAGACCTCCCTTACACTCTTGCCTGGACCATGGTCCTGGCTGTGGTAGGGAAAGCAAGAGCTAGGCACCCAATGTTCCCTGTTGTAGGAAAGTGGGTGGGAGTAAGCCACTCCCCAACAAGGGGCTCAGTAACTTATTTCTTCAGCACAAGGAAAGACAGGGGAGGAACAGTCACTCCTGACTCATGTCAGCAATGTGCCAGCAATGCCCCTCTGCCATGTACATTGGCCAAACCAAACAGTCTTTACACAAAAGAATAAACGGACACAAATCAGATGTCAAGAATTATAACATTCAAAAGCAGTCAGAAAACACTTCAATCTCCCTGGTCACTTGATGACAGACCTAAAAGTCGCAATTCTCCAACAAAAAAAACTTCAAAAACAGACTCCAAGAAGAAACTGCAGAATTGGAATTAATTTGCAAACTGGAAACCATTAAATTAGGCTTGAACAAAGACTGAGAGTGGATGCGGCATTACACAAAGTAAAAACTATTTCCCCGTGCTAATTTTTCCCCCACTGTTACTCACACCTTCTTGTCAACTGTTGGAAATGGGCCATCCTGATTATCACTACAAAAGTTTTCTCCTGCTGATAATAGCACACCTTAATTGATTAGTCTTGTTAGGACTGGTATGGCAACACCCATTTTTTCCATGTTCTCTGTGTAAATATATCTTCCTACTGTATTTTCCACTGCATGCATCCGATGAAGTGGGTTTTAGCCCACGAAAGCTTATGCCCAAATAAATGTGTTAGTCTCTAAGGTGCCACAAGTACTCCTCATTCTTTTTGCTCATACAAACTAACACAGCTGCTACTCTGAATCCTGACTCTCAGCTAATTCCCTGCTCCTTGGTGTGGGTGTGTTGCCTCATACTTTGAGTTGACCCTTAACATCTAGTAGGTAGAGCCACAAACAACAAGAAGCAACGAGATATGTAAAAAAAAAAAAAACACTAAAAAGAAATGAGTTTGGAACATTAATTTGTGGCTGAAGGAAGTCAGTGGATTGAATGCATCTGCAGTTTAATGAAGCCCTTGAGAACCAAATGTCACAAAATTTTGATTTGTTTTAGCTGGACATGCCTATGCTTTCGTTAGCACAACCCCTTGCACATGGAATGCCACTCGAGCGAGTCCATCTTCTCATTTAATTCCTTCCCAAGGCTCACTTCCACTGCAATGTCTACAAGAAACTAACCAGCTATTAATGGCTAGATATAGGGATAGTCAGGGATAGTTTACATAATAAAAGTGAAAAATATATGGCAGTAAGAAGAGGTATTCCAGACACTCCATTTTTCTCTTGCCTACTATATCACTTCTCCTCCTCACAATTCAGCTGTTTTTAACTCAACTTTTTGGGGCAGGGTTCACATCTTCTATGTGCCCAGACAGCAACTAGCACATTTCTGGCAGTGCTAGAATAATAATTAGTTTGGATACAAGCATGAGCGTGTGCACTGAAAACTGTCTGAAGGACCATAAGCAAAGGGGAATGAATTTAGAACTAAACAAGCATTTTACGCAAGAAGTGCTAAAGCAGAGAACTCCTCACATACCAATTAAAACACAAGTGCCGAGAAACACCAAGTGCCTTGAGAAATACTCAGAATAATATTGTTACTAATCCATATGTCTGCTTACTTTTAACTCACTTGTACACTTCCTACACTTCTGAAAGCAGAGAGGAAGTTAAACACTTATCTGAGATTTCACTGCCCAGATATACCCCATGAGTTAATGGAAGATGATATATCTGTTGAGGAGATAGAATAGGCTATTTCAAAAGTACCTCATGGCAAAGCCCCCAACCCTGATGAACAGATTATTTTATTTTATACAGTTCAACAAAAACCAGTTAACTAATACCTGAAACTGTTCCGTATGCCCTGGCATTTTACCTCCATGTGTTCAACCATAACCTGCGTTTGTGCCTTAGGTTGGCCTATTTTACCTTCGATAAGGGCATAAAATCATCCCAAGTTTTAGCAAGCAGGAAGAATTTCGTCCTGGTCTGGTTTTTACCAATCACATAGTACTTACACAGGCAAGAGATGATCTCATAATATTAATATTCCTTAAGGTAGCAGAATGAATTGCATATTTCTACAGCAATTCCATCCCTAGATTCCAGAAAGGCCATTGATTGAATTGAGTAGTCAGTCCTCATTTCTAGCCTTGAGTGATAGAATTGGAGCCAAAATTCCATACTTTGATATGGCAATTGTACCAGACCTCAACAGCCATGCTCTTTAATAATGGTTGAGTCCAAAAACTTGGCCTTCAGTAAATTAAATATGCTGCCACTTGTCATTTTCTTTTATTATGGCTCCTCTAGCTCAAAAGGATTCATTCCAGTAACTGTATTTCCGGGGGGGGGGGAAATCAGGGATACTGATCACCTTCCGGGTTCTGTGTTTCACCTCTTAAGAGATCCCCCGTGGCCCATTCTCATGGGCTCCAACTCAGTTAGACATTGGAACATTAGAATTCAGTATTGGAGTTTGTGTACCCAGAGACTCTTTAGACCTTTTCAAGTTGAATTATCCTCCTTTAGCCCTGCACTTTAGAAAACAATCTTTCATAACTAGAATATACTTAACCTCTATTTTCCTGAATAAACACTATTAGTATGAACTTCCCTCTTCATCCCCCTGCAATTAATTACTTTCCCCCAATTCTTCCAGACCCAATCTCAGTTAAACTTCTTTAACAACTGCAGGGTGATATTAAAATGTATTTTGATAGGTGGCAGATAAAAATTAGACTGTGTAAGAGAAGAGATGTATTCAAATGGGGTCTCTAGGATTTGTGGTTCCATAGGGATCCAGTGCTGTTTGGAAGGGCATGGGCAGTATCGGCACTATTCTCATAATGAATCCAATAGTGCTGCTAGACAGTTAAGTTGTGAAACTCTAAACCACCGATGGGTTTTTTTTTTTTTGATACAGAATTATAAAGATCTCTTATCTGCTCTAATATAATTACATTGTTTACTCACCATACAAAGGTTATACTGACTAGAGTTGCCAGAATTCTTAAATACTTTCCATTCCCTTCTTCCCTCTGTAATAATTTATCATTTCCCCTAGAAGATTATCCTACTCTCCATCCAAAAAAAGACCAGCATGGTCTTACTAGATGTACCCAATTTCTTGATACGACTGGTCAGATATATTCCTTTGATCAGTATGCAACAGTATAATTACACCAATATATCATTATTTCAATAATCCCATACTTGGACTTTTACAGGGCAATACCACTTTGAATACAAGAGGCTTACCAGGGTTGGAAAATATAACATTTTAGATAACCAGAATTTAAATGCATCTAAAATCCACACAATACATTTAAGAGATCAGGATCCGCCCTCTTAAGAAGTATATAGGTAGATTTGGATATTAGATTCCTGATGACAGAGTGACTATATTTTGTGGAAGAGGCCAGACTCTTAACTCATCTCTTATGTTACCGTAGCTGGGAGTGGAGTCTCCCAGCCTGGGTAGATAGACTTGCACTAGTGGGGCTCAAGCTAGTGTGCTAAAAATAACAGTGCGGACATTCTGGCTCAGGCTGGAGCTTGGGCTCTGAAGCCTAGGAGATCAAGTGGGCTCGAGAGCCTGAGCTGGAACGTCCACACTGCTACATTCAGTGCACTACCTGAAGCCGTGCTAGCGCAAATCTACCTGCCTATGCTGGGAATCTCACTTCCAGCTGCAGTGCAGACACACCCACTATGTACTAACATGTGCATACCCAGTAGCAGCCTGCCTCACCCCATACAGATTGGCCTCAATTTATTTTGATAAATGTCACTTCAGTTCTGCTATAGGCGCTTTCAAACATGTGTGATGGGATTACACATTAATCCTGATATTTTGTGAAATGGTCACAATGCAAGTTACTAGGAGATAAGAGAGAGAACCTGCTAGAGAAACTAGTTCCTCCCTTGGTTTCCTTTTGACAGAGGAGACTTTCTAATGCTGCCCAGTGAGGAAATCCTCATGTTTCTTCTATGAGCATCTGCTTCAGCAAAGCATGGGACATCCTCGCAATGAGGAAAATTGCTACCCTAAAGAATTACTATCCATATTATCTCATTACCTGGACACCTGGGAATATTTTTACTGAGTGCAGTATAATGTATTAAAACCAGAAACGAGAAGTATTTGATACCTGTTAAGAACTCATGGTGCTTTGCTACAGGTATTGCTTGTGTGAATAGTTCTTGTACACCACTCTATTTCCGTTTTTCCATTAATTTTTATATTTATTTTAATATTGGGCTCTGCTTGTGACCTCCAAAACTAAACTCATACATGACAATATGCAAGATGGGTCCAGTGGGAATGTGCAGGGGTTGGCATTCAGAGTCAGTGTTATATAACTTCTTTATTAATGATCTAGAAGAGGGAGTGAACAGCATGTTAATGAAATTCACAGATGGTACTAAATTGGGAGGAGCTGCAAATCCCATGAGGGCAGAGAAATATAGAAGGCCCTGGAAAGATTAGAAACATGGGCAGGGAATATGGTGAGATTCAGTTTAGGAAAAAACATAGCTAATATGTTAAGTGGAAAAATAATTTGAAACCAAAAATACTGAGTGGAAAAGGGAAACCTGGGAAGCAGGAATGTCCAAAGACGACTTCGGAGCGATAGCAGACAGCCACTAGACAGATAGGAGTCTGCAATGTGATGTGGAATCAAAACCAGGCCAACAGTAGTTTGAGGAGAGATGTGCAGAAGGTACCTGTCCCTCACTATACAGCACTGGTGTAAACTCATTTGGTATATTCCAGTAGGCTCTTGATCCTGTTACCAGAAAGGCTGATAAACTGGGAGAGTTCAGAGAAGAGCAACCAATTGATGAAGGGGTTAGACAGACTGATTTATGAGGAATGATTTAAAACAAGATAGTATAGCTTGGATAAGCAATGACTAAAGGTTGGAGAGTAGAGGTTCGTGGGGAGAGGACAGTGCATCACTATTTAGAGGGTGTAAATCCCAAGGCTGGTGAGAGAAAGAGAGATTATTCAGGGCTGGTACAAAGGAGAGTAACTGGATAACGTTTAAAAAGAGAGTATTGAGGCTAAATATCAAGGAGCACTTTCAAGCATTAGCATCATCTTCCTGAAATGTGGGGAGGCTTATAACACGAAAGAGCAGCCAGGGGAACACTAGAAAATATACAATAAGGAGCAATCCTGTACTGGCCCCTTGGAGACAACCTGCCCTTTTCCTTCAGTATCTCTTAGGAGTCTCTCATGGGATTCTGTGATCTCTGTCCTGGCACGAGATGCTCAGATTCCCCATGCAATAATGCCATGAAAAGCTACCATTTCCCATACCATCACAGTTTCCCTAACGATCACATCCCCCTGGGATACCGGTGCTGATGCTTATTACACCCCTGTTACAGAGTCTATAGCTCCTACTAGATGGGTTTAGTCCAGTTCCAGTTGAGTAGGCAGACCACAACAATGACAAGCTGTGGCACAGAAGTTGCCAAACAGTTTCTCACTGGATAGTGACAGAGTGAAATATAAATAGCAATTCAGTGAAAGAAAGAATTGTCAAGCTCTATTCAGCTACTAAATAAGACAGATGAAAACATTGGCTCACATCATCACAAAAATGACCCAGATATTGACATTACACATGCAGCCTTGACCTGCAGCACACAAAAATATTGGTCAATCCCAGCCTATCAGCCTGATGTGATCGGTAAATGGTGTCTCTACATTTCAATAGTCTGGTTTTGTCCATGGCTAAGGTTCATTCCCAGACAAACAAAGGGTGAAGGCCCGTCTATGGGAAATCAGAGAATAGTCTTTCTAATCTAGCTCCAGATGATGAATGCAAGCAACGTTTACCTCCCCACAGGCCTCTTACACCCTGGTTCACAGAGACGACATCCCAGAAAGCCAGAGGTATCCAACTGGCTCTCTATCCAATTCTTTCTTACTAGAAGCATCAGGACCTATCCATCAGTGAAATCCCAATGTGGAATACAAGAACAAGAGACCTTATTTTAGCCATTCCTATTTCTGGTAAGGAGCCAATTAATCATGTCTCAGGCCTGCTGGAAATTAGTGCTTAGGATAACAGCAGTGAGGTCACCAGGAGTCATGCCAGCACAATAGAAGGATTGGGACTTGATTTTATCAACATGGTACATTTGATTAGCACAAGCCTTTGGTGGGGGAAGATTTGTATTGCAAAGAAAAAAAGTGAATCTGTTTGGTTTGGAAAACTCTCCATTCCTCCCTCTCCCCTGCCACTCCCTCCCTCCCCCCAGTCTATACCTCAGTGATTTACAGCATCGGCACTATATCCTTAAGAGTTCTAAGGTTCTTGTGAACCCATGGAACGGGCAGTCTACCAGTGCTGAAGAAATAGCCACGTAATGATGTATTGGTCCCCTGAGTGCAGGAAAAAGTCACTGAAAGAGGCACAGACTGAAAGAGCAGATTTGAGTCAATGGGGCGGTTGACAGAATGAGGGGGACAGTAAGAAAACATGCAGTTTAGTGTGGCACAAAGAGGAACCCAGGCCAAGCCCTTCACAGAGAAGCCGAGCTGCATCAGCTAGAGAAGTAGCTGCCACAGGTATGCAGGGGAACAAGGCCAACCTTCAACGCTGCAAGCCCAGAAGCTTCATATCAGCACACACAGGGAAGCCACAGGGCTCCATACTTTGCCACTTTGTTCCTGTGCTTTGGGGGAGGTGGGGGAGAAGGGAAAGCAGAGGTGGCTTTAAGCTACCTTTGTGATCCCTATATTCTCAGGTTGTCAGGGTCCTACACTGCCTCTGACATTAGTTGCAACAGTCGTAAGTATTCTCTAGCTTCTGTTCTGGCCTCAATGCACCCCTATGGGCTGTCTGCTGTTCTCCGGCTATTCTGGGTTGGCATTCTCCAACCACACCCCTTCCCTCCCCACCCTGACATGCCCTATGCTAAAGGCTGTGCTAGGGCATTGACACACAGAGAGCTGTTCTGGCAGTTCAGTGGCATCCAGGGAATCCCCCTCTAACAGGGATGCAATGGAAAATCAGCCCCAAAAGGTTTTCCTAGGGAGCCACAAGTGCCTGTTTGGAGAGTTCAACACAGAGGACACAAAAGGCGCATACACATGCCTTATTTAGAAACTCATCCATACTTGAGTTCATAAAACAATCTTATCCAGGGCTACACTAGGCAATCTGATGCACCCTCAGACAATGAGATCTAGCCCACCTATGTGTCTCCAAGGGAATAGAGACTGGCTGTTCTCCAGGTCAGTGCTTCAATTTGTAGTGGGTTGGGATCAGGGATTTCTTAGTTCAGGGACCAGGTGTCTGTGGAGTTTCCTCTTTAACCATGTCCACACAGACCCTTGGGAGCTGCAAGGCATGGCTATCCAGGTCATTTTGACCATTTTGAACTCTTTCAGTACAGCAGCTCCTCATTTTGGGGTTATTTTTCTATTCTGCCTATTGTAAAATATATCCATTATCCTGGGTACCTTGTGGCAGGCGCCAGGGAAGTTAACAAAACAAATACACACACAAAACAGGACAGTACAGTACAGTACACACACTAACAGCAGCACACAATGCAAGTGCACATACAAAATACCACACCCACAAGGGCACGCAACACACATACACCTAACAGATGCTTGCAAAGAAGCACAGAAAATATGACTGCCTAGAGGTTTTGGTTCTGAGGAATGGAGTTTTATTCAGTGTGATGTGACCATTTCTGTTCTGGAAGCTGCCATGTCCTCTCCTGAGGGAAAGAGTGAACAAACGCTGCTTGGGAAGGGAGGGATGAGAGGGGTGCTCTATGAGCCCAGAGAGGAAAAATTACCTGTATCCTGTCTTCAGGCAGTTCTGTTTTCATGGCCAGCATCTCTCTTGCATAGACATCAGGATAGTGGGCCTCATTGAAGGCCTTTTCCAGCTCCTCCAGTTGGTAGGATGTGAAGATTGTCCTGAGGAGAGTAAAACTCATTGATCAGAATATAGAGAAAGCTGAACAGTCACAAAGATGGAGAAACAGGGAAAGGAAAATCTCAGAAACTGGATAATGTATGTAGATTGTGTTTTACTGTTTTTCTAGGGACAGAAGGTCAGGCCCTTGGCTGAGAGAAAGCCCAGAAAGTGCCAGGACATTGTGTTCTTATAAAGTCACAAGTCACCTTCCTTTTCAGCCACTTCCTCCCCTAGGCCGCCTCTCCTCCAGTTTCTCTCCCCTAACAGGATCACTGAGATGACTAATCTCTAGATTAGATCTCAGACATTATTTTCTTCCAAAAGATATTGAAGTGTCTCTTTTCCCCTCAAAGAGGGCCCCACTTCCTGATTTACAGGCACTACGGTCCCTTTTATGTTTGCCACACAGACACTCCAAAAGATTGGACTGAGGCACGGACAAGGAGTGACATTGTTCTCAGCATCTCACCTCTCCCAAGTCTCTCCCTGCTTACAGACAAACCAATCCCTTCAGATCCCTAACCCTCAGCAAGTCCCCAAAGTTCTGTCACAGCCCTCACTACTTTCACCAGCCAGTTCCTCCCCACATGCACGCGACCTCTAACCATGAACCCAGGGCCAGTTTCCTTGCTCGACTTCTACACAGGAACCCAGAAAAACCTCTCCCCCACTAGTGGATCCCTGCCTTCCTCTGATTTGCATTAACCCATTACCCATCATTGGAAATCCTTCCTGACTGCCCTGAATGGTCAATTGTCCCAACCTGCATCCGTATGCCCAATTCTCAGCTTGAGATGGGTGGATTGAAAAAAAATCAGCAGCTGGAAGCTGCGACAGATGAGAGCACAACTCCAGGGGAATGCAAAGAGATTCCAGCAGCGGGGAAGTAAGGTACCAAGAGCTTCTTCATCTCCCTGCTGCCAGAAATCCTCCCTGAGCCTCAGACTGTCCAAACCCTTTGAAACTCCAATTTTCTAAGTGTGGTTAGCCTACACAGCAGTTAGCATTCTCATGTTTGTTTTTTTTAACCTGACTTGCATTTAAAGCAAACAATCAAACCATAGGACAGGAGATACAGTGCCTGAAAGAATTAAAAAAAAATTCACTGAAATAAGTTAGAGAATTTCAAAAGATCCTATGCCTTCCCAATAGCACAAACACAGTCTCAAAATTACCTTCCAACATTCAGAACCTAAGGATTCCACCAGATCAATAATATTATTAACAAGAGGGGCTTGTGAGTGCAGGGGACCGAGTCTGCAATCAGATCTTTATTCAAATTCACTCCTAAATCTGCTCTGTGTTTAGAAGGATTCTGTTCCTGCTCTTGCAGGATCATGGACACTAGGATGAAAAAAAGACCTATTAATTCATCCAGTTTCTCTCTTCTGGACCCAGTACAGGATGATTTGCTATTGTACATTCTTTAGTTTTTAAATGCCTCAAGTGTTTGGGGCTTCTACCATCATCAGGAGATGATGCCACAGCCCAGTGCAGCTCACTGGCTGAATATATATCCTGAAATTCATCCTATATTTTCCCTTTTTAAACATCTGATTAGTCCAAGTCCTTTTTGCCACAATACATAATCCCTCCTTCAGTTGTCACTTAGCCCAGATACAGCAGACAGATTTGGCAGTTTTAAGCTTTTCTTATTAAAAAAAAATCACTAAACATGAAAAGTTTGTTACCATGCAAAATTGAAAACTATAAACAAATGCAAATCCTGTTTCCAGTATCCTGATCCATCTCTAGTCCTGATCCAATTGTGATCCTTACTCCAATCCTAATGGAGATCTCACCCATCTTCAAGGCCAATCTAGTTCACGAAGGAAATGAGTCCATATTTATTCTGGGGGTAACCATAGAATTGCTTGACTTGGAAGTACATCACATAGGTCACTAGTCAATCCCCCTGGATTGGGGTGGAACCTCTAGCAGGGAATCTAGCCCATCCTGGGATATTTAGTCTCTTCCTGCACAGCATCCTGGCTAGGCTTTCACTAGCGTATCTTTTAATCCACCGATCCTGAATTGTGGCAGGATTGATTTAATTATCCCTAAACCATCCCTGATAGACGGCTGTCCCACCTCCTTTTGTCCTGACTATCCCTGGCCATCGCAATCCCAGAATCAAGCTAGGTACTTCTAGCCATCACTGTAGTGTCCAATGTTTATGTGGCTCAGTGATTTTTAGCTGCATTTTACAGATGGGTAATAGAGGCATAGGAAGGCAAAATATCCCACAGACTATGGCAGAGCTGGGAACCGAAGCTAGATCTCTAAGCTGTGACGCAAGTGCCTTAACCAACAAGCCATCTTCCCTCATCTACCTTAGCAGCTTGTTCTACCTCTTGTTGAATATCTTCAATACTTTATTAATAATGAATAAGTGATTGATAGAAACTGCTATTTGCCTAATAAATGATGCTAAAATTGCTCTACTGCATTGCAGAGTCCAGTTTTAATAACCTGACTAGTCCATTTCTAGTGGCCCTGGGGTAAATGGCTTGTCACTTTAGGAAATATTTTAAAACTATTGGTGCCTCTGGGACCCACATACCTAAAAATTGTAGACACTTTTTGAGTAAAGTAGTAGCCTGGTTTCAAGGTTCCAGGATCCAGAGCCATAGAGAATAAATCCCCGAGGGTAACTTTTAAAAATAAATAAACAAACAAGCTTTTTTATTATGAAAAAGTTACAATAAAATTTTAATATACTAAATTGTATGTTACTGATTCAGGATCAGATTACTATTCAAAGAACCTTGTTGGCTGGAGAGCCCTCCTCCTCCTCCCAATCCACTAATAAAGATGACCAAATTTCTTAATACTTATCCTCTCTTTTTGGCACTTCTCTTGTTTATGGATTTGGTGGGAAAGCTCTCCTATTAGGACAGTCCATATTTTACTATATCATAATTGTATAGGTGGAAGGGTCACCTATTTCCAATAATGTGGAATACAAAGTCTGACTGCCAACAATTAAAAAATTAGTTTGTTGTTCTGTTTAAATTGCAGATACTTAATGCTCTGGTGAAGAGAACAGGTTAGGGGATCTCTAGGAAGCAGCATTTTGTCATAAGATGGGTATCTTTATTAATTTCCTCTTCAAACCATTCAATTCTTGGGCACAACCACCACATGTGCAAACACGTCCCCCCAGTTTCCAGCAGCTCTTTCAACAGAGTGCCTCTCTAGGAGCAAATATATGATGAATCTTAATTGGAGTCAAATGCCATCTGCAGGTAATTTTCTTGAGATTCATAATCAAACCCCAAATCCTGCTTCCTTTGACTGGGGAGCAAAAAGCAGAAGGTTCCCTTCCTAGATTCCTCCCTCCTGTCGCCTTTATCGAGGGAGTTCAGATCTGAGCCCCTGTTCCTATGGGCTGAATTAGCTCTTATGAGAAGGGTGCATGGATCTATACAGAGGCGGCGGACGGGAGTGGAATAGAGGTGGAAGGCAAGGTTGGACCCAGTTTGCAGCCTTGGCTGGCTACTCGGGATTGCCGATCTCATGCATTCATGTTTATTTATATTTTTAATAAAACGTCCTTTTATTTGAAACTCATCAATGGCACAGCAAATCCATGCAACCAGACAGTCCTACTGCTATTGTCCTCATCCTTCAGCCCTAGCCCCTTCAATCGCCTGTTACACCGAATTAGTGCATTTTGTCTCAACGCAAGCCCCCGTGCAGCAGCTGGATCCAGTGAGCGCGAGGTGCTTCATGCACAGACCCAACTGCACCATCGGGACCCGAGGCCGGAAAATCTTTGGGGAGCAGGAGCTGCGCCATCCCGTGCCTCTGTGCAGTGCCCAGCACGACAGGGCCTCGGGGACAGAAATAATAAATACGGCTCCGAGAGGCCTAAAGGTACCAGCCAAGGTTGGGCAGGTTCTGCTGCTAGGAGCAGGCAGGCGAGCCCACGAGGTGCGGGGGGCTCCAAGGTAGCCCTGAGGGGTCTCGCCCGCTGGGGAGCCGGGCAGGCGGGGAAGGGGGCAGCGGGCTTCTTTCCTACCTGTGCCGTCTCTTCTTCCGCTTCTTGCTCTGGTTTAAGGAGGATTTGGACATTTTTCTGTCGCTGGAGGAAACATCCTCGGAGTCTGGGAAGAGAAACGCAGCACAGACTGAGGACGGGTTCGGGGATTCGCCTCTCCCAGCTGCGCAAAGGCCCCCAGGCAGCCGGCGCTGGCGCCCCCTCCCTGGGCCGGGCCGGGCCAGGCCAGGCCAGGGGCTCCCTGCCCGGCGCGGGGTGCCAGGGGCTAGCACGGCTCTTGCTTTGCCTCTCCCTGGGATTTCGCTTTATTTTTCGTTGGTTCGCCGGAGATTTCGTTGCGATCCCGCAGCCGCAGCGCCCGGGCCGGCCGGGCGAGGCAGAGCCCTTCTGGAGCGCCTGTTCTGGGGCGCGGCTGGGGAGGGCTCGGCCGCTGGTGCTCCGAAGGGCCGGTTCTTTGCGCGCCTGTGCCCCGATTTCAGCCAGTTTCGTTGGGGTTTGATTCCAGGCGGCTTTAAAACAAAAGCCCCGAGAGGGCAGGAAATCCCCGCGCTGCGCCCGTTCTCCTGGCATCCCGCCGCGGGGGAAAATCGGGCTGTGGGAGGGATAATCCACCCGGCTCACCCGGGAGGCGCCGGCCTATTCCCGGCGTGGCTCAGGGCGCATCCCGGAGCCGCCCGGCGGCTCCTTCCCTGTATTCGCCGCCCAGGGTGGTTGTTCGTTTCCCCGGGCCGGGGGCCTTTCCGGCCCTCGGGGTTCCCCCACCCCGACCCCGAAGCGGCTGGTGCAGGGCGCCGGGACCCGCATTTCGATACAATCGATTCTGCCATGGGGCAGAGATCGTCTGGGGCTCGCCCGAGGTAGGTATTCCTGCTGGGTGTTCCCGCTGCGGGCTGGGCGTTAAAGGCGGGCGGACGACCCCGCCGGGGAGGGATGTGGAGGGGCGGAATTATTACGATATTTATTAACTTTCCTCCGGGCAGCTGCGGGTGAAGCGCGCCCGCCGGGTCCGGAGAAGGCGGCCCGGCGGATCCTGCCGTCTAGCAAACGGACGGCGAGGCACCCAATTCCCCGCAAACGAGTTAGGAGCTCCGGCGCCCCGGGGGTCCGCTCCCCTTCGGCTCCGGGAAGCCCCGGGGACGGCGCCCCCCGAGCCCCGCCCCCATGTGGCATCCGCCGGCCCGAGGTTTCCCATCGCCAGTCCATCCACCTGGCGCCGGAACGAATTTTAATAAAGCCCACCCCCCCGGGGGGGACAGCCCGGGCTTCCCTGCCGCCCTGGCTCCAACTCCTCAGATCGGGGGCAGAGACCGGGGGGGATCGGACCGGCTATGGGGGACGCCCTGGGGCAGTAGCCTGAGCCTACCTGAGCTGGCCGTCTGGCTGGTGTCCAGCTGTCCGGGGGCCCGGGCCAGGGGCTGCAGGTGGACGCTCTGGGGGTCGGACAGCACCTCCAGGAAGGTGGGCTGAGTGTAGAAGCTGGGGATGCTGCCCGCCCCCAAGAGCCCCATGCTCACGCCACCTACCCCGGCGGGGCTGAGCACAGAGCGGGCCGCGAGCAGGTGCCCGGCTGGCAGGGAGTCCAGGGCAGCCCGGGGGTGAGAGGGCGGCTCCTTGTTCAAGCCCAGGATCTCCTGGATGCCGAAGCCGGTGCACCTGGGCGGGGTGGGCCCGGAGCTGGGCTTGGGCCCAGCCGCGGCCCCGGCCCCAGGCGCAGTGGCCGCGCTGTCGGGTTTGGGTTTGCTGGGCAGGCTGTGGGTAAGCGCGTCTCCCGCTTTGCCCGTCATGCTGCGGCCAGCCGGTCCCTAGTGCCCGCTCCCGGGAATGCTCGGGAGCCCCCGGCTCAGGCCCCTTTTATCCGCCCAGCCTGGAGCCCAAGTGGGGTCAGAGCCGAGCAGCCAATCACAGGGGCCAGCCGCGATTAGGAATTCCAAAAAGCCGGCAGGCTCCAGCACAGGCAGCGGAGGGGCCGGGGGAGGTGGCCTGGGACACGAGGTCCGGGGGGAGCCCAGGAGATGGGGGAACCTTGTGGAGGCAGCGAGGACCTGGGGGCCGCCTGGGGAGGGAGCCTGGCGGGGCAGAGCGGGGAGATCGGAGCAGTGGCTGGGGGGAGCCGAGAGAGGGGCCCTGTGGATCAGCTGGGTCAGGTCTTATTACTGATATTAGCGCGGTGCCCAGCGACCCCAGCCAGCCGCTGGCCCGCAGGACGTGGCGTCTGACCGGGGACAAGGCCTGACAGGTGGGTGCAGAAGGCAACAGCGAGAGGGGGAAGGCAAGGCCAGGTGCAGGCTTCAGAGCTGGTATTTTAAATAAGCGATCAAAAAAACATGAATCAGTCCGCTTGCTAATAGCGACGTGGAGCGGGGGGGGGAGGGCGTAAAGCCCCACTGCAGCTGCTAGCGCCTTTGGGGGGGTGTGATCAGAGGGCAGAAGCGGACGATCAGTGTGGGGGCAGCCCCACACAGCCAGAGGGGAGGAAGCCTTGCTGAGCCCATAGTGAACGTGTGCTGTGGGGAGGCTGCCGGCTAGAGGAGGGTTGTGGGGAAGGATAGAGGCAGGCAAAGCAGGCTTTAGGAAGTGCAGGGCCCAATTTGAACAGTTTCCAAGGGGCCATGGCAGGGAAGACTCCCCCCCCCCCCAAACAACAAACAGTAAAAAAAAAACAAAAAAAAAACGTGGGGCTTGTACTCACGGGCAATGCTCTGAGTCTTAGGTGGCACTTTGGCTGCCGGGCCTTCACTCACTCCAGATCTTTGGCAGCATTGAAGGACCCGCCGCTGAAGTGCCTCCGAAGACCCAGAACAAGCAAAGGACCCACCCCCGAAGTGCTGCCGAAGACCCAGAGCGCCTCCAGGTGAATAAAAATTAAAAAGGTGCCTCTAGCCAGGGAAGAGATTCTCACTGGGCATGGGGCCCTCTTAGGCATGGGCCCTGATTCGGGGGAATTGGTCTAAAGCCGGCCCTGGAGGCAGGAAGGATTGTTGTGGTGGGGTGGGAGTGCTGTAAGAAGGCATCAGAGCGACTGGAAGTTGAAATGCCTGAGCACATACCTCTGAGCCTGCCAAGGCCTAGGCTGGCGGGTGCTATGTGTCACACCCCCGAAAGGAGAGACACAAAGTGGTATTGATGCAGGAAGCTAAAGAGGCTGCGGAATTAGCCTTCTTAGTTACATGATTATTTCTGAGGTAAACAACAAAGGTGAGGAGACTATCCAACTTGTATGGAACAGAGGTAAGCTAGGGACTGAAATGAGTTGTGGCCCTTGACCTAAGATACAGCTGAGAGCATAGACCCAAGGAGGCAGATAAGACGCGCAGACAGAGGACGACCCACACAACCTCTAAGCCTGGGGCTTCTCGGGAACAGAGCCTGGGCAACAGGCAAAGCATCTCCTTGGTGCTTGGGCTTCAGAGGATCCTTGGTCGAAGACTTCAATTTCAGAAGAGATCGCCTGTTGTCAAGCCTATATTTCATCCAATGCCTCTTAGGTATAACATGTTTGTCACCCTAATGATCCCCTGCTTCTTGAAGTTTATGCCCATCAAATATTATTACACCCCTCAAGCGTCAACAGTTGCAGTACCACCCATCGGATGTGGGGTGTTTTCCAGCACATTAGAAGACTGCCTTGGCAGTTATTGGGTGGAAAGTTTCACTTCTGAGATACGGTACCCTGTTCTGCTCCCGCCCCCTACAGGAGTCCTTCCAAGGGGGCTTGATGAGATTCCAATTTCACTGAATTAGAAGGGAATGGCTAGATTAGCCTGCTAGGTTCCTTTGCACTCTTCCACACAAACTATGGGTCACAGTACAAATGTTTTCGTGAGTCCCAGTCATCACACAGGCCATTCTGCTTTTCAATACAACATTCTAGAGAACCGAAGGAAGACACACATCAAGATAAAATTTGATCGCACCTGATTGAGTTAATTGCATCCCATCTTGAAGGTTTAAGAGGAAAAAACACAAACATCCTACCCATGATTTTTACTAAACAGGAACAGCACTTGAGAGATGGGGAGAAGTGGAAGTAGGTTTGTGGGAGGCAGAAAGGAAGTCCAGACATCTGCAAGAGGGAGCTGTATTTGGAGAATGAGACCTTGAGAATTGTGCCCCTTACTGTCCACCTCTTTTACACTGCCCCAGTGGCATGAGAGTGTAAAAAAAGCAGGTGAAGACAGTCTCCCAGAGTAAGAGCCGGCCAAAGGCATGGCAAGGAATGTGGCTAACACTGGCTATTCCAAGCCAGCAAAGCAGCCTATAGGTTGTTTAATACTGGCTTAAATTAAAGCAGCCTCTGGGGCCACTCTCACTTGGGTCAACCAGGGCGCCAGAATTCAGTAGACAAAGAGGTAGCTTCAAGCCATCTTTACCCCACCCCCAAGAGGCACCACTCAGAATCTGGCTCTACAGCTTCAAATTGCTATGCCTTATGAAGAGCAGCAGGATTCCTCATGCAGTAGGGGGCAACTGTTTCCATCCTTGAGGCAAAGGCTAGTCTGTTTTGTTATACTTGGATAAGAAAAGTGAGGTCAATTACCTACCAGCACTAGCTCTTTATAGTGCTTTCTCTCCTTCCCCTCAGCATGCTGCCTAGTGCTCAAAGTTCCATTATACTTCAGTGCTTAGGGTTAAGTCCTGCTAGACCAGCCATCAATGTACTGGTGGAAAGAAGGGAGAATGAGATACCGTGCAGAAAGCCCCTGTCCCTATCCAACACTCCCACAGAGAGGGCAGTCATAATATGATAGCCTGAACTCTCAGGGTTAGCTCCTGGGGGCTTCTGAGTGGCACACTGGGTGGGAAAGTATTTCTAAGGCCTGGTCTACATTATGAGTTTAGGTAGAATTTAGCAGTGCTAAATCGAATTAACCCTGCACCCATCCACACACTGAAGCCATTTACTTTGACATAAAGGGCTCTTAAAATCGATTTCTGTACTTCTCCCTGACAAGGGGAGTAGCATTGAAATTGACATTGCCGGTTCAAATTAGGACTAGTGTGGACACAATGCGATGGTATTAGCCTCCAGGAGCTATCCCAGAGTGTACCATTGTGACCGCTCTGGGCAGCAATCTGAACTCAGATGCACTGGCCAGGTAGACAGGAAAAGCCCTGGGAACTTTTGAATTTCATTTCCTGTTTGCCCAGTGTGGAGCGCTGATCAGCACAGGTGACCATGCAGAGCTCATCAGCACAGGTAACCATGAAGTCCGAGAACTGAAAAACAGCTCCAGCATGGGCCATATAGGAGGTACTGGATCTGATCGCTGTGTGGGGAGACAATTCTGTGTTAATAGAACTACGTTCCAGAAGATGGAATGTCAAAACATTTGTAAAAGTCTCCAAGGGCATGATGGAGAGAGGCCACAATAGGGACTCACTACAGTGCCACATGAAAGTCAAGGAGCTCAGGCAAGCGTACCAGAAAACCAAAGAAGCAAACAGATGGTCCGGTGCAGATCTGCAGACATGCCACTTCTACGCTGAGCTGCATGCAATTCTAGGGGGGGCTGCCACCACTACCCCACCCCTGACCGTGGATTCTGAGGAGGGGGTACTCTCAGCCTTGCCTGAGGATTTTGCGGATGGGGAAGATGAGGAGGAAGAGGGCGATAAGCTTGTGCAATCACACAGCACTCCGTTCTCCCCAACAGCCAGGATCTTTTTCTCAGCCTGACTGAAGTAGCCTCTCAACCCTCCCAAGACGGTATCCCGGACCATGAAGCCCTAGAAGGGACCTCTGCTGAGTGTACCTTTGTAAATATAAAACATGGTTTAAAAGAAAACTGTTTTAATGATTCATTTGCCCTGAGGACTCGGGATGCATTCGTGGCCAGTACAGCTACTGGAAAAGTCTGTTCATGTGTCTGGGGATGGAGCGGAAATTCTCCAGGGACATCTCCATGAAGCTGTCCTGGAGGTACTCCAAAAGCCTTTGCAGAAGTTTCTGGGCAGGGCAGCCTTATTCTGTCCTCAACAGTAGGACACTTTACCATGCCATGCTAGTAGCAAGTAATCTGGTATCATTGCATGACATAGCCTGGCAGCATATGGTCCTGGTGTTTGCTGGCATTCAAGCAACATCCTTCTTTATCTTGCTGTGTTATCCTCAGGAGAGTGATAGTCATAGTCACCTAGGGATCAGTCTGCTGGCCAAGAATCACCAGAGAGTACAACACTCTGGCCACACCACCTTGCCAGGTAGAGGGACCAGGACTGGACAGCATAGAGCTGTAGAGTCCTCTACACCAAGGGAACTCCCAGCAGGGCAACTAATTGGTTGTACAAAGCCAACCTGCAGAGTGCACAGGATAGTGGAGTTTGCTGGCATTACCAGCAGGCCTTAGTGCCCTGAAGTGAATATGTGTGGCCATGCCCAGTCCTTCCCCGCCTCAGCTTCACAACAGCACTGAGAGGATTATGTGCTACACCTGTTGTAGCTGACTCTGTATAACTGCTGGTGGAGAGTATGCTCCTCTTCCCTCCCTTCCCCCCCTCCGAGGCATTATCCTTTCTCCTCACCTACACAGGCATGACAGCTCAACTCTAGTATGTGGGCAACGTCCCTTCTCTTCCTACGCTCAGTAGATCCCAGCCTCTCTTTAAATATCTGAGACCTTAGAGATATTTACTCCAAGGTTTTACTACAGGATCATTCTTTTCTTCCTGAAGAATAGTACCACATTTGCCCATCTCCCTTACCTCCTCCCCATATTCTTCATCTTATTATTCACATCATTTGAGAATAGGAAAATGGCTATTGACTTCAGGCTGAAATGGGAAGAATAGCTTCTCTTGCACATGGAGGAATTCTGATTACTAGGCTTTAGAGTTATCCTCAATGGGGGAACATCTTCAGTGATTGCATTGCATTTATAAGATACCTCCTCTTCTTCCCCCCTCCCCCAAGCACAAAGACTTCTGTATGTCTAGGAATATAGAACTGAATGCAATTCTCAACAAGCAAGAACCCACGTAAGCCAAAAGTTAAGGCTCTCCCTCCACAGCCCAGACACAAGAACAGAAGAATTACAATATGCCAGCCCTCACCCCAACCACATGAGATAGAACAAACAGAGAAGCTAAATCTTCCTGCGTCTCACCCAGGAGGCCACAGCTCGTCCCTGGCATATATCCAGGGGACAACAGTCCCGAGTCATGGGCCCCAAGGGATGATGTTCTACTCTGCCTTCTTGGGACTATGCCATAGGATTGCCAGCAGCTTCAATCCCAAACATCTGAACTAAGAAGATGGGAATATAAATCAGCTTGACAGCCCTTCATCTAGACTAGTCCCATGTCATTTAAAGCTTTATATTTTAACAGACCTTGAAGCACCTCCAGTGTTTGTGCGCAAGAGGGTCTTTAGCTGTTTCCTGCACTGGCTGCAACCTACTGAGCCCATCAAGAAAGTCACTAGAAAATGCACATTTAAGCAACTCAGCCACAACCTTCCCCAACACAGAGTAGATAGTTGGGTAGATCCAGAGTGTCAACCCCTGGTTTCTTACCAGAGGTCAAGCCTTTGGCATTTTTTAAGGACAGCAGAAAAAGGCACTTACCATAGACAACTCCCATGGAAATGGAGTGGGATCTAGGCATCCTTAGGACCCTCTGCATAGCTAGGGGTGAGTTTCTCCCCCCAGACAAGATGTATTTGAATCCATACTCCTATGGATAAGAGATGTTGGTGTGGGTGGAGAACTTTGCACCTTCCATAAGGGCTCTACCAAGGAAGAATAGCTTTTATCTGCCAGTAAAGGATCTAGAGAAGCCCTGCAGGCAATGGCTGTTAAGTGGTGCTGCCCAGATTCAGTGTGTTCAGATGTCTTTCCGTGACCCCTCAGGCAACACTGCCAAGGTTTGGAGCATGCAATCTTCAGTCCCTCTTCTGGAACAACCCACAGCTGACTGTAATGCAACTAATTTCTCAGTGAAGATGGAAGTTGTTCACATCATTTAAACAGTGAGCCTTCAGAGAAGAGTGTCCAAGTATAATTAATAGCAATTTAGCCTTGGGCCAATGTGCAAAAAACAAAGAATTCCAATACAATTTAAAACTAAATCCAAAATTATAAAATGTTAATTATAAATACAAATTAAGAGACATCCACCATTATCCATATATGATCCCAGTGCCACTTGCATTTTCCTTATTTTAGCAGCTGACTGTGCCAACAGGGTAACCATTCAGCTCACAGATCCATTGTCAGTTCCTAACAAATATGCTATTTTCTGAGAGGTTGTAGAAAGAGGCATGCAGGACAAAGACATGGAAAGCCATTTTGACCTCAGGTGGCAATACAAGTTAAAATGTAATAAATAATGGGGTACGAAGAAGACAACATGGTCACAAGACTTCACCACTCTGAACACCTCCACTGGCCAATTTTTTGCTACATCTATAACAAGTCAGAGGTTTGCCTATGCTCTAACCCTCTGATAAGCCAGACCCAAATGGGTTTTCTGAGCATGCCAGGCTCCTTCCCGGTCATTTCATTTTCCTGGATTCAACTGTTAGTCTTGCTGGGTCGTCCCATGGCTATCTTTAACAGGTAAGAAATCAGTGGCTGAGGACAGCCAGTTATCAGAGGTCTCCACTAAGCTTTCAAGATCCCATCCTGATGTTAGCTTTTTCTCAGGCTCTTCTGGAATTGTGTCAGATACAGAAGCCTCTAGAGCATACACACCACCCCCCACCCCCTTTTCTGGTTGCAACACTAGATTGTACACCTCTACCTCGATATATAACGCTGTCCTTTGGAGCCAAAAAAAATCTCATCACATTATAGGTGAAACCGCATTATATTGAACTTGCTTTGATTCACCGGAGCATGTAGCCCCCCCAGCACCCTGAGCACTACTTTGCCGTGTTATATCCGAATTCTTGTTATATCGGGTTGTGTTATATCAGGGTAGAGGTGTATTAGGGTTGCTTTGACCTCCCACTGCACCAGCCAGTCATTGACCATGAACTCTAGATACTTACCAGACACCTGTTATAGGGGCAAGGGCAGAACAAAGAGAGGGAGACAGACAATTCATTGTGGCTCAGGTTAGAACACAGAATCCCCCTTTCTGGAGGAGGCTTCACTGCAGGGGTCTAGGTTAATCCAGGTCTCTAGTGTCATTCTGTCTATCCAGTCCTTCAAACTGATAAAACAAAAAGAACAAACCTTTAACGAACATTTGTTTGTCCATCACTGGCTTATAGCAATCACAATTCCCCTCAGGCTTTCTTCCTTCTGAGGTTCCACCTTTCCTCTAAGGTGTTCAACCTAAATAGGCTCAGCTGCACTTAATTAGCTCCTAGCTGGCTGGGCTTCCCTGAGTTTCCTCTGAAATATGACTGGAAATTAATTCTCAAAATGCCAAGCCATGAGTTGGCTCAGCCAAGCCTCTTGCCAGGGATGCCAGTGGGGAGGAGGTGAGTCAAGGTTTTGGTGCTGCCCCAAGAGGACCTCAAAGAGCCATTAGTTCCCATTACATACCTCTCCAGACCCAGACCTCAGAAGAGATCCACTCATAGCATGGGTAACGCCCACAGATGCCACAATGTCCAAAAACTCTGGCAAACAAACAAAAGTAATATTGACTTGGCATTTTTAGTATAATTTTGAGGGTTCCAAATTTAGCCCACACTGGCTGAGAGTGGGTCTTTATCCCCCTCAAGTGGCTTGTCTCCCACAGTTGCTATGTTGACAAATTTACTTTGTTTGCCCAAGTAATAGATGTCTATGCTGTGAGTACTGAAGGTCTTGGGTTCAAATCCCATTGCTGACACAAGTGGAGTCATAAAAACAAAGGAGCTCATCTAGCCCAGCAACAAGATCCCTGGGATATGGAGGTGGATGGTAAACAGATGTCTTGGTAGCTAAATTGCTACATGAGAATAATATCTGGTAGTTTCAAGCCGTTTGAAAGTTGGGCCAGAGGTTTTTCATTCTCACCCTCCAACCTCAATGGATGAGGAATTGCTGGGAACAGAGTAAGAGAGTGAGGGTGCCAATATAGAAATTGAGTGGGCACTGGAATTCTTGCAAATAGCCACTGAGGTGCTTTGCTTTTTCCTTTGGATTGCCTTTCCCCAAATACTTCGTCACATCCTTTCATCAAGTTGCATTTCATTGGCTTTGTAATTACTATAGGCATATAATGCCATCTTTCCCCCTCTTCTTCCCTTTCCATTTCTCCTTAGATACTTTGGGAACTCCCCAGTCTCCTGGCCAGAGTTGTCTTCCTAGTTATACTCTTTGTACATCTCTAGTGTTGACACCTATATTGTGCTAAGATCATCTCTTCTGTGGAGTTCCACAAGGCTCAGTTCTTGATTGTCTTCAAATTTCTATGCACCTCCATCAGCTTCTCTCTGGCTTTTATTGAGCCATCATTTCTGTACTGAGGACAGTTGGCTATACATAGTTTGACACCTTCTGTGATTCACCCTTGTACCCTGTCTTGACTAAATGGACTTTTGGCTTCTTCTCAACTTCCTGCAGCTGAATGTCTCAAGGACACAAGTGTTTCTCTTAGGGAGAGGCACCTCCTCAGGCCTAGCTCCATCTCCTCAAGTTTCCCAGACTCAGATCTTCCATTTCAGAATGAGGAGGAGGTGGATGAGGCATTTCCACAACAGGCAACAGAAATATCCAAGATACAAAACCTGGTAGCAATGGGGGACTTTAACCATCCAGATATCTGTTGGAAAGGTAACATGACTAAACACAAAATGTCCAATAAATTCTTGGAATGTCCTGGTGACAACTTCTTATTTAAAAGGGGGCAGGGGAGAGCAACCAGGGAGGCAGCTATTTTATGCTTGTTTCTGACTAAGAGTGAGGAATTGATTGCAAATCTGAAGGTGGAAAGCAACTGGGGTGAAAGTGATCATGAAATGATGGGCTTCATGATACTAGGAAAAGAAAGTGAGAACAACAGAATAAGAACAGTGGACTTCAAACAAGCCAACTTTAACAAACTCAGAGGAGAGTTAGGTAAAGTCCAGTGGGAAGAAAATTAAGAGGAAAAGGCATTCAGGAGGACTGGCAGTTTCTCAAAAGACAATTACAGTACAACAAACTATCCTGATGTGAAGAAGAGGTAGGAGTAATAGTAAGAGGACAATACAACTATATCAGGAGCTCTTTAGTGACCTGAAAATCAAAAAGGAGTCCTGTAAAAAGTAGAAACATGGACAAATTGCTAAGGAGGAGTATCAAAAATTAGCTCAAGCATGTAGGGACAAAATCAGAAAGGCTAAGGCACAAAATGAGTTACACCTAGAAAGACACATAAAAGGCAATAAGAAGATGTTCTATAAATATATTAGAAGCAAGAGAAAGACAAAGGGAAGAGTAGCTCCACTACTTAGCAGGGAAGGTGAGCTATTTATGACCACCACCAAGAAGGCTGAGATGTTTCATGCATATTTTGTTTCATTCTTGCTATAAAAAGTTAATTGTGACCAGATGCTTTACACAATTAATATTAACAACCAAGCGGAAGGAACACAAGGCAGAATAGGGAAAGAACAGGTTAAAGAATTGTAACAGGGTTCACTCACCACTATGGCACCTCCCAATGGCTGTCTTGGGAATTAGCTCAATTTGCCAGTGCACCCTTCTCTGGTGATGCCTCACCACCATCACTCCTGCTCTTGGACCCAAATATTTCCAAGGACCACAGTGTCCTTTTCAGTGACACAGCCCTCCAGCTGTGCCACACACTGTGCTCTCCCCTTCTAGGGGACTTGCAGTCTGCTGTTCAGCCACTTCCCTTGGTGACTACTGCAGCAAATTGTCTGGCCACTTCCTCATAGCCCCAGCATCCTCTTTACCCTTGCCTCAGGGCCTCAGCCTACAAATCCCAGCAGCCAGCCAGGAGCTGTCTCTCACTCCCCTGGTTCTGCTGGCAACACTGCTCTGTCCAGGGTGCTGATGGTTCTCTTAGTCCTCCAACAACACAGTCCTTTCTCCCTGAGCTCACAGTCAAGGGCCTGGTCTACACTACGCGTTTAAATCGATTTAAAGAGTGTTAAATCGATTTAATGCTATACCCGTCCACACTACAACGCCCTTTATATCGATATAAAGGGCTCTTTAAATCGATTTCTGTACTCCACCCCGACGAGAGGAGTAGCGCTAAATTCGATTAACAATTTGGATTACGGTTAGTGTGGACGGAAACTGACGTTATTGGCCTCCGGGTGGTACCCAGAGTACACACTGACCGCTCTGGACAGCAATCTGAACTCGATGCAGCGGGAAGTAACAGGAAAGCCCTCGAACTTTGAATTAAATTTCCTGTTTGCCCGCGTGGAGCTCTGATCCAGCACGGGTGGCGATGCAGTCTCAAATCCAATAAGAGCTCCAGCATGGACCGTACGGGAGATACTAGATCTGAATCGCTGTATGGGGAGACAAATCTGTTGTATCAGAGCTCCATTACAGAACACGAAATCCAAAGCGTTTGAAAAAAATCTCCAGGATACACAGCGCTGCGTGACAAGCGTAACGGGAAGCCAGAGACTCAAATGGATGCTCATGGAGGGAGGGAGGGGGACTGAGGACTCCAGCTATCCACAGTCACAGAGTCTCTGAAAACTATTTGCATTCTTGGCTGAGCTCCCAATGTCTGTAGGTTCAAACACAATGTCTGGCATGGTTCGGGACGCTTCTCAGTTTCTCCCCCCACGTGAAAGAAAAGGGAAAGAAATCATTCCTTGACTACTTTCAATGTCACCTATGTGTACTGAATGCTGCTGGTAGATGCGATGCTGCAGCAGTGAAGAGCAGTATCCGCTCCTCTCCCCCTCCCGGGTGGTAGACGGTACAATATGACTGATATCCGTCGTCGCCATCAGCCCATGAGTGCTCCTGGCTGGCCTCAGGTGAGGCTGGCCGGGGGCGCCTGGGTAAAAAATGGGAATGACTCCCAGTTACTCCCAGTAGATGGTACAGCAGGCTGGTAACCGCTTCATCATCGCACTGGGGCTTCAGCCACCTCCCTTCCTGTGTAAAGAAAAGATTCCGTACTGCCTGGCACTGTCATAGCCCGGGAGGCTGCCTCCAAGTGCCTCCCCCCTCATTTTATCTCACTAACAAGTCTCTGTTTCTTATTCCTGCATTCCTTACAACTTCATGACACAAATGGGGGGGACACTGCCACGGCCCAAGAAGGTTGGGGAGGAGGGAAGCAACGGTGCGGTTGTTGCAGGGGCACCCCCTGTGAATACTTACACGGAGCAGCTGTGCTCTCTGATACACTGGTTCTCTAACACACTTGCCTCTTATTCTCGGCAGGACGGACTCTATTTTTAGAAACCACAAGGGAGGGTTGACTCAGTCCAAGTGAGTCATCCAATTTTGCTTTCAAAATTTTCAGCCAGGGGCACTCATGATAGCAGCGGACAGTACAGAGAGGGACAGATAACCGTCATCTCATTGCCAGTTTCTCCGACAGTAGATGTACAGAACAACCACTAACATCTCTGCTATCATTGCAAAAGCAAGTGAATGCTACTGTGTAGACTGGAGTATCGCCTCTCTCTCCCGCGGATCCAGTACACTACGGTGCCGGAAAAAAAAAAAGCTGAATGGGCTCCATGGTTGCCGTGCTATGGCGTCTGCCAGGGCAATCCAGGGAAAAACAGCGCAAGGGATTGTCGCTGATGTTTTCCCGGAGGAGGAATGACTGACGACATTTACCCAGACCCCCTGCGGACAATTAAATTCAACCCTGAATTCCAAAGGGTTTTCTTTCTTGCCATAAAAGTTAATTGTGACAGATGCTTTACACAATTAATATAGTGACTGCGGAACTATGGGTAGCTACAGAAGTGCTGCCACAATGCAACGCTTCAGAAATCGACATTAGCCTTGGACATGGACGCACAATGCCAAATTACTGTGCCTAGTGTGGCCGCATGAAATCGAAATATAATATCAGTTTTAAACCGATTTTAGCAAATTCGATTTTATCCGTATGTAGACGTGGCCAAGAACTACCTTCCTCTGCCTGCAGCTCCCTTTTTATATGGTCCTGGTGGCCTGATTGGCAGCTCCCTCAGCCTTCTTTATTGACTGCCTCCCCACGCCCCCAGGGCTGCTTTTAACTCTTTTCTGCCAGTGAGGGGCAGCCGCCTCACAAGATATTAGATAAGTTAGCTTTATTCAAGTATGCAGGACTTGATTAAATTCATCCTAGGGTACTTAAGGAACTAGCTGAAGCAATCTCTGAACTGTTAGCTATATTTTTTGAGAATACAGATGATGTGTGAGGTCCTGAGTACCCGTATTTAAAAGTGGGGGGATCAAAGAGGACCTGGAAAATTATAAACCAGTCAGTCTAACTTTGATACTGGAAATATATTGGAACAAATTATTAAGTAATCAGTTTGCAAGCACCTAGAGAATAATAGGGTGATAAATAACAGCTAGGGTGAGCAGATGACAAAATGAAATATCAGGACGCCGGGGGGTGGGGATATGGAACAAAAAAAATGGAGGCGCCACCACCCTCGCCCACCCCGCCGCCAGGCGGCAGTGTCACAGCCCCATTTCCACTCAACTCTCAGCTCCAATCCCCGATACACCCCCAGCTCCCCCCATCCCCTCGTTGTGCAGCCAAGCCGCGCTCCGGGCACCTTCTGCAGTTCCCAGCCCAGCTACTCCCGGGGTCCATTGCACCGGCCCCACAGCAGAGGCTGCTCTGCTCCACCCTGCCTGGGACACTTGCCCCCGCAGCCCCGGGCAGCCCCTTTCTGGCCGCGGGGATCTTGGGGGCCCACCCGGGCAGGGGGTGAACCAGGCAGCTGGGCTGGCCCCTCCCGGCAGGAGCCTATCCTTCCCACACGTGTCTCTGCCCCCCAGGGCCCTGCCCGCTCCCGCTACCTCTGGCCCCACTGCGCTGCCCCGGGGGCTGCAGGGCTGGTGCAACCTCCACACTGTGCTCCCACCCCTGGCCATGGCCCATGTGCAAGCCTGGGATGGAGGAGGAATGCCACGTGGTTGGGGAAGAGGCAGGGCAAGGGGGAGGATTTGAGGAGGGATCCAATGAGGGAAGGAGGGGGTGGAGTTGGGGCAGGGAGGGGCGAGAGCCCCTCCAGGCTCCGTCTGTGAGCCGGAGCAGAGGGCAAAATTGCTTGTTTGTCCAGTGTCCCGACGAAACATCGGTCAGGATGTGGGACAAGCAAGCAAATATCGGGCCAGTCCTGATAAAATTGGGATGTCTGGTCACTTTGGTAACAGCCAACATGGATTTGTCTAGAACAAATCATGCCAAACCAACCTAATTTCCTTCTTTACAAGATTACTGGCCTAGCTGAATTGAGGGGAAGCAGTAGATGTGATTATAGCTTGATTTTTAGTAGCACTTTTGACACACTCCCACATGACATTCTCATAAGTAAACTAGGGAAATGTAGTCTAAATGAAACTACTATAAAATGAGTGCACAACAGGTAGAAAAACTATACTCAGAGAGTAGCTATCAATGGTTCACTGTCAAACTAGGAGGACTGTATCAAGTGGGGTTCCACATGGGGGTCTGTCTGTCTTGGGTCTGGTTTTATTAAATGTTTTAATTAATGACTTGGATAATGAAATAGAAAGTATGCTTATAAAATGTTCAGATGACACCAAGCTGAGAGGGTGCAAGCACTTTGGAGGACATGATTAGAATTCAAAAGGACCTTGATATATTGGAGAATTGGTCTGAAATCAACCAGATAAAATCAAATAAAAACAAGTGCAAATTACTACACTTAGGAATTAAAAAATCAGATTCACAGCTACAAAATGAGAGATAACTAGCTAGGCAGTGTACTACAGAAAAGGATTTGGTGATTATATGGAATCACAAATTGAATATGAGCCAATAATGTGATGTAGTTATGAAAAAGGCAAATATTATTCTAGGCTGTATTAACAGGAGCATTGAATGTAAGACACAAGAATTAATTGTTCCACCCTACTCGGCACTGAGGAGGCCCCAGCTGGAGTGCCATGGTGTCCAGTTCTGGTCACCCTACTTCAAGAAAGATGTGGACAAGTTGGAGACAGTCCAGAGGACAACAAAAAAATGATAAAGAATTTAGTAAACCTGACTTACGAGGAAAGGTTAAAAAAACGGTATGTTTAGTTTTGAGAAAAGAAGACTGAAAGGGGACTTGATAACGATCTTCAAATATGCTAAGGGTTGGTATAAAGGGGACAGTGATAAATTGTTCTCCAAGTCCACTGAAGACAGAAGAAGTAATAATCAGCTTCACCTGCAGCAAGGGAGATTTAGGTTAAATATTAGGAAACACTTTCTAACTATAAGGATAGTTAAGCACTGGAATAGGCTTCGAAGGGAGGTTATGGAATCCCTGTCATTAGAGGATTGTAAGAACATGTTAGGCAAACATCCGCCTGGAAGCATCTATGTTTATTTGGTCCTGCCTCAACATAGGGGGGCAGGACTAAATGACCTCTTGAAGTCTGTCCTAGCCCTACATTCCTATGATTTGCTCCCTCTGTCTGTAACTTGAGCATTGTCCCCAACTCTGAAATTGCCTTCTTCTCCCACAGGCTCTGTCAGCAAACTAGGGCGACCAGATGTCCCGATTTTATAGGGACAGTCCTGATTTTTGGGTCTTTTTCTTATACAGGCTTCTATTACCCCCCCCCCCCCCCCATCCTGATTTTTCACACTTGTTGTCTGGTCACCCTACAGCAAACCCACCTTATCTCATCCACAGTACTGGCCATGTGCTCTAATGCCTGGACTCCCTCTCTGCCTTCTCCTCCTCTCACTAAAGCTGCTTTCTTAACTACGGATACCCAAAGTCCCAGATGTCCAATGTGCACACAGAGCTGCTACCACTTCCTCACACTTGCAAAGAAGCATGACTAGATCACCCCTCCCTCATGCAATTCCCACTCAATCTCATTTATTTCAGCATCTGGTTCAAAATTGCCCTGCTCTTTGTTTACAAAACCTCCTGTGGATTTGCTCCAGCCAGCCTCACAGACCCTATCTCCCTCTGCTCCCCTCCACTTCCACTCGTCCATCTGTTTTGATACCACTGGTCTACTCTGACTTCACACAGTCTCAACTCGCTTGGCATGAGATCCTTGTCCTTTGCTGCTCCTTCCAAAGAAATGGCCTCCCTGTATCTTTCCACCTCATCTACTATCCATCGCTTTTCAAATATCATGTGAAAAAAAGATTTTCCACTTTGCCTAAAACTCTTCATCTCTCTCATTCTGCACTTTTATTTTAACTCTTCCCTCATTTAATTCTGTGATGCATTTGGGATCCTTCTTGTATGAAAGACATAAGACAAAATAAAACCATTGGTGTGATCATTATCATTCAGTGATGGGTCATCATTACTTATGGAGGCAGGATATAATGGGGCTATTATGTTGAGAATAAAAAATTATTTGCTGTATCAATAAATATAGTATACTGTTATCTGAGATTCACTGGTTAGAAACTGAAGCTTGACAGATTCAGACTAGAAAAATAGGTGTGAATTTTTAAGTGTGATTGTAATTAGTCATTGGAACAACTTACTTAGAGATGGGGTGATTCTCCATCACCCAAAGTTTTTAAATCAAGACTGGATTTCTTTTTAAAAGATATGCCGTAGCTCACATATAAGATATGGGCTTAGTTCAGAAATTATCGGGTAAGGCCGTGTGGCCTGTGCTATGCAGGTGGTCAGTCTAAATGGTCACTTCTGGTCTTAAAATCTTTGAATCTATGGCTCTCGTGTTGTCCTTTATATGTAATATTTTTCAAATACGTACTTATGAGATTTCTTGCTAGTCTTAGGATAACTGAGATGTCCCATTGGATGTATTTTTTCTTTAAATAGCATTTTATTGATTTTTGTAACTACTCAGTAGGATACACAAAATACGAGGGTGATGGAATATAACATTTTTACACACATTTCAGAATGTTTCCCATTAGTGGTTGTTAGTCCATTGTAATACTTGCCTGCCCCACTGGTGGGGTTTTAAATATTATTTAATGTCAGCACAGTGTTTAGTAAGGAGCTAGGGAGGTACTGAGTAGTACTCATTATTTTATCTATTGATAATGATCCCATCATTTTCCACTTACATCCATTAAACCAGAGTGTCAAATCCTGGCTCCACTGAAGTCAATGGGAGTTTTGAGCTCTGCGTCTCCACCATTCACCATAATGTGTATGTCTCCTTTTTCCCATGTCCCTAGTACTTGTTACAGACACAGAAATATCCATCTTCTTCTTTTTCCTCTTCATCTGTGGTAGAACATCTCCATATTCTTTGGGTGGAGCATCTTCAACCAAGGCAGTGAGCAGCTCTTGGTAAAATACTTCCTTTGCCTGGGTCTCCTCTGTGGCAGGGACTGGGCAACAGCTGAAACATATCCTGCGAGCAGGGCTCTTTATGGCTTGGGGACTGATACCAGGCAAACAATGTCCTGTGCTTGGGAGTAGGAACTAGACACCAGACAAAGCATCTTTTCTGCCCATGGCTGCTGAGTGGTAAGAACTGGACACTGGTCATTTCTGGTTCCCATACACACATTTTCATATTAGCTGTTCCCTGTTGCCTATAGAACAGATAAAAGCAATTTAACTGCTATGAGTTAAGGAGTTGCTGCCCTACTTCAGAGCAGTGCTTCATCTACTCCAGTATCTTGTCTCCAACAGAGGCTCGTATCCCAGAAGAGTCAGAGGAAGGTGCAAGATACTCTGTAACAGAATATGCTGCCAATGTGGGAAGTGTCTTTACCTGTCTGTTCGTCCTCGGGACATTTTCTAATTTGTTTTGAGACCAGTTAATTTAAAACCGATTTTAAAACTAATTAGAACCCTAGCATAGACACAGTTTTAATTGGTCTAGGGCTGCCCATTTTTATTAAACCACTTTCAAGCAGTCTGGAAACTAATTGAATGAAAACAAACCAGGACACTTTAAACCACCTACAGCCAGGTCTACACTACAAAAAAAAAGTATGTAAAAATCAGTTCAATTGAATCATTTTAAAAATCATTTAGAAAATTTCCCCACTGTAGACAGGCGCTTAGTGAGTGCCTTATATCATAAAGCATGTAAGCATAAGTCTTTACAAGAATTTATGCTGTCTAATGTACCTGTTGATGATCTCATTATCCATATAAATATCTGATTCTTTTTTGAATCCTGCTTATGTTTTGGCATCAGTGGCATCTTGTGGCAATGAATTCCACTGGTTAACTATGCATTGTGTAAAAAATACTTCATTCGATGTTTTAAATTTGTTGTCTTTTAATTTAATTGGATGTCCCTCTTTTCCTGCATTTTGAGACAGGGTGAATAGGAAAAGTCAAATAACCTCTCTATACTGTTCTGTAACAGGGTGGTCTGTCTCATTTAAAGCCAGGAGGGGACTAGGGCCAACCAACCCTGTTCTAAGGCACGACCACTTTAAGAATAGGTAATTTAGTAGAAGTATTACCAGATCCAGCAGGGCATGCGTTCAGCTGCCTGAGTCATGTGACTACCTGCTGAGGATTTTAAAAATGGTGCTCTTAGGTCTGTTAGGAGGAGTTTATAGGCAGATTCTCCTTCCACAGAGTGTGCATAATGCTGGGTTGTGGGGAAGTCTGACAGACTACAGCGACGGTCCTAAGAATGAGACCCTTCCATGGGAGGAAGGAGTTTGATACAAGGGATAGGAAGAGACCTAGAGGAAAGTCTCCCCAGAGAGACTCAGAGGCTAAAGTGGGACTTGCAGAGCTCCCCTGCTCAGCAGGAAGTGGGGAGCCAAGGTCTGAAGCCCTGAAATGAGGGTAAATGCAAGAAGCCCAAAGGAAGAAAGAAGGGGAGGGAGGGTTTGATCCTGGAAGGGCCAGAGGAACATTAATTATTCATGAGGATTTACTAAATTGCAACCCAAGGGAGAGAACATTATTTAAAATTCCTGGGTGTATAGGAGTGGATTGCAGAGCTGAGAACAAAGGCTGCAGTGCCAAGCCATGGTATGTTCTGGGACATCCTGCAACACCTCTGTTACTTGTGTACCTCTCCCATGTTCCCCCTTATTCATTAAAAAACTAGACCAATATAAAATTAACATGGAGATGTTAAATAGATTAAAAACTGGCTACCTGATAGGTCTCAAAATGTGAATGAGGATTCATCATCAAGCGGGTGTGTGGCCAGGGGTCCCCCAGGGACGGATTCCTGGCTCACCATTATTTAACATTTTTATCAGTGACCTAGAACAAAACATAAAATCAACATTGAAAATGTTTGCAGATGACACAAAAATTGGGGGAGTGGAAAATAATGAAGAGGACAAGTCACTACTAGAGAGTGACCTGGATTGCTTGGTAAGCTGGGTGCAAGCAAACAACATGCATTTTAATATAGCTAAATGTAAATGAGAACATCCAAGAACAAAGAATGTAGGCCATACTTACAGGATGGGGACTCTATCCTGGGAAGCAGTAACTCTGAAAAAGATCTGGGGGTTGTAATCAGCTAAACATGAGCTCCCTGTGCAACTCTGTGGCCAAAAGGGCTAATGCAATCCTTGGATGCATAAACAGGGAAATATCGACTCGGAGTAAAAAGGTTATTTTACCTCTGCATTTGTCACTGGTACAACTGGAATACTGTATCCAGTTCTGGTGTCCACCATTCCAGATAAATACAAGATGCTGATAAATTGGAGAGGCTTCAGAGAAGGGTGATGTCAGGGTGGGAGTCTCCTATAGACCACCAGACCAGGGGGATGAAGTGGACGAGCCTTTCTTCTGGGTCCTCAAGGAATCAATTATGAAGCACTTAGAGGAGAGGAAAGTGATCAGGAACAGTCAGCATGGATTCACCAAGGGCAAGTCATGCCTGACTAACCTAATTGCCTTCTATGAGGAGATAACTGGCTCAGTAGATGAGGGGAAAGCAGTGGATGTGTTATTCCTTGACTTTAGCAAAGC
Organism: Chelonoidis abingdonii; assembly: GCF_003597395.2. NCBI lineage: Eukaryota > Metazoa > Chordata > Testudines > Testudinidae > Chelonoidis > Chelonoidis abingdonii. The sequence continues at coordinate 109,740,749 of NC_133772.1, read as the reverse complement.
TTTTGATACAGTCTCCCACAGTACTCTTGCCAACAGGTTAAAGAAGTATGGGCTGGATGATTGAACTACAAGGTGGATAGAAAGCTGGCTAGATCGCTGGGCTCAACGGG